>NC_083314.1:76365069-76665069 GCF_963455315.2 Globicephala melas
GCAGACTTACATGTTCAAGAGAAGGGTTCCTGGAGGAGGTGAAATTAGGTTGATGATTAAAAATGTTGAATAGGGGTGAGCCAGGCTAAGACAGACTGGGGGCAGGAGGAGGGTGAAAGGCACCGGCTCTTCAAGGCAGAAGTGACTGCGTGAGCCAAGGCACAGAGGCGATGTGTGCAAGGCAATTACAAGTCGTGAAGGATGACAACCTGACAAAGGCTAGGTAAAGCTCTTCCATCAAAACCAGTTTAATCCTCTCCTTTCATCTCCTGTCAGGTTCCAATACTGCGTTGCAATGGGAACCCATACTTTCCCCACTGCCAGTGCTCCCAGCAAGAAGGCGGCAAAGCAGATGGCTGCAGAGGAAGCCATGAAGGCCCTGCAAGGGGAGGCGACAGGCTCAACGTCTTCTGATGACCAGGTGGGGCCATTTTCTACTCAGAAGATACAGGTCATTTTTAGCAACTGAGCGGCTTAGGATTGCCCATGAGTCCCTCAGAGTTTCCGTTAAGTGTTTATGATTCCTCTTTGTCTGGCTGATTCTCCTTCAGCCCGGAAGTATGAACACGGAATCATTTGATAACTTGGAATCGGTGATGCCCAGCAAGGTCAGGAGGATTAGCGAGCTCGTCAGGTACCTGAACACCAACCCCGTGGGCGGCCTGTTGGAGTACGCCCGCTCCCATGGCTTTGCTGCTGAGTTCAAGTTGGTCGACCAGTCCGGACCTCCTCATGAGCCCAAGTGAGTGTTCCTGTCCTGGCTACAGCCGTGTGTCACAGAGTGGGGACAGCTTATAACCCAGGGAAAGAAAGGATGTGCATTAGCTGTGAATGACAGGAGGGGCATGTTCAGGGAGCCCTGTCCCCAGGGCCTCCGAGAAGACACTAGATCAGCCATCTTGAGAAGACAGCCACTCTTCCAGTGAGCATGAGCCTTTTAAATTTTTTTAAACTAATTTTAATTTTTATATGTACATAGGAAATCATTCAAGCTGATTGAAAAAATGTGCAACAAAGTCTCATTTCTATCTCAGACTTCTAGTTTCCCTCACCAGATTCATACACTATTACCAGTCTCTTGAGTCCTTCTAGAAATTTCCATGCACATATTAGCACGTTTTCCTTTCTCTTTTTTATTTTTATTTATTTATTTATTTTATAAATTTATTTATTTATTTTTGGCTGTGTTGGGTCTTCATTGCTGTGCATGGACTTTCTCTAGTTGTGGTGAGCGGGGGCTACTCTTCATTGTGGTGCGTGGGCTTCTCATTGTCGTGGCTTCTCTTGTTGCGGAGCACAGGCTCTAGGCCCACAGGTTTCAGTAGTTGTGGCACATGGGCTCAGTAGTTGTGGCTCGTAGGCTCTAGAGCACAGGCTCTGTAGTTGTGGCTCATGGGCTTAGTTGCTCCGTGGCATGTGGGATCTTCCTGGACCAGGGCTTGAACCCATGTCCCCTGCATTGGCAGGTGGATTCTTAACCACTGCGCCACCAGGGAAGCCTTCTCTTTGTTTTTTAAAGTAAGTATATATCATAATCTTCTGTTCTACCCCTTGACTCCTTTACTTACCAGTGTGTCTTAGAGGTCATTACAAATAAGCATGTATATATCTACCACATAATGCTTTATTGAATAGATACTTACAATTTTTAAATTGCTTTATCAAACAAGAGATGTAAAAGGCCTTCTTAAAATGGACACTAGTTTAAGAAGGAAAATGTTGTTATTTCTGTTTGAAGCCCCACCATGTGTAATTATTTAACTAACTTCCGGTGACATTCAGGTTGGTTTTGGTCTTACTCTTAGAATCACTCCTGCAGTGAATATCCTTGTACTGTATGTCTTTGCTTACATGTGCAAACTTGTCTATAGTATAAGAGTGGAATTTCTGGGCCATGAGTCGTGTACATTGGTTTTTAAGGGGTTTTTTTGATAGGTAATAGATTATGCAAAATAAAAAATATTATTCAAAAATATAAAAAGCTCATTCTCACTTTGACCCAGCTCTTACACACACACACACACACACACACACACACACACACACACACCCACCCACCCACCCACCCACCATGTAGTAACTTTACATTATTATACATCCTTCCAGAGTATCTTTATATAAATACAAGCAATTATATTCCCCCCTTTTGTTACACAGAAATACATATATGCATTGATTTCTAGCTTGCTTTTTACACGTAAAAGTATTATCTTAGAAAATTTTTCATGTAACTTTATATTCTTTCTATATAACTACAAAGTATAGTGTTCCAGTGTACGGCGTTTATCATGATTTATTTAACCAGTCCCTACTGATGAATACTTGAATTGTTTCCAAACTTTTGGTGTTATAAATAAGGCTGCGATGAATAATATGTATATGTGCATTTAAAATTTTGGTAAATTTTGCCAAACTTTCTTCCAGTGAAATTATACCAGTTTCTGCCTCCACCAACGATGTATAAAGAATCTCTTCCTCTACACCATGAGCATTCTAAAATGCGAAAAATAGTATCTCAATGTAGTGCAAAGACTAGTCTACAGTAAGATATTTATTATTTACCACATTAATAGGTCAAAGGAGAAACACCACATGATCATCTCCAGAGATTCCAAAAATGTGTGTAGTAAAATTCAGCATCCATTCAGATTAAGAAACCAAGCTGTTAAGAAAATAGAAATTATTGAATACATCCTTCACATGATAAAAGTACAAGTCTGAAGTCCAAAGTCAGCAGCTTACTTATTACTGTTCCCATTCAAGTCAGGAGGAAGATGTGGATGCCACTGTCATCGTCATTTAATATCATTCTGGAATTACCAGCTAATGCAGTCAGTTTAGAGAAAGAAGTAAGTGTAAAGAGAGGAAAGGGGAGGTAAAGTTATCATTATTTGCAGGTGATATTATAGTATACCTGGAATATTCATGAGAAAACTGAAGAAATGTTAGAGACAAAGGAGAATTTAGGAGAGCAGGGGACTACAAAGTGATGTATAAGAGTCAAGAACTTGTCTGTATACAGTAATAAGCAGTTAGAAAACGTAGTAGAGAATACCCTATTTGCAACATCAACTAAAAAGATAAGTGACCCAGGCACATTCCTAATAGGGAATATGTAGGCTCCACATTAAGTAAAATGCCAGAAACCTGGGGACCATCTCCCTTGTCCCCTTCACCCCCTTCAGCCAAACCATCCTTAAGTTCTGCTTATTGAACCTACAATTTCTGTCCCAGATCCCCTCCTCCTCTTTCTGCCTCCAGTGTCAGCACTCTCAGGTAAGCCACTGTCTTCTCTCACCTAAACCAGGCAGTAGTCTCCTGGTCTCCCTACTTTATTCATTCAACAGATATTTATAGAGGACATTGTATTTGTTAGAACAGGAGTCAGACATCAATCAATAATCACGTAAGAAATTTAAGATCTCATACTTGATATGTATTATAAGGAGCTTGAGTTACATGATGCAGTGAGAATCTACATAGCATGACTTGACTCAGTAAGAAGAGGGGAGAGGGCTTCCCTGAGAAGTGGAGCCTAAGCTGAGATCTTAGGGACGATCAAGAGAGAGGGAGGGTTCTAGGCAAAGGAGATAGTACCCCCAAGTCCACAGAGCTGGTAAAGAGCTGCAGGAAGGCCAGTATGGGTGGAGCAGAGAGCACAGTGGAGGCCTGATGCTAGATGAGACTGGAGGGTCGACCTTGTGGGTGGGCCATGTTATGCTCCAGCCACACAAGCACTGGAGAGCCATTGAAGGGTTTTAAGTAAGGGAGTGTCACTTGCCCCCCACCCCCACTTTTGTCCTCTTCCTGGCATTTTTTTTTTTTCGGCTGTGCCATGCGGCATGTGGGATCTTAGTTCCCCAACCAGGGATCAAACCTGTGGCCCCTGCATTGGGAGCTCAGAGTCTTAACCACTGGAGCCCCAGGGAAGCCCCCGGCATTTTTCCTACTATTTTTTTGTACTACATTTTCTCTTCTACTCTAAGAAAATCATTTCAGACCTTTGCCTCTTTCTTCAAATTTCCACAAAACCCCTCTTTCTCACTCTGATGACCTTACTTCACACTTAATTGAGAAATTAGCAATAACCAAATGACAAACACCTTACCTTCCCATCACCAAATCCACCTTCCTACTTCATCTGTACATTACATCTGTACCAGTACGCAGGAAGCATCCTTCCTCCCATTCCTGTGCCCTGGATCCCTTCCCTCTCGTCCTCTCCTTCAGTTATCTCCCTCTCTCATCATCAGTTGCTCCCTCTGTTGGATCATTCCCATCAGCCTACAAACATGCCCGTGCCCATCTTCTAAAAACCTTCCATTGACCCCACATCTCCCTCCAGGTACCACCTCATCTCTCTGTTCCCCTCACAGCCAAACCTCTCAAAAGAATTGTTTGTAGTCAATGTCTTCATTGTCTTCACTTCCTTAATTCATTCCAATTGGGCTCTTGTCCCCAGCATTCCACTAAAAAGGCTAACCACTTGCCATATGTGGTTACTGAGCACTTGAAATGCGGCTGTGTGACTGAGGAACTGAATTATTAGTTGTATTGAATTTTAATTAAAGTTAATAGCCTCGTGTGGCCAGTGGCTATCACATTGGACCGTGCAGCTCTAATGGATTCTAGTTGCACAATTAACAAACTTTATTTTATATATATATACATATGTATATATATTTGTGTGTATGGATATATGGATATATGTGTATATCTTTGTGCATAAGAGTTCATACTCTCTTCAAACACAGAACACTCATGAAATTCTCCTGGATCCTTCAGGTCAAGATCCTGCGTGGTTTGGCCCCCATCCCCTCTCTTCAACATCTTTTCATGTCGCTGTCCTTTTGCTTCGCTGAACGTTAACCCACTGGCCTGCACAAACCAGTCAGCACCATCAAAGAAAGAGGCAAAGGCATTCAGCTACTTAGGATAAGCAAGGGATAGTGAGAAGCTCAGTATGGCTGAACATAAAGATTGATTCCTTTCACTGCCTGAGCTGATGGATAAATCTTGATACTGAAACCTTTGTTGTATGCAGTTGGATTATCCAAAGCTGGGTTCCCCAGAGCAGATTAGGATCTGGTTAAAAGCTAGTATTCTTGAAACCTTGTCTGGTAGCTGCCCAGGCTGTTTTGCTCCATCATGTTCTGGTGTGTTTGTGGAGATCCCCAGCCAGGAAGGGAGGGGAACTGCAGGGCCCCTCAGCAGCACTGCCTGCCTCCCTGCTCCACCAGTGCCCAGGGTACACTCCACTCCCCTTAGCCATCGCAAGGCCTCCAGGAATCGAAAAATAACTCCTCATAAAGGTGTGGTTCCCTGAGCTAAGGCTGACCTTGACTCTCTGACTTCTCCAGGTTAAGTCCTCTTGAGCTAATCAGGAAATGAATGAAGAAATGGAGTCAGGTACTTAAAAAATCAGACAGAGCATTAAAAAAGTGATGCAAGCAGGGAGAAAGTTATTCCCTTCTCATTTTTGCTTTAGTTAAGAAGAAAGTCCACACGTGGTGTTAGTATTTCTTTAAACCCTCCCTAATACTTGCTAAACTATGATAAAAGACAGGCCTAGAGCCTTTAGAAGCAATAGAGTCTTGTCAGAATTTAAAACATGATTTTTATCATAGTCAGTTTTACAGCCACCTTCAGTTTATGGCAAGTGATATTCATTTTCCATTTACAGCAGTGATATGAAGTGTCCTTTTAAAACGTGTTTACATTTTAAAAGAGTCAACTTAGAGAAAAATATTAAGTAAGTAATACTCCAGGTGATATCTGGATCTAGCGGAAATCACACTGTGATTCATGAATATCCGAAGTCTGGGAAATGCTGCCTTAGGAACAGAGCTGTCAAGAGTGATGGGGCCACGTGTTGGCAAGACTGGCCGCATCTTGAGCGAAACCAGCCCTTTTCTGGAGCAGCTGTCGGGGTAAGGTGCTTGTCTTGATTCCCTGCTTCTCATCCCCAAGGTTCGTTTACCAAGCAAAAGTTGGGGGTCGCTGGTTCCCAGCCGTCTGCGCACACAGCAAGAAGCAAGGCAAGCAGGAAGCAGCAGATGCGGCCCTCCGCGTCTTGATTGGGGAGGACGAGAAGGCAGAGCGCATGGGTTTCACAGAGGTAACCCCAGTGACAGGGGCCAGTCTCAGAAGAACTATGCTCCTCCTCTCAAGGTCCCCAGAAGCACAGCCAAAGACAGTTAAGACGTCTACTTTTGGTGCTATCCTTTTTGGGGGTCCTGCTAACTCCTGTCTGGGTGGAGTCAGCTCTTAACTTGCCATCATGTGAACTATTCCTCGGCCTTAATATTAGCCTCAGTAGAACCTAGAAACTGGGACACTAGACGTGAGAGGGGGAAAGATGACCCACCAGTCCAGTAGAACTCGACCTCCGTGCCCACTCTGAAACATGGTGGACATAGACGAGGCTCGGTGGCCCTGACATGGCCTCCTGTCCCCAC
Organism: Globicephala melas; assembly: GCF_963455315.2. NCBI lineage: Eukaryota > Metazoa > Chordata > Mammalia > Artiodactyla > Delphinidae > Globicephala > Globicephala melas. The sequence goes on from NC_083314.1 coordinate 76,371,528, forward strand.
AGCTTCCTCTCACAGGCAGCACCTTCCACGACCAGATAGCCATGCTGAGCCACCGGTGCTTCAATGCTCTCACCAACAGTTTCCAGCCCTCCTTGCTTGGCCGCAAGATCCTGGCTGCCATCATCATGAAGAAAGACTCTGAAGACCTGGGTGTCGTGGTCAGCTTGGGGACAGGTAAGTGGGCTCTGAAATGTGTCCCAACTCTCCAACCCCCGTAGTGACTGGAAGCACCTCCTCATTCTCTCCTGGGGTCCTGTGTGGGTGAATTTAAGGCAGAGAGAAGACGCTTCTTGTATTTCATTTTAGCTACAGTTAATTCAGAGCAGGGAATGAATTCTCATTTCCTAGTGAAAAGAATACAGGAGTCAGGATCTGATCAATTGAGGTTGTTTCTGCCTTCAAGCTTTAAGAACAAACAGCCTCTATCTACCCTATCCATTATCGTTTTCCTTTGGAAATTTCACATTTGCTTTAACTGCCTTCCCAGGGAATCGCTGTGTGAAAGGAGATTCTCTAAGCCTAAAGGGAGAAACCGTCAATGACTGCCACGCAGAGATCATCTCCCGGAGAGGCTTCATCAGGTGAGTGAGATCGCAGGGCGTGGCGGCTCTGACACCCACCTGGCGGGCAGGTCCTCGACCCTGCAGTGTCAGCCTTTGCCTCACCTGTCCATTTGAACCTGTCTTACGGAATCAGTCCCTTCTGTGACCCGGCTGCATGCCCCTACTCAGCCTACTGTTGAAGAGCTCTTTTTCTGCCAACTCTGCTTCAAGCCCTTTTTTAAAAGCACACGATGACTTCTTGATCTTCAGTGCTGTAGGGATGAGGAAGCCTTCCATCTCCATTTGAGGACCTACAAACAAACCCATTGCCCTGCCAGCTTTCCCCTCCAGTTCACTTTTTCTTTAATTTATGAAGGGAGAGAAGCAACAGCCTCCTATAGTCCTTGAATCAGTTTGTTCTGCCCTAGAATCCCTGCAGCTGCCAGAGCGAGAAGCTCTTGGCAGAAATGGAACTGACCTGAAAGGCTAACTTAGCTTTAAGAAATGCTGAGGTCTCCCATGGAGAATTTCCCACCAACTCTTTCAACCTGAGAAACCATGAAAGGTCTGCACTGTTAAGCCTTGTCCTTGCTTGGGATCAGATTATAGAAGCAACTGCTGTTTCCAGAATCCGTCTTCTTAACCAGACTTTCTTCTTGTAGGTTTCTCTACAGCGAGTTAATGAAGTACAACCCCCAGACTGCGAAGGATAGTATATTTGAGCCTGCTAAGGGAGGAGAAAAGCTCCAAATAAAAAAGACCGTGTCGTTCCATCTCTATATCAGGTCTGTACAGTCTCTGTTGGCACTAGAGCCAGCCCTGCCAGGCTTCCAGAGCTGGGTGTCTGAATGCTCTCCTGGTCCGTAAATCAGAGCTTGTTCGATGGGCCACACTTGGCTCTGTGTTTGAGGTCCACACCTCAGTGTGGAGTGACTCACATGTGCTTCTACCCACTCCGGCAGCCCGTAGTAGGCTTCAGAAGCCTACTTTCTCCCACATCAAGCTGTTCTTGAGCCCCAGGAAACTGGAGAGATATATCTGCACAGGTGGGTTTTAACAGATGCCCCTGTATTGCAGCACGGCCCCATGTGGCGATGGTGCCCTCTTTGACAAGTCCTGTAGCGACCGTGCTGTGGAGAGCACAGACTCCCGCCACTACCCTGTTTTTGAGAATCCCAAACAAGGCAAGCTCCGCACCAAGGTAGAGAACGGTGAGTGACACGTCCTCCCTCTCCCACCAGAAGGCTCTGCGAAGCCCCAGGCCCGTCCCAGAGCCAGGGCACGGCTGCCAAGTTTTTGCCATCAGTTGCTGAGGTACCAGGGTCTTGTTTCCAGGGAGAGGCAAGATGTAGGTCAGAGAAGATCTGTAGGAAGATCAAGATTCCATTTTGAATTAGGTAGCTGGGGAGATCTCCAAATCAAATAGGAGGCAGAAGTACCCACTTAGAGCTCAGAGGAGAGCAATGGCTGGAAATAAGAATTTGGGAGTCCTCCTCCTATGGTTGATCTTTATAGCCATGGAAATGGATGGGATCACCTCAGGGAAGGTTGGAGAAAATGGAAAGAAAATGATGCAGAACCAAGCCTGAGATATTGACTGGAGGACGCCAAGTGCCCGGCTCCCTTCCTGACTAGTTGGCCGCTGGTTCTCCACCATGTCTGCCAGCTCCCGCTCCTCCACTGTCCTCTAATGTCTCCTACTGTCTCCTCACATCCACTCCTCTTCCCTTCAGGCCGTCCTTCTACAGTTATCAGAGTGACCCTCAAACACAGATCATGTCACTTCCCTGCTCAGAACCCTAAAGTGTAAACACAGAGCTACCATATGACCCAGCAACTCACTCCTAGGAACACCCCCAAGAGAAATGAAAACATATCCACACAAAAACTAATACAGGAACGTTCATAGCAACATTGTTCGTAATAGCCCAAAAGCGGAGACAACCCCAGGGTCCATCAACTGATGAATGGATAAACAAAATGAGTTCTATCCATACAATGGGATGTTATTTGTCCATGAGAAGGAATGAAGTACTGACTTCTAACAGGAGGTTTCTTTTGGGGGTGATGACATGTTCTAAAATTGACTGTGGTGATGGTTGCACAACTCCGTGAATATATTAAAAATTATTGAAGTATATGCTTTAAATGGGTGAATTATATCTCAGTGAAGCTCACTAAAAACAAAAAGCCCACCATCCCATAGTGGTTTCCCACCACACTTCACATAAAAGTAAAACATGCCATTCACCTGTGCTTCAGCCACATTGGCTCTTTGTCAGCTCTCTCAACAACTAAACCCCCTGCTGCCTCAGGGCCTTTGCTTTTGCTCTTCTCTGTGTCTGAAACACTCTTTCTCAGCTGTTCCTTCTCCTCCTTCGTGTCTCAGCCCGCCTGACAGTCCTATCCCAGGAGGTTCCCCTGGCTGTCCTCCATCATAGCTCCCTCAGAACCATCTAGAATTCTTATGTGTGTTGACTTACGTGTTTAGTGTCTGCTCCGTTCCCTTTCTATCCCCTCACCCCCATAAACGTTCTAGGAAGGTAAGGATCTTATTTGGTTTTGCTCACCATTGTTTCCCAGCACCAAGCTTAGTGCCCAGCACATAGTAGGTGCTATGAAATAATATGAAGAACGAATGAGTGAGTAGCCTCTGGCGCGAGTCTAAGAAGCAGAAACACCACGCCAGGGAGGGGCTCGGTCCAAGGGCCCCTTCGGGTCTGACCCAAGTCTCTCATCCAGGAGAAGGCACAATCCCAGTGGAGTCCAGTGACATTGTGCCCACGTGGGATGGCATTCGGCTGGGGGAGAGACTCCGAACCATGTCCTGTAGTGACAAGATCCTGCGTTGGAACGTGCTCGGCCTGCAGGGGGCGCTGTTGACCCACTTCCTGCAGCCTGTGTATCTCAAATCCGTCACACTGGGTAAGGACCTGTCTTGAGAGCTGAAACTGGACTGTCATTTTGGTGCCCAAATCCCAGCAAACCGCATGCTTCGTTGCCAGGTGCTAACATGATGTCTCCCCTTTTCAAAGTGTGCTCGATGCAGTGGTTAGTGATTGATTCTGAGTGTCTGGTCTGCTGTGATGGGAAGATTGGTTTAGGCAGTGAGCCTAGGTAACGACATGCCAGCCAAGTCTTTTCAAGATGAGTTAAAGAAACACAGCAGCTTAAAACTGCAGTGTCTGAGTTTCCTTGCTCTCCTCAGCCCTTGGCCTTACCTGGAACCTTATGTATTGTGCTTAAATGTTTGATGATCCCTGTATATCCTGGGCAGCCACAGTTAGAAGGTGCTTCCTAAGTAGGGAGGTGATTCTCTGTCTTGACAACTCTGTCTGTACCCTCACACTCCCCACATGCCTCTGCCACTTCACAGCATTTGGTGCAAACACAGGTGTGTGCGTTTCTTTTTCGTACCCAGGTTACCTTTTCAGCCAAGGGCATCTGACCCGTGCCATTTGCTGTCGTGTGACAAGAGATGGGAGTGCGTTTGAGGATGGACTCCGACATCCCTTCATTGTCAACCACCCCAAGGTGCTATAACCCCATCCATTTTTCCCTTGACGTTTTCTCCTTTTCAAGTAATCCTATCAGCAGAGCAAAAACGTACAGTGTGGGCAAGGGCAGCCTTAGTTCGTTTCCCCAGAACTTACCCTTTCCTCCTCTTGAATGCCAAGGGCTTTCCTTCTTTTAGTCTGGAATTCATTTGAATTGAGGTCGAGTTAGTACGTCTGAGTCTTAGCCAAACAGAATCCTAGATAAGGGGGAAAGATCATGACTCCACAACTCCCTCTTGCCTATGAGTCTTGAGTCCCTGCTTCAGAAGCTTTTTCTTGAAAGGTTTCCATCTTTCTCCCATTGCTCCTGGAATTTCTAGGTTGGCCGAGTCAGTGTATACGATTCCAAGAGGCAATCCGGGAAGACCAAGGAGACAAGCGTCAACTGGTGTTTGGCTGACGGCTATGACCTAGAGATCCTAGATGGGACCAGAGGCACCGTGGATGGGTAAGGAGCTGGGAGAGCACAGCAAAAGCAGAGCCAGGTGTCCTGGCCTGAGCCCCAAGGGGGTGTCATGTTGCCAAACACCGGAGCTTAAAAGCTGCCACACGCACCCATGCCCCCCCTCCCCATCAGTGTCTCCACCTATTCCATCCCAGGTGAACAGTGAGTGCTTTCGTTTCTCCAGGCCACGGAATGAATTATCCCGGGTCTCCAAAAAGAACATTTTCCTTCTATTCAAGAAGCTCTGCTCCTTCCGGTACCGCAGGGATCTACTTAGACTCTCCTATGGTGAAGCCAAGAAAGCTGCCCGTGACTACGAGATAGCCAAGAACTACTTCAAAAAAAGTCTGAAGGACATGGGCTACGGGAACTGGATAAGCAAACCCCAGGAGGAAAAGAATTTTTACCTCTGCCCAGTGTAGTGTGATCCGGTGACTGATGGGTCAGGGTGTTTCACACTGGGGTGAGAGAGAGAGGTCGTAGCATTCCTCATCACATTGGTCAAGGGTTTTTGGTTTTTGGTTTCCTTTTTGTTTTGTTTTGTTTTTGTTTTTAAATGGAACCACAACTGGTAACACTGAGAACTTTGGGTTCCTGTTTTTCCTGCTTTCTTTGGGATTACTAGGCCAGGTCTAGCCATCCCCCTTCTCTTTTCCCAAGCAGAGGGGTAGAAACCTAAGGGCAGAGGGAAGGGGTTGTTCCTTCTTTGCGCCCACTTCCTCTTCCTTCTTCGTTTTTTCCTGTTTCCGTCCCCTTTGTGTTTGCTACACTGACCTCTTGTGGTCTCGATTAGGTTCCAGTCAACAGTGTGAATCATGCCAGGGACTGATGATTTTTCATTTGTGGCTTCTGAGGCCCCTCTGCTTCCCCTCCTCCCCTTCTGAGATTCCTTCTTCATGATCATTAAGTTCTACCTTTTCCTCCAAGAGGGTAAAGAGGTGAACTTAAAGAATTTGGTGAAACATTTATAAGGGCAGGAGTTTAAAACGGCAGTCAGCTTGTTACCAGTGCCAAGCGTGATCAGAATCTGCAGATAACGCTCAGTCACCTTCGGATCGTGCACTTTAGCCGGCTTGGGAGGGGCCCAGAGGCAGGGCAGGCTGCTGCCTGGGACGTGCATCCCTTCCGCAGGTGGCAGGGAAGGCTGGGACCAGCCAGACGGGGCTAAAGGAATTGCCCAAGCAATAGGGGAAGTCTGCCCTGCAGGGGTGACACAGACCACTTCCTGGGGAAGCAGACATATCTTGGAATGTTGCCAAGCTCCCAGCTGTCCCTCCTAAAGCATTGCTAGGAATTTGTCCTACCAATGGGGGAAGTAGCGCCACAGACCCCAACCAACTGGTAGGAAAAAACCCAGGATAAATCCTAGAGGGTAAATCATCTCTGCTCAGATAATCAGGACCTAGCAGGAATAAGGGCAAAAAATCATGTTGGGTCAGATCACTGTTCCACCCAGCATGTTTCTTATGACAGTGACGCCAAGGGAAGGTGATTAAGTCATGGGTAAATTGGGAGTTTTAAAAAGAATGCTTTAAATGTTGATTCCTAACAGCTACAGATAACCTGTAATTGCACAGATTTAAAAGTCAGATGTCATTTGCCATTGATTAACCAAGTGCTTTTGTTTCTCCTGATAGCTTCAGAAGGTTGTTTGCGGGCGGGTCACAGACCTGAGGTCTCCCTGCCTGCTAGGGAATCTTTATAGGGTTGACATTCAACAGTAGTTCTAGGTGAAAGGGCAGGTTGTCCTAAAACTCTGTGAGATGGGACCCTTGGTCTACACCTCAAGGTACTGTGGACTCTTGTCAGAGCCTTCGACTCTCTGTGGGGTCTGGCTCTGGGCCTAAGCCAGCCAGACATGCTCAAGAAACGTACAGAGGCCCTGCCCCCTCCAGGCCTGAGCCTGCCTCCTTCCTCTGGATGATTCCTCTATTGTATCTGTGAACATGCCGAGCCAGTGCCCTCAGACGATTTTCCGTCCTCCCCCACACCCGGCAAGCTCCTGACTAGTTAACCCCCCGTCTGTCCCACCTCTTCAGCGGTGGATACATCCGCATCCACACATTTATTCTTGTGGCTACCGTTCTCTCTGTACTTTTGACCAAAGTGAGAAAACGTAAGTCTTTAAATACACTAAGGATATCTTTGCGGAACACCAAAGTGTCCCAAGGAACTAGGAGGGAAACCGTGCCTGTCTTCTCGGGGGGAAGGGGCCTGCCCCCCGGTCCTGTGAATCTCCTGATGGCACACAAAATCAGTCCTGCCCCAGGAGGCAGCTCATCTCCCTAGTTCTTCAGGCTAGAGGGTATCACCTACTGATTCCTCGGCATGTTCGGCCCCTGTGGACCATCTTGGGCATTGGAATCTCCTGCAGAGCTCAGACTCGGCTGCCTCTTCTTTAACCGGGAACACGGGCACTCTCAAAAGGTCAGAGCCCCTGCTTGCCCCAAGATCTTGTCTAGCGAACTTACAGTATTCAGCTTCTGTTGTAGGGAGAGAGCAAGGCTTCCCTGTACCCATGCATCTGCTGGAAACAAGCCTGTGTCAGGCCCTGCGCGGCCGTGCCCACCCCTGCCCCTCTGAGTCACATGGGACAGAGGCAGAACTCCCACCTAGAGTGTTCTCTTCACTTTTTCGTCCAATCTTTGTTTTTAGTAAGCAAGACCTTTTTCTCTTTTTTTTAATGATCTTTGTAGTTGATTTGTCTGAACTGTGGCTATTGTGCATTTTTTGAATAATCACTTGTAAAAACTGTCACTGCTTCAAGCTATTTCCTTTACTCATGTTGAAGGGATTTTGCTGGTTTTGGGGGTCTTGGTAGTAACTCCAAGAGCAGAGTGGGGAAGAGCCCAAGCGTAGACTTGGGTGCCACGATGGGTGCAGTCAGTTTTATGATTCCACTTTTATGTGTCCCTTGGTAAAAGTGACTAACAATATACATTCCTCGTAAATAAAAAAAAAGAAGAATCTGAATTGTTAGAAAACCTCAAGTCTTGGTTTCTTGGGGGGTGAGAAAGTGGGGACAGAGAGAGCCGTGGTCCTGGGATTTCTGGCAAGAGCACCAGCTGCATCTGACACAGAACCTGAGGAGAGGGTCTCCCTCAGCCAACAGAGAGGAGCCATTTCAAAGGGGCTGCCTAGGAGGTGAGCTTGTGTCCGGTGTGTTGGAGTATATCAGACAACCTTTAATTACTTCCCCAGGTCCACAGCCCCCCTTCCCCATCAGATCCACCATCAAATATCTTGTCCCCAGAGACTTGCTGTGCAAGATTTCAAGGCCCAGAGTAGGAAAGCGTCCCTTGAGACCACACGACAAATCACATCCGCAACCCCGGCTCTCCTTGAGGGGTTTCTAGAGCCTTCCACTCCCAGCTGTTTTGCCTGCGGGGAGGTGCAAGTTGCAGCCTGGACCAGAACTGGCTTGGCTGCAGTCTTAGGAGACAGGCCATTTGCTTTTTACTTCATAGATGGCATCCAGAATATTTCTCCGTCTTGATTTCAAAGAGAATATGCACCACTTTCCAGATTACAATTTAGTCCAGGATTTCTACAAGACTCTTCCTTGACCTTGTAAAAATACCATACCAGAGGACACGAAATATTTGACAGTGAGGCTTCCTAAGTCGCAGTGAAACCTCCCTCTTCATCCACAATACAGATGGAACAACTGAGGCCAGGAGGGCCAGCGACATGTTTGGGGGGCACATTAAATAAGGACCAGAACTCTGCATGGGTGTCGGTCACAGTCTGTTGAAATACAGTACCTGGTGAGCTGGACAGTTTTGACAGACAGTGAAGGACAGTGTCTCCGCCTACCGTGAGGTACCTGGAGCCTCGAGCATCTCTGTCCTCTCTGTTCCCAGGCATCTGGTCCCACCTGGAGGGAAATGTAGTATCCAGGCTTTGTAGAAAATGGACCGTTTCTTCCATACCTACAGTGAGTGCGTGACGTAAGACTGTCCCCCCGCCACCCAGCTCTGGGTGGGCTGGGAAGCAAGGCTACCCCACGGGAGCACAAGAGGGGTTTTCTTCAGCTCAGCACTGCAGTTGCTGTTCACCCTACATTTCATCTCGGGGGCCCACCATTTAATATTGCTTCCAGGATGTGGGCCCGGGTCAAACCCATGTTCCAGGAGCAAGAGTGCCTTCCACACAGACAGCCCTGACTTTGCAGAGTGCAGGGGCTGTGCGAGGAGTCCCCAGCCATCCCTCCAGGAGACCGGGCCTCAAGTGCCCTGTCCTCCAGGGCCCCTTCTTTACAAAGGGCCTCCCCAGGAGCTATTTCTGGGCTCTGTCTACTCTAGGCGCAGCCATTTGGCCCTATCTTTTCCATCTGATGAATGGACTTGTCAGGCTACAAATCACAATCATTGATGTTACCACTGATCTTTTCTTTAGATTCGTGCGATGTGCTTAACCTCTCATGAGTCCAGTTTCCCCAATATTCTCCCTTCCCTTATTCAACCCTGGCCCGAGAGGACGTCCCCACCCCCCAGCCCCCGTCCCCACCTCTGCCCCCCAGATGTAACAGAGAGATATGACACCTTTGGAAACAACTTTCTTTATGAGAATCTTGAGTTCCTAATGAGTCTGGCCTGGAGTGGGCTAGGTCAGTGCAAATATTCCAGGAGCACAGACGGGGGCAGCCGAGGCCAGTGTGGGAGAGATGGGGGCACTGCGGGTGGGTGAGTGAGGTGTTCTAATGATTCCTAGACCGACAGTCCCTTAGGAACCATGTGACTGTCACACTGACCTCTGAGACCTGTTGGGATGAATACTGAAGGGTTGCTGCTTATTCTCTGTCTGGTCTGGGTGGGCGACTGGCCAGCACCAGTTGGCTTGTGAGGGATGCTGTGACGCCAGCCCAACTCTGCCTACAAGCAGAGGGTGACGGCTGGAACTGAGTGGGGAGAGATTTCAGAGAAGACGCTGAATGCCCCTCACTTCCCTCCCAAGGAGCTCTCCTCCTCCCTGCCTCAAAGGCCACAGAGAGCGTGGACTCTGGGATCAGTGTTGGGTTTCAGGTCCAGCACTACGCACCAGCTATCTCTTGGTCTCTCTGTGCCTCACTTTTCTTCTGTCAACAGGGGCCCCTTCCCTGCAGGACAGTGAGGGGTAAAGACAGTGTATCCGAAGCAACTGGCCCAGAGCAGGCCACTGTGCACAGCAGCTAACACTGGGATTGGGAGAAGCAGAACAGGAGTCAAAGCCCCACACCCTCCCTGTTTCCTTAGAGGGAAATGGCCTTGCCCTTTCTGCACAGATAGCCTTCCTCCACAGAAATGCCAGCTGGGGGCTGCCCGTGTCTTATTTGCTTTTAAATCTGCAATAACTTGGTACCAGCTGTTCCAGTATTAGACACCTCGCTGCCAGGAGACTGCCTTCCTCCTGCCGCAGTTCCAGCCGTCAAAAGCAGTCTCTCATACCCTCTTTTTCAAACAAGAAGTGGTTCTCAGATGGCCTGTGGCCTTCTCATCTCTGATGGAGATGATCCCAACTGTTTCCTCACTGCCCTCTCCCAAGCCCACCTTGCTTGGGTGCCAATCCAGTATCTCTCCCTCCCTCTTCAGATCTGGGGCCTTCAGTCCTGGCCTGGAGCGCAGCTGGGTACCCCATTCTCTCCAGAGATGCCCTGCCCCACGCCATGGAAGGGGCCAAGAGGCTTCCCTGACAACACCAAGAGAAGAGGACGGAGGACCCAAGAGTAGAAGAGACTGGTTCTCCAAAGCTTCCCAACACCCTTGAGGGTTCCAAGGCTGTACTGACACGTGGTAACACCTTGCCTGAGCCCTCTTTCCTCCACCCGTCCTCCCCTCCTCCCCACTGGCGTGGTCCCCTAGGGGCTGCGCCCAGAGATGGAGGGAATGGTACTGCCCCAGGGACCCTGCCCGGCTAACCCCTTCCATCAGTCCCTCCCATCTTTGCTGTAGCCCTCAGCCAGCTGTCATCCCCACATCACTGATGAGGATGAGCAAGTTCAGAGTTAAGTGCTTGTACAAGGTCAGCCAGCAAACAACCTCTGGGCCTCCACTTCCCTGTGTGTCGGGGGGGCCATGGCGAGGAGTTGGACAAGCTGCTCTCCAGCAGCCCCTCTGGCACTGTCTGGTGACTTACTCGGACGACAGCCAATTGCAGGAAGTACTGAAAGCAAGTCCAGCCACAGCAACAGCTGATGGGGCCTCCCTAGCAGCCTAGACCCTGGCAAGGAACCCGGGAGAGCTGGGCAGGAGGGCCTCAGGCCAGCACCTACCCTTCAGAGGGAGGGTTCCTTTTCATTAGCTGTTTCGGGTTCCGGGATGTTTCCTCAGGGCTGTGAGTCCGAGGTGGGTCCAGCCATAATAGAGGCAACTCTCCATTTGCTGTTCTAGAAGAAGGGAGTCTCCATGGTGCCGAGACACTCACCCCCAGAAGAGATGTCTGCCAGCCCATTCCGGCAGGTGGGGAAATGTGCTGAAGCACATCTCTCACAGCTGCTGGCTTCGTGTCCCAGTGGCGTTCCTCCACAGCCAGTACGGGACTAGATCACCTGGGGGCCTGGGCACACACCTGTGTCAGGAGGAGCCGATCCAGAAGGGAGGCCGGAGCCTGAGCCTAGCCCGGGAACGGAACGAACCTTTGCTGAAGAGGCTCCAGAGGGCAGCCTACCTGTTAGGCTCACCCCAACATTCCCTGTGTTGCTCCTCTCCGGCTCCAGCTCCCCCAGACCCCATCCCTGTTTCCGGGGGCTATCTGCTCCAGGGTATGGGTGGGTCTGGAAGGAAGAGTGACATGACAAGGCAGGTAAGCCCATACCCGTCAACTCTGACCACGTCTGACTTGACATTCACGAAGCATCTACTCTACGCCAGGTACAGCCCTGGGCTTTTTCACAAACATCACTCCTGCCTCACAACAACCCCACGAAGAGGGCCTTACTATCCCCGATTTATAGATGAGGAAGCTGAGGCCTAGCCAGAATTGCTCAGGATGGCTGAGAGTAAGTGGCAGAGCGGGGACCGGAATTCAGACTCTGCTCCCTGTCCAGCGCTCTGTGCCTGTGCTGTCTCCCCACCTCCGAGGTGCCTGCAGAAGCAGGCGTCCAGCCAGGCTCCAGAGAATAGCACGGTGTGGCGGGCAGGCCCCTCAGGTGCGCTTGGCAGACGGACCCCTCTGTGACCCCGCTGGCCCAGCACTGAGCCCAGGCTGGGACCACAGATCAGAGCCAGTCACATGGCGGGGACCAAGGCAGGTGATCCCTGAAGAGGTCTGTTTCCTGGGCTAACAGGCAAGGTGGCCTCCAGCTGGCCCCTGGGAGCAGCGTCGGGATACACCCTCCAGGGACCCACAGGACAGGAAGCCGAAAGCTGGGCTCTGTGTACAGTCCGCTGTGCAGACCGGCAGTAGCAGACCTGTTGTCCGAAGCTCTGCTTCAACCCTGCTCAGGTTTGCTTGGGCGGGGCAAGAGGAGGAGCCAGAGCAGGAAGGATGGAGCCAGGAACAGAAGTAGGGGGGCAGGAGCCATGCTGACGTGGCAGAGTTCTGGGCACTCACACCCTGCTGGGCTGGCCTCCACAGGCAGCCCTCTCCTGCCCGGCCTGCTCTGCTGCGGGCGCGAGGGCTGGGTCTGCTTACAGCTAATGTCCTTAGTTTACTCGTTCCCATGACCAGTCGGTTCAAATTGCAGCCGAGGAACAGCCTGTGAACTTGAACTCGCACAGTTCAAGAATTTGGCCCTTAAGCTCCAAGCAGGTCACCCAAAGATTCAGAACTCCGGGGCTCCCCTAACACCCAGCCTTGCCCCCCACACCCTGGCCTGAGCAAGAAAGGAAGTCTAGGAAGAATCTTCACTGGGAGAAGGGGACCTGGGGCTGAACTCTGGGGCCCTTAGAAGCAAGGGGCTGTGGGACTGGGCTGGAAGCCTCGCTCAGGACTCCGACCTCAGCTCCAGGCTAACCTCTGGGCAGGAACCCCTGGCTGCCGTGAGGCCCACCCAGCTAGCTGCTGTGCAGTTAAGCAGGGACGGACATCAGGTCACACCCAGGCCTCTCTCCCCTTGCTCCTCCCTTCTGATCTGCCATTGTGTCAGGCCAACCCAGCACAGTCGGAGCCCCTGTCTTGCCCCCATGCGCCTCCCTTTTCCCATGACTTGGAGGCAGCTGTTGATTCTGTCCCCTTCTTGGCCCCTTCCCCGTCACACTTTCCTCAGGGTGGAAGACTCCAGCCACTCCATCCTCCACTTCTCAGCCTTCATGCTCAACCAGCAGCACTATTGCCTGGGTTGGTACAAGAGGAGGAGAGCAGCCAGAACACGACGCAGCTGGTCCAGCCTCCAGGCTGGCGCTGGCGGGGGGGCGGGCTCCAGGTGAAGTGAAAAGATGGGTCTGTGGGGGCAGCGCCCCTCTTTCTGGTAGCTCACTCATCCCTCCTCGACCCAAAACTACTGTTCAACAGAGGGGTGAAGGAGCATGGAGCTGGGGAGGGCCTCACTTGGAGCTGGGAGCCGAGTGGTCTGCGTGGAGGAAGGTGGCAGTGGTGTAGTTCTGGAAGAGAGGCTGTAGGAACATGCCGATGGTGCCAAAGACACAGACGAAGACAAAGATCCAAAGGAACAGACGGTCGATCACCATGGCGACATACTTCCAGTCCTCACTCACCTGGACAGAGGAGAGGAAGGAGACCCAGGTATCAATCACATGATCCGGGAGGGGAGTGGAGCAGGTAGAAGCAGCTTCCACCACACATCACTCCTCTCACTCCACGACCCCAGAGTGACCTTTCCAAAGCATGGCCCCAGTCTTGCCTGCTTAAAAGCCTCCAGTGGCCCCACTGCCTTCAGCAGCCACCCAAACTCCCAAGTCTAAAATCAAGACCCACCCAGGACAAATATGAGCCAACCACCTATCTTCCGCCCTCTGACCCAGCCTTACCAAACTCCAGCCTGTCTTCTCAGGTCTCTGTGCCTTTGGGTTTCCTTTTGGTCTAGAACTCCAGTCCTCCCTATCTCTACCTGTGAACTCCTACACATCCTTCAAAGCCTAGATCAAATGTCACCTCTTCTATGAAGGCTTCCCTGATCCCCCTAATGAGAATGAACCACTGTTTCCTCTGGGTTCCCTCAGCACTATGTACACGTCTCTATCACAGTATTTTTACTGAACTGTATTGTCATTTCAATTTGTATGCCTGGCCCCTCCTTCCTCTCCACCCGCCTCCCGCCACTTAAGCTATGAGCTCCTAAACTACAGGGACCCGATCTGATTCATCTTTGTAATCCCAGCATCTCAAACACAGGGTTCCGGTAAACGGGTGTTGAATTAGTGAATGAATGGCTGCCTCTGCAGCCCTCACTCCTTATATGACTGCCTGGGGAGCCCCATCCAACAGCCCCAGAGGGTGAGGACTAAATCTCAGGTGTAAACAAACCCGTCCAGAAGAAAATAACCTCTGTAGGTTTGGGAGCCAGTCACAGGGTCTGCAGGAGGCCTGGCCTCCACTCAGAGCTGCTCCACTCCGGCCTGAGTCTGGACCTTTGTACACGTGTTCATCTGTAGCCCAGCCAGCCGGGGGCATGGGATGAGGCACTGTGCACCTTCCTTCAGTCAGCAGCTGAATAATGACTCATTCATGTCACACTTGTGCCTCCTATGTACCTGGCACCATGCTAGGCACTGGGGATGTGACTGAGAGCAAGACAAACACATCCTGCAGTTTACAGTCTCCTGAGGGAGATGGACACAAAATTAGTAAAAATAAAATAATTACACATTGGTGGGTGCCTATATGGAAACAAAGGACGAAGAAATGGAGGGGGAGATATAATTCAGGGTGTGATCTGGGGAGGCCTCTTTGAGGAGGTGACACCTTAAGCTAAGATCTGATAAGTGAGAAGGAGCCCGCTGAGACAATCAGAAACAATCAGACAAACCCAAACCGAGGGACCTTCGATTGGCCTGTACCCTTCAAAAATGTTTATGCCATGAAAGACCATTCCAGATTGAAGGAAACTAAAGAGACAGAACAACAAAGTGGAATTCAAGATCCTGGACTGAGGTGGGGGAGATGCTACAAAGGACATTACAGAGACAACTGAAAAAATGTTAGTATGGACTTTATATCAGATAAAGGTATTGTATTGATGCTAAATTTCCTGAATTGCATCACTGAGCCTGGGTTATGCAAGACAATATCTCTGTTCTCAGGAGAGAAAAGCTGAGGTATTTGGGATAAAGGATCACTATGTCCACAACTTACTCTTAAACAGTAGTGCAAAAATTAATAATTTTTAAAAGGAAAAAAAGAAGCGCATTCCAAACAGAGGGACCAATCTGTGCAAAGGTCCTGAGTCAGGAAAGAGCTTAGCTGGCTTAGAACAGTTGAGCAGATAAGCCAGTGACCTGAGCAGGGGAGAGATGGCACGAAGTGCGCAGGAGACACTGTGTGTTTGGGTGGAGAAGCACGAGAACTGAACCAGGGAGACCATTAGGAGTCTCTGCCCTGGTCCAGGCAACAGCTGATGGAGGCCTACAGCTAGGGAGGCAGCATGGAGATGGTGAATAAAGAAGGAAGCTGAAAATCTCTTTGGAGGTTGGTTCCACAGGACAGGACTTCTGATGATTTGGATGGTGGGGGACGTAAGAAAGAGAGGAGTCAAGGATGACTCCAGGTTTTTGGTCTAAACCATTGGGTGGATGGTGATGTCATTTACTAAAAGATGGGGAGATTGGAGGAGGAGCAAGTTGGTGGTGGGGATGTAGATTAAGCACTCAGTTTGGGACGTGTTAAGTTTGAGATGCCTGTGAAGGTAGGTCATTGCATCCTCATCACCTAACTCAGTAAATGCACATTACATGAGTGGACTGCAGTGGGGGAGGTGGAGGCAGTGATGCAGCCGGTCAACCCCCTGCACCACCGGCATCTCCCACTTGGCCTCAGCCACCTGAGGCTCTCGCCCCATTTCCTCATGACTTGGTCCCTCTCTTCTTCCTTCAGGACCATAACTTGCTCCTTAGCTCAAGCCTCAGCTCCTGCCCTCCCAGGGAATAGAAACACCAGGCTCTGAAGCATCCCCACACACACAAAAAAACCGGTAGTGCAGGAGCCCACCTTCCTCATCCCCCAAGCCGGAATGGCTGCAATCCAGTGGAAACATGGCCAATCACCAGAGCAACAGCTGAGCCACAGCCTGGAACCAGCCAGGTACCCAAAGACTGATTGCCGGATGGGGCCAGCCACAGCCCAAAGTGGGGGGAAGTCAACCCATCATCTTCCCCCCCATCCCCTGGCTCAGTGCTCCCCTTCTGGGAGTCACTGCAGAAAGATACCAGTGTGCAGAAAGCTCAGAGTGGATCTTAAAAACCCTCGCCTCCACCTGCCCCCACCTCCGTAAATATTTCACAAGGGCATCCCCTGAGGACCCAGAAGAGCAGGAAAAGGATATTGATTCAGGACTCTGTGCTCTTCCCAGCAGCCGGTGGAACCTCTTAACCACCGCCACCCCTCCCATACACACTTTCTACTGCCCTCAATTTTGACCCCCGACGCGGGGCACACAAAGGACTCATCTCCATTTGTGCTAAGAGCTGCAGGTTAACAACATGGGCTTGGGAGTACAAGCGGCAGAGAGGGTGTCTGGGGTCAGAGCCACGGGCCAGCTGCAAACCCAGAAGGTCCTCCTCCACTTCCTGGCCACCCTCCCAACACTAACGACACTCACGATGCCCCAGCTGAGGCATTTCGCCCTGGATACTAGTCCTCAGGAAGCCGCAAGTTCATCCTGTACCAACCGCCACTTAGGCGGCGCCGCCTCCCGGAAGTCAGAGAAGAGGCCACGCCAGCGCCCAGGCCCACAGGCCCCGGCCGGACTCTCACTGCCCACATCCTGCACTCCCGTTAGCTCCTCGGTGTCTGTCTGCGCAGGCACCGAGGGCCCTGCAGCCCGCATCCCACGCCCGAGTCCCCGCGCCTCACTCACGCTCTGGTCGTCGTCCTCACTCCGCATGTGGTCCGCGATGAAGCGCACGCCGTCCACCGCCTCCCGGAGGCCGCAGCCACACGGCCCCCCGGAGCGCCCGGGGCCGGCTGCCGGCGCCGGCTCCGAGCCGAAGGCCCCAGCCAAGCCCTGCACAGACGCGCGATTGACGAAGCACGTGCAGGAGTCTGCCCCCAGGGCTTCGCGGTAGAAGACGGCGCCGGTTCCCTCGCGCCCGCGCTGGCGCCGCCGCAGGCGCAGGCGTTGGCGGGCGCAGCGGTGGCGCGGCTGCTGCATGAAGAGCAGCTTGGGCAGCTTCTCCAGGAAGATGACCTTGACCCAGGGAGCCATGGTGTGCGTGGTGGGTGAGCGGTGGTGCACGTTGAGCACGCACACGCTGGTGACGATGGAGAAGGTGACAAGCACCATGGTGAACATGAGGTACTTGCCTACAAGCGGCACGTCGAGGGAGGTGGGCGGCACGATCTTGGAGATGAGCAGCAGGAAGACGGTGAGCGCCAGCAGCACGGAGATGCACAGCGTCATCTTCTCGCCGCAGTCGGAGGGCAGGTAGAAGACGAGGATGGCTAGTGAGGTGATAAGCACGCAGGGGATGATGAGATTGATGGTGTAGAAGAGTGGCTTGCGGCGGATGATGAAGTCGTACGTGATGTCCACATAAGTGGAGTCGTCCGGGTTCTCGTTGCGCCGGCCCGGCAGCGCGACGATGTCCCACTCGCCACTGGGCGTGAAGTCGTCCAGGCTGGCCACGTCACTCTTGAGCACCAGGTCGATCTCGGTGCGGTCGTAGGTCCACGAGCGGAACTTCATGGTGCAGTTCTGCTGGTCAAACGGGAAGTGCTTTACTTCGATCTTGCATGCGCTCTTGTAGATGGCAGGCGGCAGCCAGAAGATGCTGCCATCATAGGAGACCACGGCATTGGAATAGAAGGACACCTCGTACATGCCGTCAGCACTGCCAAGGGATGAGCACAGTCAGCCCTGGCCTAAGCATTCCTCCACCCCACCCATCAACCCAGCCCTGAGTGGGAAGAGAGGAAAGCCAAAGGGATATATGGGAAGAGGGTAGCCATCCAGGGGTCTAGGGAGGAGGGGCAGGAATTGAGCAAGAAGGGGATCTGGGTGGGTTGGTGAGGAGAAGAGGCCTCAGAGACAGAAGAGGGTGATGAAGAGGGGAGGCACATCTGCTACTTGTCATGCATTCTGTAAGCTGGTTGCTCCACATGAAGGTGGAGAAGTTAGGGGAGCCAGGGAGGCCAGAGTGAGGAGCCCCAACTAATGGAGAGGGACAGGGGCAGGTGGGAGGAGGAGATGGTCCCTAGTGGCTATGGACTAG
Source organism: Globicephala melas (assembly GCF_963455315.2). Lineage (NCBI taxonomy): Eukaryota > Metazoa > Chordata > Mammalia > Artiodactyla > Delphinidae > Globicephala > Globicephala melas. The sequence continues at coordinate 76,389,376 of NC_083314.1, forward strand.
TGGCTTTGGGTCTTCGAGATAAGAGGGATTATTTCAGGAGAGGGGCTGGAACCTGGAGGAGAAACTGGGATCTCCAAGTTCTTTGACCCTCCCCAATCCTCCTGGAAGGCCTATTCTTGAATCAGTTTAGGCACTGGAGTCTGTCAATCCTCGTTTTTATGCCACTGCAGCTCCAAACACTGGGAGTCCTAACTGGCTGAGAGGGAGCTGGCCATGGCCCAAGTTACCTTGGCTGTCCACATTATACCTCACTGGTTTGGGTCTGTCTGTCTGGGTAGTGACTTGTCTTTGCCAATGAAAAGTCCCTCTGTCCCCCAGCATGAGCTAACTTCCTTTCCCCAAGACCTGAGTACTCCCATGGTCTCCTCCAGCCTTCCCATCCTCCAGGGTCACCTACTTGTTGTATAGGACCACATCTGGGAGCCAGATGTGTTTGGAAGGGAGCCGAACTTTCTTCATGTTGTCAAATTCCTCAGGCTTCCAGGTGAGGCGATAATCCTCCCACTCCTGGGAAAGGGAGAGAGGGAGGCAGCACCAGCCTCTGCCCTGGGAGGGGCTCAAGGTCAAGGACAGGGACAAGAGGAGGCCTATCTGGCTTGAGGAAGTTTTGAAAAGTCATCGCATCCCCACAGTGACTTCTCTGCCCAGCAAAAGTGTCTTCTCATTTAATTTGCATAGCCAAGCCAAGATATTAGAAGTTACGTTTTACAAATGAGAAAATGGATCTTGCTGAGTTTAACATATTCAAAGTTACAGAGCTGTGAGCAGAAGAACCAAAATTCAAATCCAGTTATTTAGGGCTCCAGAGTCTAAATTTCTGCCTCTCTTGAGGACATGAAAAGAGGGAAAAGCACATGCCCCTCCCCCCCCCCACAAAAACAAGGAGGAAAGAGAAGCCCAGGGGTGTGGACAGGAAGAGTGCTAACCTGGGTCAGCCAGACATTGGTGGTCATGATCTGCTCCCGCTCATGCTGCAGGGAAGAAGAGAAGCTGCTGAGAAATGCCCCACCCCCACCCCTCAAGCCTGTGGTCCCACTACACCACCCAGGCTCCTTCCCCCACCTCCCCAAGCCTTGGGAACTCCAGAAGAATAAGCACAAACACTGACTTCAGTAGCTGGGCAGAGAGTTTGGGACCTTCACTCACCACACTGATGAGCTGGGCCAGTGATACCATGAGCTGTACCGTCACCAGCTCAGAGCCATTGGTGGCTGGGCGGATAAGCTTATTGTAGCGGGAAGGATCCAGGAGATGCTCCACCAGCCGCTCCTCTGTGTCTGTACCACAGACTCCTGGGTAGTGTGGGTGGAGGGCAAGAGGTAAGTACATAGGCAAGGAGGTCCCACCCAGGATCCCACTCTCCCTAGGCAAGTGGTACAACGTAGGCCCAAACAGGAGGCTGTAGCTTCCCGCAGCCCCATCCTTAAGGATATAGCAAAATGCTTAGGTTACCCCATGGAGGCCCCTCATAGAGAAGTCCCTCTCTGAGATCACTGACCAAGGAGCCCAGACAGCCCCCCACAGTCTCCCACTAAGAACCCATTCTGCAAGGATTAGTAGAGACCCTGCTCTTCCTGCAAGGTCTCAGAGGGTGGTTTCAAAAGAATTGACATTTCTGTCTCCAGGGCTTCCCCTAGAAGATACCTACAATTCAAGGAAGGTTCTGGAGGGTGGTGAAAGGGGAACAGTTATTCATGTCCCACCATTCAGCCTTTCTCCTCAGTCTGTGCCCATCTATGTGTGCAAGTAACACTATGTGCCTCTACATGTGACTGGCTGTGACCCCCTCCCCCCATAGGTACTGGGTTGGAGTAGAATAGTTGGGCTGCCTGAGCTCTGGGTCAGGGCATATATTTAGTCCCAAGTTGCGCACCTATGGGAGCCCACCTCTCATGAGATTGCAGGCAGGTATGGAAAGCTCATTTAGTTGTATATTCCCTTTGTACCTGCCCCACCACACACTCTATCTCCTTCTGCAACCGTGCACGAATGCACCCCACCCCCTCAGAGATTCCTCCCTGGCCCTCCGCCTGGCAGAGCTTCTTCCCTTCCGAGTCTCCTGCCCACCCTACAAGAGAGTTGAGAAGTTGCTTCTTTCCCCCTCCTGCCTTGCCCCTTTGGAGTCCAATATGAGGGACAGAAAATGATGGAGAGCCAAGGGAGGGTGCAGAACCAGGTAGATTTTCTTGAGATAATGTTTCACAAGAAGTCAAATGGCATCTCAGCTGCAATCAGACTCTCCCCTTCCTTCCACCCCAGATAGCCTGGGGAGATCCCCTCCCTCCTTCCTCTCTGTGCCCACACCCTCTCCACCACCCCTGCCCAGGTTGCCCTCTCTTCCCAGCATCACTTCGGGTATGTCCTCCTCCCAGTTCAGTCTCCCAGGTACTCCCTGCCGTCCAGGGGTCTCTTCCCTAACCCCTAACAGACTCCCCGCCTTAGGGATCCCTCCCGTACACCTTCGAGACTGAGTGAGACAGAGCGCGGCGACTTGTCCTTACCTGAGCACAGCCCGAGGAGGCCAAAGCTGAGGAGCAGCGCCATGGGGCCCGAGCGCCAGGCCATGCCTCTGGCATAGCTCGCCGGCTCGCCTAAAGCTGCCGAAGCGCGCCGCAGGCCGGAGGGCCGCGGGCGGGGTGCTGTCCGTGGTGCTGAAGCCGCTCCCGCACCGCCCGCGCCCAGCTGGAGCTGAGCCCAGGGTGTGCTCGCAGCCTTTGGTGCTGCAGTGCCGACCGCCACGGCGGTTCCCAGGGCTCAGAGAGCTGGTTGCGAGAAGGAACCAGCGTCTCGTTTATCCCGGTCTGAGCAGGAGGAGGCTTTTCCGGCTGCTCTTCCAGGGAATACAATTGGGACGGTGAGGGGGAGGAGTCTCCGCCCCGGAGGCGGAAGCGCCAGAGCTCAGAATAAAAGGGGTCCCTGGGTTGTGTATTCTGCTGCTGGTCCTGCTTAGTTAGGGTGTGCGTGAGGCGGAAGAAGGGCGGCTCACCGGACAGTGGAGGAGTTCTGAAGCCCCTGAGTTGGAACAGGACCCTGGAGGGGTCTGAAAAGGCTCCGGAAGAAAGCGCGAGTAAGACAAATAGGTCAGGACCCGCTACGAGGGCCAGAATGAGGGGGTGGGAGTCGGGAGGAGTTTCTGGAGTTCCCACCTTCTTTCTTTCCTCTTACCAAGCCCAAATGATCCTGCTTCCAGGGAAGGCTGAGGATGCAGCCAAAAAAGTGCATTTTAGGCCCTTAGAGAAAGAGACAGGGGGCTGTAGGTTTGCTATTTTAAGAAAGCAAACCGTTTTGGAGTCTGGAAACAGGATCCCCTCACCTGTTTCCTTCTCTACCATCGTAGAAGGCCAAGCTTCCTGCCCTCCCCCAGGGAATCTAAGGTGGGGACATGTGGACATCTCCTGAAAGAAGGTGACCTTCAAGAGTGGAAGGGTAAATGGCCCTTATCAATTAGTCTTTCTCACCCACATTCCCTTCCTCTCCAGTCTTTGGCTTCTGTGAGACAAGGGAGGATCAGAGGATGATTTCACAGAGGCCAGCCCAAGAATGAAGCTAACACAAAGGAAAGCAAAGATGAGACAGAGACAGAGAGAGATGTCAAAACTCAATGACATCTTTGATCTTGAAAGCCCTGAACTTCTTAGGGGGATTTTTGTCATTTTCAACCAAAAGATTCCTGACTAAAGCAGCCTTATTATGCATACATCAAGGCACTGTCTTATTCCAGCTCTGCCCACTTCTTCAACCTCCTCTGGGCCACTACCCCCAGCCCCACACTCCTCTTGGCAATGTCTTTAAGATCCTCCCAGCCTCCACACGTCAGGGCCTTTTAAACATGTAGTTTCCTTGATTCTTTTATCACCCATTTCCCCTCAACCACTTTCTACTTTACTTTGTACACGTGGCAGAAACGTCAGTTCCTCAAGGAAGCTATGCCTGACCAAAGATTAGGTCAGGTGCCCTGCCAGCTGTTTCCAGAGGATGATCAATGAGTAAATAAATCAATTGAAGGTGGTGGCTATCCTGCTAGATCATGAACCAGCACAGTGTCTGGCATGTTGTGAGGGCTCAACAGATAAGGAAAAGGGCTGGTATAGGACTGAAATCTTTTAACATGTAGAGGAAAATTCCTCTCTAAAAGCTCAGCCAAAAGCAATTTATTTACATGTACTTAGTTCCTGGAATTGAGGAGGAAAAGCAAGACAAGTATCAGCAAAGGGCTGGAGAGGATGTGGGATGACTACAGGCCCCATAATGCACATGGAAGTGGCCATAAACCTGCACCACAAGCTCCAGGGCATGTGCATGTGTAAACATGTAATCATCTCTTAAGAATTCAAGAAATCTTGGAACCAACAAAAGATGTAGAGAATAAAAGCCTTAAGGAAAAGGGAAGGAATGTGTATAGTCACTCCACTTTGGAAAAGGGTCAAAGATGGGAAGAAGACACCGCCTTCAGTAATTCAGATCAACATTTGTTGGGTATCTACTGTATGGGTATTGAAGCAGTGATCAAAAAGACCTAGTCCCAGCTATTAAGGAGATCACAGTCTGGTGGCAAAGACTTGTTACACCATGCGGTGGCTGCTCTAATAGGGTATAAACAAGGTGCATTGGAAGCACAGAGGAGAAAGGGGTTCATAGTGCCTGAGAGCCTGGAGGGGATGGAGATGAAAACTGAGATTGGAAAGATGAGAAAGCCAGTAAGACAAAGGTGGATAAAAGGCATTCAAACTCCTGAAAGAGAGAGACAGGGAGCTTTACATGTAGATAGTACTTAGTACTTTCATCTTTTGGTGGAAGCTGGGTGATTGAAGAAGGCTGTGAAAGTCTTCTGTTATGAAAATCTCTCTCTGGAGTGGTTGCTTGTCTCTGTATTGATAGACTGGAGAGTCATGTGCTTGCTTGAAGCCCTTGGTCACTCCCTGATGCTCCTCTCAGGTCAGTCAGGGCAGCCTGTTCACCTTGACCTCTACCTTTTCTTTTCAAATTCCCCAGCTTTTATTTCAAGTTTAATTCCAGCCTGGCAGGGAGTGAGTCCTCTGAGCACAACCACTCAGTGGCCAAGGAGAACTGGAACACCATTCCTCACTCCCTCATGTCTCTCACACACACCCCTTCCATATCGACCAGGGAGATAGGACAGGTCCAGAACCATGCAGGGTGATGGATACATAAAGGAGTATCAGCCCTCCGGCAAAATAGTGACCAGGCAAGGTTTTGGTGGGACAATCCCAGTGCTTTTGATGGTAAGGAACATTTTCTCTTGAAAGGCATTACAATGTTATTTTCCTTTAAGATATTTAAAATTTAAAAACTTACTACCAGAGTAATACATATCCATAAAGAGCAATTGGAAAACACAAGTTAGCAAAACACAAACTAGATTCATAATCTTACCTCCTAGCAAAAAAATCGCTGTTAACATTTCATATCTATACAGTGTATCTCCACATTTATCTATGTGTACTTAGATATAATATACATGCAAAAAGTATATAAATTATGAGTGTACAGCTAGATAAATTTTCACAACATGAACACAGCCGTGTAACTCCCACCTAGATTTTTTTAAAAAGGGAACATTACCAATATCCAGAAGCCCCCCACTCTGTTCCCTCCAGGCATTATTCCCTCCTCTTGGAAAATAACGTCATGGAGGGGAGGGAGGAATGGGGAGTGACTGCCTAAGAGGTACTGCTTGAAGTTCTGGAACTAGAGAGAGGTAATGGTTACCCAACTTTGTGAATGTATTGCATGCCACGGAATTGCACACTTTAAAATGGTTGAAATGATAAATTTTATGTTATGTATTTTCTCACAATTAAAAAAAAATGACCAAAAAAAAGTAAACACTATTCTGACTTCTAATAGCATAGATCAACTTTGCCTGATGAATTTTATATAAATGGAATCATAATCTTTTGTGGGTTTTCTTTTTTTTCCCCAACATTATGTTAGTAAGAATCAAGGGCATTGTTGAATGTAGTTGTAGTTCATTCGTCTTCACTGCTGTAGACTATTCCACTGTATAAATATACCATTGTTTATCCATTCCGCCAGATAGAAATTTGAGTTGTTTTCTCTTTTGGACTATTAAAAATAATACCGCTATGAACATTCTTGTTCATGTTTTGGGTGTACAAATATATGTATTTTCATTTACTTTTTAAAAAGGAGCACACTGTAAAATAACTCTGTAACCTTCCTTTTTCATTTACTATTTCTGAAACATCTCTCTATACCAATAATTATTCTTTGATAACTTTTTTTTTTTTTGCGGTACGCGGGCCTCTCACTGTTGTGGCCTCTCCCGTTGCGGAGCACAGGCTCCGGACGCGCAGGCCCAGCGCCCATGGCTCACGGGCCCAGCTGCTCTGCGGCATGTGGGATCCTCCCGGACCGGGGCACGAACCCACGTCCCCTGCATCGGCAGACGGACTCCCAAACACTGCGCCACCAGGGAAGCCCTTTGATAACTATTTTTAACAGCTGCATAGTATTCCATTGTAGGTAAATGTTTGCACATACCTTTAATAGTTTCCAAGTGAAATTGCTGAGTTAAAGGTTTTTTTATTTTTTTGATTATTTAATCATTTATTGCTAAATTGACCTCCAGAAGGATTGATACTATTAGGGTTACCCTGGGGCCCCAGGCTAAAGCACCCATGACCAACACCTCTACGATCTTGCCTGTGCTGAGCCCCTTCCTTGTCCTCTTCCCCTCTTCTCCTAAGTCATTCCTCCTTTGTCTTAGGCATTTCTGCCCAACCTCCTTCTACTTTACGGCCAGTTCTTTAAAAACATCCCCCCATTTCCATCTAAGTAACTTCTACTTTCACATTCTTTCTTGGGAGTTAATCCTGACTACTAGCACCCTTCAAGGCCCTCACCCTCCTTCATCCCTGTTATTGCATTTGTCACATTGTATTACAGTTGATTACATCTGGCTCCACTTCATCCATTACCACCTGCTCCTAAGAGCAGGGGTAAGAAATACAACAAAAATGATAACATGAGTAGCAGCTGTCATGTGCGGAGCCAGGAATCAAGCCAGGCTCTCCCCACAGGGACTGAGCTTACTTGTCTCTGCACTCCCAGTGTTTATTACAGTTCCTGGCAAAGAGCAAGTGCTCAGGATGCGTTTGTTGAGTCAGTGACAGAATGCTGTACTTCTGGGAGCAACTCAAAGGAGAAGGCTGCTCACTCTGCCCAAAACAAGTGCATCTGTTCACTCTGATAAGACATGACCTTTTGGAGAAGAAAAAAAAAATCTCTGTAATTCATTTTCCATAGAGCAGCCAGAGTGATTTTTTTTTTTTTTTTTTTTTTTTTTTTTTGCCTTGTGGGATCTTAGTTCCCCCGCCGGGGATCGAACCTGGGCCCACGTCAGTGAAAGCACCAAGTCCCAATCACTGGACCACCAGGGAATTCTCCAGAGTGATCTTTTAATATTTTAAATCAGATCATGCCACTCCCTGCTTAAAATCTTTCAATGGTTTCCCGCTGTACTTTGAATAAAACCCAACAACTTACTGTGGTCTCTATTCTTCACTGGCCTCATCTCCTACCCCTCTTTCTCTTCTTTCATGAGACTCAAGCTATGCTGATCCTCTATTTTTTAAAAAATGAGCTCTTACTGTGTGCACTGGACTGAGCACTTTTCATGTGTTATCTCACGTAATCCTCCCAACAACCTTATGAGGTAGGGTGGTTTCCATGTTAGAGATGCTGAAAGTGAAGCATGACAGGCTAAGGAACTTGCCCAGGGTCACACCACTAGCAGCTGGCAGAGCTGGGGTTCAAAGCCCATGCTCTCAGCCGGTATATCATGAGCTTCCTGCTTCTAGACCACGCCACCTTTGTTCTCACTCAGTGTCTTGGAGGTTGGCTCTCCCTGATGGAATGCTCTTTGCCAGTTCCTCCCAGGCCTGCCTTCTCTTAATCAGATCTCAGCTCAAACCCCACCTCCCTAGGGAGAACTCCCCTGACTGCTGGACTTAAAGTAACCCCCAGTCATTCTCTCCCACATGACCCTACTTTAATTCCTTGCCTCTACTTGCCAGTCTGATATTCCTCTGGTTATTTTATTCATAACTCCTTGCACTTAGAATGTAAGTGCCATGGGAGCTGGGATACTGTTTGTCTACTGCTGTATATTCATACCTCGACCAGTGTCTGACACATGGCAAAGCTCCATAAATGTTTATTGAATGGTGAGTACCTCTTGACTTTGTGGCAGTAACAGTAATCATAGCAGTTGCAGGGTTTAGCATTTGCTGAGCAATGTACTATGTACCCAGCACTGTAAGATGTGTTAATCATCTTACATATCCCATTTCATCTACACTGGCACAATGACCCACGCTGCAAGTCAGAGTGTCATAGCCATTTTACAGATAAGGAAACTGCGTTTCACAGAAATTAAATAACTTGCCCAGGGTCACAGAGCTACCAAAGCAGAGAAGCTCAAATCTAAACCCAGTTCTGTCTGACTCCCCAGTCTATGCTCTTTCCACTCAGCTGTGCTGCCCCCTTTATGGTCTAATTCAAAGGAGAGCTGTAGCTGACTCTCTCTTTAACACCTATGGCTCTGCCTCTCTCCCAAACTCAGAACCCACACCCCACGGCATGTCCGGGAGATTGTCCACGTCGCCCTCCCTCCACACATTCAATGTGTTTCTAACTCTCCACCTTTCCCACAAAGTTTAGCTTTCCTTTGAGAAGTCTTACCCTCTGTTAGCACTACTACCATTAGTTACCCAGGCATCCAGAGCCTCTCAAAATTCTAGCGACTTTTTGATCTTCCTGCATCTTAAAATAAAGCCCAAGTTCCTAAACATGGGTTTGAATATCTGCCAAGACTTAACCCCTGCCTAGCTTACCTGCATCACTCTCTTCCTCACCCTAGACACAGACCTACTTTCCGTTCCTCCATCTTGCTCCAGTCCTACCTCAGTACCTTTGCACATGCCACCCCTTCTGCCTCAGACAGTGTCCAGCCTCTCCTCCCTTAGGGAATTCTACTTACCCTTCAGAATTTAGCATATCACTTGTTCAGGGAGGGCTTCCCAGATCTCTAGTCTTGTTCTTTAAGGCACTTACCATAACTGCAATTAAGTGGATGGGTGTGTAACAAACAACTCATGAAGTATCTGACTTTCTCCCAGCCTGAATACATGGAAAAGGTGAAGACTGGGTCTGTCTCGCTCAGTGCTGCATTCCCAGTGTGTCACGTGTCACAGAGGCTCAGTACATTATTTGTTCTTCTTTAATGAGTTTGCTTTGTCAACTCCACCGTTATCATGTCTGTTTCCCCCAATAGAATGTAAGCTTCGAGGGCAGGGATTTTTTTGTTTTATTCACTCCTGTTCCCCTAGCACACAAGTGTTCATTAAATTAATATATCCATAACTTCATTTCCATTTCTAATGCCCCTGCCCTACACATCTCAGCAGAACACCAGGTATGACTCCCCACTAGGCTTCTAGATGCCAGAGGACTCTCCCAGCCAGAGAGCTGAAATGCTGAACACACCAGCAGAGGAAGCGACTGAGCTCATCCCAGTGACCACGACTTGAGTTTCCTCCCTGGGGGCCTTAGAGTCTGTGCAACATTGTGAGACTGTCTCATCATGTTGTTTTCTTGTAATTAAAACTCTTTATAAAATATGGAATTCAGGATCTTCCAAATGGCTGCATATGTGGTTTTCTTGGGTAAGGGCTAGAGTCAGTGGACATGTGAAAACTTCTTGAGAAAGCATCAGAGGAAGGCAGAGATGGGTAAGGCATGGACTTTGGAGACATGCCCAGGAACTCTCCTTACTAGCTGTAAATCCTTGGGCAGTCACTCCTTTTCCCCTCTTGTAAAACAGGGATAAAAATGCTTCCCTTGCAATGTTGCTGGCTGGGGGGTGGGGGTGGGGGTGGGTTAGAAATATTTGCAGGATACCCTGACTCAGGAAGTGCTCAGTAAACGGGAATTCTTTTTAAATTGATGTTAATTGATTTACAATACTGTGTTAGTTTTGGGTATACAGCAAAGTGATTCAGATATATATCAATATATATCTTTTTCAGATTATTTTCTATTATAGGTTATTACAAGATACTGAATATAGTTCAATTAACGGGAATTCTTACCACAGCCTTTTATGCCCCCAACTTGCACATTGAGACACAGAGGTGACATGTAGCTAACTGTTCAGCCTCCCCAAAGGAGATAAATAGCCCCAGGAGGACCAGGAACACATCTCAATCATCTTTGAATACCCAGAGCCCAGCTTAGTCAAAGGCCTTTATCAACCGCCACTGACAATATAAATGAATAGCCCAGCACAAAGAACCGAGGTGCACAGTCAGCTTCCGACAAAGGCTAACTCATTTCAGTCCGAGTGAAAGGAGAAGGTGGCAATCCGGCCAGCTTCTCAAGCGCCGAGTTGGCTCGGTAGAATCCATCAGGCCCTACCACGGGCTAACACCAGCCCTTGGCAGAGGAACCTCAGCCAGCTTTGTCCTTTGTGATAGTGCCACCTAGCGAGGCCCCGGAGGCACTGCCGCGCACTCCCGGCAATGCCAGGACCACTGCGACAAGGTGTTAGCCGGTGAGACTTGGGACTGGGATTGTGGTCTCCTTTCATCTTATTGCCTGGTTAATGGTTTAGACTAGTGCTGCTCTCCTTTCAAGACCCGGCAGAGGAAGCCCGTGTCGTCCCTCCCCACCCCCCTCGCCCAGACCCAAGGAATCTGATAAGCGCGAAGAGTGAGCTATCGTCTACCCGTCGTACATTAATTGACCACCGATCCCTTCGTGATCTCCTCGCATCCAATCCTTGGGAGCAGGCGAGACAAGCATTATTATCCTCATCAAAGTCATCGTACAGATGAAGAAACTGAGGGAAGGTGGTTAATCCACGGTCACGGAACGTCCGATAACCCAAGCCTCCTGTAACTGGGTCCCTGGTTCCTTCCCCAATCACACGCCCCTCATTTCAGTGTGTCCCCAAGGGGGCAAAGCATCAGGGACCCTGCGCCGAGGACAGGCGTGTGAGCGCAGGGTAAACACGGTACAGCGTCGTCCGCAGCTCTCCCACTTTCTTTTCTGACCACCTAGCGCCCGGCACCTTCACAGCGGCTCAGGGCGAGGGAAGAGGGGCCCAAAGCAGGAAACAGGGTCCCGCGCAGGTAGCCCCTGGGAGCACGCGGCGCCGGGTCACGTGAGAGGGGAGAGGCGGCGAGACCCGTGGCTCGCACGCACGTACGCCGTACGTAAACACGCACTGAGGCGCTGAAAGCTGCGAGCCCGAAGCCCCCGGTCACATGTGGAGGGTGGCAGGGGAGAACAAGGGGGCGGGAAGGAGAGAGGTGTCACGTGAGGGAGGTCAGAGCAGCGAGGTCACGTGAGGGGGGACGGAGGCGGGGCCGCCGAGGAGGAGGAGGAGGGGCGCGCGGCTTCCGGCGGCTGGGGGGGCCGGAGAGCGGAGGGGGGGGGCCCTGTCCCGGAGGTGGCGGCGGCGCCATCTTGGCGAAGGGGGGATCAGGAAGTGCGGACCGCGGCGGCGGCGGCGGCGGCGGCGGAGCCCGGAGCGGAGGCCGGAGGCTCCCGGCCCGCCGGCCCCGGAGCGGAGCGGAGCGGAGGATGCAGCAGCCGCAGCCGCAGGGGCAGCAGCAGCCGGGGCCGGGGCAGCAGCTGGGGGGCCAGGGGGCGGCGCCGGGGGCCGGGGGCGGCCCGGGAGGGGGCCCGGGGCCGGGGCCCTGCCTGAGGCGGGAGCTGAAGCTGCTCGAGTCCATCTTCCACCGCGGCCACGAGCGCTTCCGCATTGCCAGCGCCTGCCTGGACGAGCTGAGCTGCGAGTTCCTGCTGGCTGGGGCCGGAGGGGCCGGGGCGGGGGCCGCGCCCGGACCGCATCTCCCCCCACGGGGGTCGGTGCCTGGAGATCCCGTCCGCATCCACTGCAACATCACGGTGAGGATACCCTCGCGTGCGCGTCTCAGGGGGGCTCTTGTCTGGGACTCAGGATCACCCCACACAGCTTTTTGCTCTCGAAAGACCTGGGAGGTCGAATCCCCTCTCGGGGCTCGGCTCCTTTTCTCCAGGTTACATTTGTTTCTGCTGTGCACCCAGAATCTCTACTCTTCATGGTCAGGGACACCCCGACATATGGCGCCTCGACTACCCCTTTTCACTAACCCACCCACATCCCAGGGTTCATGATTTTGGCTCATTTTGGCTACTTCACGACTTAACCTTGACCCCTGGGAATGCTCCTCTCCCCACCACTATCATCTTCAGATTCCAGGTCTCTGCATTGACCTTAGCTGGAAGGACCTGGCTTGGAACTCTGCAGGTTTCAGTGATGCCCCTTTCCCAGTAGTACCTTTGATTTAGGACGTTGCCACCTGTGAGATCCCTGCGCAGGCATCTCTCATTCCACTCCTCTTTGCTCTCTGAATTTTACCAAGTGATGGTGTGCAGTTTAGTGACTCCTCTTTTTCCTCTCCTTTGGATTCCCTTTTATTCTGGTGTAACCTCTAACTCTCCTCCTTTTGCCCCAGCTGGTAGCTGCCACTCTCCTCCTGTTCTCTATGGATATCTCCAGTTGCCCTGGGTTGTTGCCTTTCCTGCTAATGATGGTGATGTGCAAGGGCTATCCCATTTATTCTGGGGGGTAACAATTCCTTTTCTCTCAGTGAACATCATTCCATCCTAGGCATGCAGGACTAGGAGACACCTTACCTCTCCTGCCTAGGCTGCCCTCAAACATCCTGTGAAGAGGGTTGGCCTCTGATAATCTGGGAATGCCTGATACCGCATGGTATAGCACTTACAGTGATTGATACCACCTGGTGTGATAGTGTTCTCGCCCTGGTGGGAGCAGTGGATAGCAAGCCAGGAGACAGTACTTAATCCAGGCAGGCACACTGCAAATGGGAGTAGTCTGGGGAAAGACAGACTTGTGAACTGTGTGGCACTTTGGGGCCTGAATTCAATTTACATGGTTCTTGTTTTCTATCCCTTTCTTCCATCAAACCAGGTCAAGGTTTGATGAGGCAAGCTTCAGCTTGGGTTGGATGGTCCCCCCTGCCCCCAAAACTCGTGTGTTCCATTTTCCTCTCCCGTCTTTTTTCGTACTAAAAAGTTGAGATTGAAGGACTCGGTGTGGTTCCGTGAGCTGAAGAGTTGAGCATCTTTGATCATTTGTTTTCCTCCAGCATTGAGGATTAGAGCCATGGCAGAGTTAAGACCCCGGGTAGAAGAGGATAAGGTTTCCTCGGCATGTGTGGAAACTTCAGGGGTCGATTTGGTACCTGAATTATGCTTCCAATTCCTTAAGGGTAGGTTTGCCCCCTTCTAGCTGCCTTCCCAGTTGCCAGAGGCCATCTACTGTCTTTGTCCCTGGAAGGAGGTTAGTTAGAAGATTTTCAGTCAGACTCTCGGTGGCCCCTATAAAGAAGACTTGGCCTGAACTGGCCCCCTTGGTTTGGGCGGAGGGGGAGTCTGGTCAGGCTGCATTTGGCACCGGTGGCTCAGGAATGCTGGGAATGTTAGTAGCGTAGGTTTCTTTCTCGCAGCCTGCCATGTGGAGCCCTACAGCCTACGCCTGGACTGAGAGGGTGGCAGTTTCCCAAGGGAGAGGTGGGGAGAAGTGGCCTTTGAGGGATTCTGTTGGGAGTGAGGTGGGAAGATTCTTCCTGCTACCCTTTTACGTTTAGGTTCTGGAGACATCTAGTTTCTAATCCCTCCTTCCCCAGCTAAAATGAAAGTAATCTGTGGTCTTTGCTTTTTTTTCTGTCAGTGTGATTGTGATGAGGTGATCCCTTCCTCAACTGGTTAAGGAGGGTCAGGGGCCTCTGTTGAGTGTGGGAGAACTTCAGGTCTGGAACTTGTAGAGACAGCACAGGAGATAGGAAGTCTCCCTCACTGTTAGCAGGGTTTGGCTCTGCTGCTTTCTCTGATGTTTACTCTTGAGAAAATAAAGAAAGGGACCCGGCTTCTTGGAAAGGGTCCTCCTAGGGACTTTTTCTCCTGGTCTGGGATTTGTTGGGAAGCTGCTTGGTTAGATAATGACCTGCTGCGCTGGGCTTGTATGTGTGTGTTTGGGGGGAGAGGGGCGGGGGGACGGTGGAGAGCAAAGGGACTAGAAGTCTTGGTGCGTGGAAGGCAGGCAAAATCTAGCTTTCCCCAGTCTCCCATCTTGACTGCTCTCCCTGCTCTTTTCCCCTTAGGAGTCATACCCTGCTGTGCCCCCCATCTGGTCAGTGGAGTCCGATGACCCTAACTTGGCTGCTGTCTTGGAGAGGCTGGTGGACATAAAGAAAGGGAATACTTTGGTGAGGGGGCCAGGGTGTTGAGGTGGGAGTGCATTTTCCTCCTGTGACACCCATGCCATGAAAATATCCTGTGAAAGATGCCTCTGGAAAGTGGGTGGTGCAGTAGCCTGTACATTTGAGGCAGGCGTCTTAGGGGAGTTGCTTCCTAAAGCCAGAGGGAGAGCCTTGCACCAGTCCCAGGGTTCGTCCCCTAAGCTCCTCCCCCTGGCCGTATGGTCTGAGTTTTAGAGAACTAGGTACCAGTTTGGGGGCTGAGACAAGAGCTCACCCATGTACCTGTCCAGATTGGGGTGGGGAAGGAGTGTTTGATGTCACTGTGGTCCCCTACCCCCAGCTATTGCAGCATCTGAAGAGGATCATCTCCGACCTGTGTAAACTCTATAACCTCCCTCAGCATCCAGATGTGGAGATGCTGGATCAGCCCTTGCCAGCAGAGCAGGTGAGCAACGGAGGGGCTTTGGACCCTGTTATGCAGAGTTGCCCCACAGATAGCACTCAAAAAATGCATGTTACTTCAGATGAACCTGCAGTAGTTTCTCTCCAGTCCTACTCCAAACACGTACACATATCGTGACTCTTGGCCTCTTCTCCAGATGGGAATCTAGCTAAATGGGGCACTAGTAGCTTCACCTCTCTGATCAAAACTCACTCTTCTGGGTAGGATCATCCCTCATGGGGGGATTTTTATCATTAGCCGTAGGTAGCCATTGGGGACCAAGGTCCCTTGTTAAGATCCAAGAATGCAGTATCAGTCTAGAGATGATTTAGTAAAGGAGGGGTTCTTGAGGTAAAACTGGGATTTGTGAGTTAGGTGACAGAAACAGCTATTGTGCTTCTCTTTTATTCTTTGGCATATGGTGGTAGAGGAATAACGGGCCGGTAGTGAAGTCATTCCCTAGGCTGTTGCTTCCACTCAGTTCTGGCTGATGGAGAGGCTGGTAGCATTATGGCCAGGCGCACAGCTTCCAGACCCAGAGGCTCAGGGGAGTAGGTCAGAGGCTGCATTCTAGGAAACCACCGGGGTCTGATCTCCCTCTTTTCCCTCCCCACTGCAGTGTACACAGGAAGATGTATCTTCGGAAGATGAAGATGAAGAGATGCCTGAGGTAGGCTTCCACCCAAGGCGGCACTGGTAGGAAGCTCTTTCTGTCAGCAGCATTGAGTCCCCGCTGTGTACAGAGCTCCAGTCTAGACCTGGGGAGAGAAAAATACCAAAGGAAATAAAGACAGATTTACTGACCTGGAGGAACAGCAGTATAGTAGAGGAAGAGACAGGGCACCCATATCCAACCACTGAAGACAGTTAAGTGCAAATCTGTTTACACTGAACAGTCAAGAAGTTAATCGCAGATGGCTTTGTAGTCAGACCTGAGCTGGCATCCTGTATCTCCTAACTCTCTTAATTGGGGAATTGTACCTACTCTCACTAAGCTGCAGTTTTGCTTATTTATAAAATGTGATTATAACAGCTACTACATAGGGTTGTCTTTAAGATTAAATAAGGGATTGCATGTAAAATGCTCCATTCAGTACATGATAAATGCTAAATAATTTATCTATTTTCTAAAAACATAATTTTGTAGAATATAGCATAATGGTTAAGAACTTGAACTTCAGAGTGAGACAGAATTTGATTCACATCTTAGCTCTATTAAGAGGTGTATGACTTTGGGCATAATAACAACCTCACCTAGATCTCAGCTTCCTCATCTGTAAAATCGGGGTAATGATAGAATAATGGCATGGTGGTTATAAGAATTAAATGAGCTAGTGTGTATAGCATCTAGTATGGTACCTGACATATAATTAAACATTCAGTAGATATCAACAATTAATGTAGTAATTAGGAGGTTAGTATTAACATATCTTGCTAGAGTGAGGTCACTGATCACTTTGTTTCTCTGCACTGAATTAACATCCCAGGTTCTGCAACTTCTGTAACTCTGTCAGGGTCTTAAGCCTCACAAAGGGCTGGGGATACCTGAAACATTCTCCTCTCAGACAGCAGACAGCCCTCCCAAGTCTGACTGAGAGGGGCTGAATCCTGGCTATAGGCTCCTCCCCCATGTACAGTGAGCTACTTCCTCACTTAGAGCAGGGCAAATAGGGACTAATTCTGTTCTTGACCTCTACCATCTGCCTTTCTGGACCTCCTTCCTTATTTCCACCTTGGCACTGGGTACCTCTGCATACCTCATCAGGCCCAGCACTTGGGAAGGCAGGAGATTTCTGATCCAGCTTTCTCCTTTAGACATGGAGTCCTGGGAACTCCTGGGTACAAAAGTCACCTGATGAAACATGAGCTTTGAGTCACAGCATCAGGCCAAAGTCATTCTAGGAATTAAGGAAGAGTTTCTGCTGCCAAGGGAGAGCTTTAGGGATGGTTGGAGCAGGGTAGGTCTGGGGAATAAGAGAGCTGAGCCTGCTCGGTTTCCCTAGGCCCTTACGCAGCTCTGCAGCTTGAGAATTGAATAGGAGGAGAGATTTGCCACAGCCTTTAGAGTGTGGAGGGAATGGGACTGGGAGTCTTGCAGCAGTGGAAAGGGTATTTTACTCATTAGCCTGCCAGATAGACTACTGTTCCTTGACCTGCAGCTCTAGGTCAAGTGGGACTGGGAAGGCGATGGCCCCTCTCCACAACGTGTGTTGGTTTCTTTCCTCCTCTATCCCACTCCCACCCCACACCTCC
Organism: Globicephala melas; assembly: GCF_963455315.2. NCBI lineage: Eukaryota > Metazoa > Chordata > Mammalia > Artiodactyla > Delphinidae > Globicephala > Globicephala melas. The sequence continues at coordinate 76,406,389 of NC_083314.1, forward strand.
CCCAGGACACAGAAGACCTAGATCACTATGAAATGAAAGAAGAAGAGCCAGCTGAGGGTAAGAAATCTGAAGATGACGGCATCGGAAAAGAAAACTTGGCCATACTAGAGAAAATTAAAAAGAACCAGAGGCAAGATTACTTAAATGTACGTGCCCTCTAGGGAGAAGCTGGGCCAAGGGGTCGGCTGGTGCTGGCTGGGAGGTGGTAGGCATTGAGTATCAGTCTGGGGAACAGAATCCACTTTGGGTGGGTTATGGGTGTGCCTCATCCTTGCCTAAATCCTGGCTGCCAGACTGCTCCTGAGGTCTAGTACGGTGTTGCTAAGCACATGGCCGTGAGATGTTCTGTCCTCCATCCCTCCCTTGTAGGGTGCGGTGTCTGGCTCGGTGCAGGCTACTGACCGGCTGATGAAGGAGCTCAGGGATATATACCGATCACAGAGTTTCAAAGGCGGTGAGTTTGCCTCAGAGAGGGGCCTGAACATGAGCTCATAAAGAAGGACATGATGGTGGCAGCAGATGCACGGATGCTTAGGAAGTTTTCAGGCCAAGGACGGAACACCCCCACTCCAGTGGCTTAGATTGGATGCATGTCTGTCTGGGGTGAACCTGGAGCCTTTGACCTTTTTTTCTCTCAGCATGGGAGAGGGATCTGCATCAGGGACCACTTGCCACTTGGACCATCATCTAATGACACCCATCTTCTTCCCTCCTTCCAGGAAACTATGCAGTCGAACTCGTGAATGACAGTCTGTATGATTGGAACGTCAAACTCCTCAAGTGAGTGGGGACTGTGGGATTAGAAAAGAAGTTGAGTAGTGAGTGGAGCCACTGTGGTGGGAGTCTCCGGGGCCGTCCCAGGGAGCGGGTGTGGGCAGTGGCTTGGCCCTCTGCTGCTCGCCCAGGGTTGGTGGGAGCCTTGAGGCTCCTGAGCTGGACCTGGAGCTGAGCCTGAACTCGTTGCTTCCTAGAGTTGACCAGGACAGCGCTTTGCACAACGATCTCCAGATCCTCAAAGAGAAGGAAGGAGCTGACTTCATCCTACTAAACTTTTCTTTTAAGGTAAGGTCTTCCTTTCAAGTCCGTCCCTGGCCTAGGCTTCTTTCTCCATCTTACAGTGTTGCAGAGGGCACTGGCCTCCCCTCCCTGATCGTTGCCTCTGTCTCTCTTAGGATAACTTTCCCTTTGACCCGCCGTTTGTCAGGGTTGTGTCTCCAGTCCTGTCCGGAGGGTGAGTAGCTCAGTAAGCGCAGAGGGTGAGGAAGGGTAGGGAGCTTTTGCCGGTCACAGCTGACTAACCTTTCTTCTACAGGTATGTTCTGGGCGGAGGTGCCATCTGCATGGAACTTCTCACCAAGCAGGTGAGCCTGCCTCTCATTCTTGGCCTGGCTGGCCTGGGCAGGGCTAGGCTGAGCTTTAACCACCCTCCCCCCCACCCCCACCCCCACCCCCACCCCCGGGTTGGGTGATGGGCACAACGTGGCCCTTTCATTCTGCCTCGCAGGGCCTGTACCCACTGACCTGGGCAAACAGGTGATGGCCATTCTGGGAGTGAAGGGCACCTTCTATAGGTGCAGCTGCTCTCTGGAGAACAAGCATAAGGTTTCTCTGGAAACTCTCCTGACTTGTTTGCTTTGTCCCTGTTGTTACTTAGGGCTGGAGCAGTGCCTACTCAATAGAGTCAGTGATCATGCAGATCAGTGCCACACTGGTGAAGGGAAAAGCACGAGTGCAGTTTGGAGCCAACAAAGTAAGGAGCCTGGACCTGGGCCTGGTGGGACTGGCTGGAGACATACGCGCTTTAGGCCACGAGGAGGCCAAGGCGGCCTTCCTTTAGGGACTGAGAGGGTAAAATCTGTGGGCTGGCAGCATCAGATGCGTGGTCCTGGGATGGCTGCAGTGGGAGCAGGAGCAGGAGCAGAGCCTTGGTCTGAGGGGCAGCCTAGGACTTCGGGGAGGGTGCAGGTCTGGAAAGGGAAAGCTAGGGGATTGTGCCCTGAGGGGACCTCCCAGGTGGAAGGTATTTGGTGTGTCAGCAGAGCATGGCGCTGGGAGCTGGGACTCCTGGGTGGCAACAGGGCCACAGCTCGGTGGCCTGATTTAGTGGCTTCCTCTCCCCAGTCTCAATACAGCCTGACAAGAGCACAGCAGTCCTACAAGTCCTTGGTGCAGATCCACGAAAAAAACGGTGAGGCTGGCGCCACAACTCGAGATTCGGACTTTTGCCAAGCCTGAGGTTTCCACTTCCAGCCAAACAGCAAGAACCCCTTTTGGTTTCCGAGCGTTTACCACCCATTAACACAGCACCTGCCCCTGTTCTCCAAAGAAGTCAGTGAGGTAGAGGCTAACGTCCGCCACCTCTTCTCCAGTAAAGCACCAGCGGTCCATAGCGCCGGTAGACTCAGTGCTGCCCCTCTTCCCCACCACCCTGTGAGAAAGCTCATCTCACTCTGCTGTCATCTCAGGTTGGGCGCATCATTCTCCCTTTCCTTATAATCTCCAGGTAGGCAGTTTCTTACCTTCCCGTACACCTTCTCCCTGCACTGGGGAGCCCTTTCTAGACTCTTTCCACCTTTGACCCTGGAGATGTCTTCAGTGACTGGGGCCGGGAGGGTGGACATCAGCCTCCACCTCACTGTTTTCTTCGGTTTCTTTGCAGGCTGGTACACACCCCCGAAGGAAGATGGCTAACCCGGGAGTGCCATCCCGTTCTTCCTTCCCCAGGCACCACTGGACCAATTACCTTTGAATGCTGTATTTGGATCTCACGCTGCCTCTGTGGTTCCCCCCCTCATTTTTCCTGGACGTGATAGCTCTGCCTATTGCAGGACAATGATGGCTATTCTAAACGCTAAGGAAAAAAAAAAACACAGAACTGTTTCAAGTACTCAAGACTGACTTACAGACCAACCAACCACCTGGCTGGAACCCTTGCTAGCAGGCATTCTTATAAAAGAAACTTTCGAGCCTCCTTATATTGCTGGAAACTCAGCTGTGCTCCAGACTAGAGCCTCCTTACCTATGCTATGGATTTTTAATTTATTTTCTCTTATTTCATGTACACTGCTTTTTTTGGTTACAGTGTATGATGGATGTGTATGAAAAAAAATGTATCTTTGGGAAAACAATTACAGTTTGTTAATTTGAAGATGCTGGTCTTGACTCATCTTTATTTTTATCCCCACGTCCCACCCCACCCCCACTCCTGAACTACTTGAGCAGTGGGGGAGGGGCACCAAGTCCTCCATGGCTTTGGTAGCTATGAGGGGCTGTGCTTCGCTGCTAAAGCAAGAGAAAGGTGGAGCTGAAGCACGCACCTGGCTCGCCCCTGAAGGCCTCTGGAGTGACCAGCACTTGTACCCCTGGGAATGCAGAGCCTGGCCTGCTGAACCACAAAGTAGTAGGCTGAAATGATGACCTTAATTCTTAGGACTACTTTTCTAGTCACAGATGTTTTCAAGTTTCTAAGAAAAAAATAACAAGGAGGCCTAAGAGGCTGCTTCACAGAACTACTTTAAAATGAACTGAGTAGGGTTGGGGGCAGAGTCTCAAGCATGTATGTGACCTTTCTGGTCTCAGCAACTTGCTATGTAGCTAACACTCCAGTGTTCACTGGTTCCCCTCCCTCCCAGCAAGTGGCACTGAAGGGTGATGGTAGCTCCCGTGTTCCGCCCTCCCGTCTCTTGCTTCATCTGGTCTTATCAAAGAGGAGCCATGTGGCTTGGAGACTGGATTCTTTTAAGGCACTCATAAGGTGGGTCCTACTGCAAAGAGTCAGCTTTGAGGGGGTTGGTCTGTATACCTGTGTCCTTACCTCAGGCTCTGAGAACTGCTGGGGAGGGGAGTCTGCTGAGCTGAACCGTAGGTGCCATGTCTGTTCCTGCTTATTTAAAAGTACAGGCGTACTGTTTGCATGTGGTATGCGCTGCCTGCCTCTCCTGGTCAGTGAGCTTGCCTCGAGGCAGAGGCAGCCTCTTTGGACCTACTCTGCCTACAGACTGGATGGTGACAAACGCCAGAGGCCAGGGATGGCTAAGTGAAGACACTCATCTCAGAAAGCCCAGACTTAGGACAGCCATCTGGGAACCTGCAAGATGCCAGAGTTCTGTAATGCTTTGTTTGACACAGCAATTTTAACATTGGTCGTTTCTCCCCCTTTTAAGGGATTTTAATGTTTTGCTGCTTCAGGTGGACGGAGAGTTCACCAGTCCCACTCAATGCTGCTCCTACCCCACCACACCCACCTGATACAGGGTGCTAATTTATGCTGAGGTGGAGATAAAGAGCGGACCCAAGGGGGAAACTCATTTCATGAAGCTGAAATCTGGTTTCAAGGCCTCCGAGGCTTTCTTCTGAACTTATCACCAGCCCTGGCTGGAAAGTAGATTGTGTTTTTAGTAATGTGTACTGTGATCTGTCCTCAGTATAATGTATTTTGTAATGTATTTTTCTCATCTACCAAAGGATGAAACAAATAAAATTATTTAAATAGCTTGGCTCTAATCAAATTATTTAAGGAAATAATGGGATCCACATTCACCTGATGTGAAGGGAAGCACCAGCTCCTGTGCGCTATAGCTATATAAACACCAACTCTAAAGAAAGTCTTCCACTTTTCTTGTCAAGCCTAACAGTCCCTTTCATAACCTTACATTAGGCTGCTAATGAAGTTACACAGCATTAGAAAAATAAATAAATAAAATCAAGGCCACCTCACCCTGAACCAATGTTCTAAGAAGGCAAAGAGAAAGGACACAAAACTTATACCGTATGCAAGTGTGCATCTATATCCCAGGCAGTGTCCGCACGGCCGGCACACAACAGCTTCCCAGTCTCGCTGCTTCGGTTTTAGAGGGCAGCACTGGGGAGGGGTGGCTAGACAGAGGAATCAATCACCCCAAACGTGAAGCATGCCAACATTTATTCACCAAGGCGATGCATCAATGTTTAAGTGCTCCCTACCTGATTCTATGACAGAATGCCAGGAAAATTAAAGCGTGGGCCCCTCCATTCTCCAGAATCTGTCAGGGCAACTTATATCATGCTCTGAGGGTACAAAGAAGAGACACAGGAAAGAATACAATGGCTACATCAGACTTTCAACCTCATGGAAGCTTCCCATGTTTGGTTCAAATGTTCACACTGAGCTGGGGGACGGAAGGCACATGACAAATTGAGAAGTGAGCTGGGGGAAAGGCAAAGGGGAATCCAATCAATCCTGGGCACCGCTGTGGCCTTGTTCACCCCCAAGGCCTCAAGAGTGAAAGGGCAGAGCAGGCTGAATCTAGACAAGAGAAGAAACGTGCCGATTGTAGCCATGTTATTTAAACTCTTCAAACTTCAGGATGTGCAACTGGAAGAGAAAGAGAAAATCTGATTGGGAAGGCAGGACTGCCCCCAGGTGGTCCACCCAACACCCCCTGGACAACTTCAGTTTGTTTCCTCTAAGGGAATGACAGGTAAACCCGCAGCATCCAGGCCGAGGCCAGGGCCTGCAGCTGAGACCTTGGGAGGTAGGGGAGGGGAACAGTAGATACCCAGCAGTTACCTCCAAGTTCAAAGCACCAGTGATTTTCCCTTTGAGGATGCGATGGATAACCTGACATGAACTCCAAATATCTGTAAAACAAAACACAACAACAAAACCTTGGTGGCACTTGGTCAGGCAGAAGGAGCAAGGGAGGGAAGTGAGAAGCCGGGGCTGCAGGGAAGTGTTCTGGCTGCAGACCAGGTCTTGCAGACAAGTCTCTGCTAGTTAGTACTCATTCCCTGCTGCCAGGATATCGTGAGATAATAAGCACTGCAGAGGGAGGAGAAGGGGAGGGCAAAGTAAGAGCAAGTAAAAGGAGGCATTATTGTTGTTAAAATAATTACAGGGATCTGGGATTTTACATTCCCTAATGGAAATTCTGGAGACAGAAAACTGTTCATTCAACTCTGCTCTGAGAGTTCTGGCTGGAGGGATGGAGGTTAAAAGGCAGAGAGCCTTTTTACCATGACAAGTGCACATTCCTACCTGCTGGGACAAGGCAGGGCAGAGCGCTGGTCAGACACTCACCTTTCTCCAGGACATCTGCCCTTACTCAGCTCCCGCCACCCCGCCAAACTGGGACTGTCTGTATGCATGAAACTGGCTCATATCAAGGGTCAGACCTCAGTTCCACCCCCAGCTATGCCATTTTCTTGCTACGAAACGTGAAGAAGTCCCTTTCATTTTCCTGAGGCTTCCTTTCCTCATGCATAAAGGGAGAAAAATTGTACACCTGCCCACCTGGCCTCGGGGTCATCTCAAAGTCCACACAAGAGCTGAGAACCCACATATCTGGCCTGCACACTCTGGCCCCTCTGACAGGCTGGGAGCTGCTCTTTGGGGGCAGGGGCTCCTTACTCTGGGCCACCCTCCAACAGCCAAGCAGTCAGGTTCAGCCCACCAGAAGCTCCCAGGTCCTGTCTGCTGGTATTACTCCCCAGGCCGAGAGGCAGGGGCCCTCTCCATGCAATGACCCAAGGTGACCTCTGGGTGGCGCCCATCAGCCTAGCAGGGAGGCTTGGCCCTGCACTTTGGGGAGGTGCTTTTCCATCTTATTTTGTGTTGTATGTGTATTTCTTCACATCCACTTCTCCTCCTCAGCCCCCAGAGCATTCTTTCACTCTTTCACATCTCACCTAAACCCCAGTCTCGAGAAGGGGCAGAGCAAAGAAGGCGCCTCTCCGTTTCAAGGGTGTAGAAACTGAGGCTCCACCGGTGCCTGGATCTACAGTAACAAACACCTCACACTATATACAAAAATAAACTCAAAATGGTTTAAAGACTTGAACATAAGGCATGACACCATAAAACTCCTAGAAGAGAACACGGGCAAAACATTCTGTCATAAATCGTAGCAATATTTTCTTAGATCAGTCTCCCAAGGCAAGAAAAATAAAAGCAAAAATAAACAAATGGAACCTAATGAAACTTTAAAAGCTTCTGCACAGCAAAGGAAACCATACACAAAACGAAAAGACAACTGATGGATTGGCAGAAAATATTTGCAAATGATGCGGCCAACAAGGGGTTAATTTCCAAAATATACAAACAGCTCATACAGCTCAATATCAAAAAAACAACAACCCTATCAAAAATGGGCAGAAGACCTAAATAGACATTTCTCCAAAGAAGACATACAGGATTTCCCTGGTGGCGCAGTGGTTAAGAATCTGCCTGCCAGCGCAGGGCACACGAGTTCAATCCCTGGTCTGGGAAGATCCCACATGCCGCGGAGCAACTAAGCCCGTGTGCCACAACTACTGAGCTTGTGCACTAGAACCCGTGAGCCACAACTACTGAGCCGGTGCACCACAACTACTGAAGCCAGTGTGCCTAGAGCCCGTGCTCTGCAACAAGAGAAGCCACCGCAATGAGAAGCCAGCACACCACAACGAAGAGTAGCCCCTGCTCGCCACAACTAGACAAAGCCCATGCGCAGCAACAAAGACCCAACGCAGCCAAAATAATAAATTAAAAAAAAAAAGACATACAGATGGCCAACAGGCACATGAAAAGATGCTCAACGTCGACAATTATTAGAGAAATGCAAATCAAAACCACAATGAGTTATCACCTCACACCAGTCAGAATGGCCATCTTCACCAAGTTTACAAATAATAAATGCTGGAGAGGGTGTGGAGAAAAGGAAACCCTCCTACACTGTTGGTGGGAATGTAAATTGGTACAGCCACTATGGAAAACAGTATGGAGGTTCCTTAAAAAACTAAAAATAGAGTTACCATATGATCCTGCAATCCCACTCCTGGGCATATATCCGGAAAAGACAAAAACTCCGATTCAAAAAGATACATGCACCCCAATGTTCATAGCACCACTATTTACAAAAGCCAAGACATGGAAGTAACCTAAATGTCCATCAACAGATGAATGGATAAAGAAGCCACAAAAAAGAATGAAATAATGCCATTTTCAGCAACATGGATGGACCTAGAGATTATCATACTAAGTGAAGTAAGTCAGACAGAGAAAGACAAATATATCACTTATATGTGGAATCTTAAAAATAATACAAATGAACTTATTTACAAAACAGAAACACACTCACAGACATAGAAAACAAACTTACGGTTACCAACGGGGAAGTGGGAAGGGGAGGGATAAATTAGGAGTATGGGATTAATAGATACACACCATTATACATAAAATAGATAAACAATAAAGATTTACTGTATAGCACAGGAACTATAGTCAACATCTTGTAATAACCTCTAATGGAAAAGAATCTGAAAAATATATATATATGTATAACTGAATCATTTTGCTGTAGACCTGAAACTAACACGATATTGTAAATCAACTATACTTCAATTTAAAAAAGAAAAGAAAAAAATAAAGTAACAAACAGCACATTGGGGGAGATGCTGAGTCCCAATGCTCTAACCCCTATCGTTGGTCTCCAAATTCCAGTTTTCTTCTACACAGAATGCTTCTCTAAAGAAATCTTAAGCAAAACTCAATGTACGTGAAACAGATGGAAGATGAGCCACTCTGGCAGAAGCGAGACCGGGAGGCTTGCCCTCCCCTCACTCCACCCAGAGAACTCAGCCTTCGGGCAGCACCTGAGGTTCCTTTCCAGATCTTGTTGCTCAGAGAGACCAGGTGTGAAAAACAGTTCTCAAGAAGCAGCTTTGCAAGGGGCAGATGCCGAAAACCCGGGGTGAGATCAAAAGAATAGAGGCTGAAGGGCAGGCATCCCATTCCCGCCGAGGTCCCAGAGGCGTGCACAGCACCTCCTGTCTCCGAGTGCTCAGAAGGGTGGAGGGCACCTTACCTTTCTCCAGCATGAATGGCTGAGCCAGGGGGGGGATGGTCCAGAAATCGTCACTATCCAGGCTGCGCAGGGATTGCACTGGGATGGTGGCCGACTGGCCGAAATCGATGAACGTGACAACAGCCCAGGAGTCCACTCGGTCCAGCACCCAGCACCTGGCCAGAGGGAGGGAGAGGAGGCTCATCTCACCTGGTGGCACGCACAGCAGTCCTCACGGAGAGGGCTTGAAGGTCTGGGCTAAGAGGGATGGGAGTTTCCTACGCTGTTCCCCACCTTGGATGGAGAGGGGATCAGAGGAGAGGTATCTTGAGAGAGGAAGCAGCAGCAAAGAAACAAGAGTCCAGAGAATGGAGAAGCAAACCTCCAGCCCTGCCTGGTACACACCTGTTCCAGGCCCATCCGTAATCACCCAGCTGGTACTCGGCCAGACAGCGGGTCCCGCGCCGCACAGCCGAGTCGTGCAGGTAGGGCTGCTGCTCCTCTGCCTCGGCCAGGGCTCTGAACAGCGCCTGCATGTTCTGGTGCAGCGTCTGTGGACGGTACAAACGCCACGGGCCTCGCTGCCTGCCCCACATGGCACGTCTGTCTCTGCAGGTGTCACCTGTTACAGCAGCATCGCTGATCCACCCCAAGGGAACTGAAGGTATGACGTGGGACCAGGGATCAGAGTGCGGCCACTCTGGATGCCCACCGCTGATGGGCCCCCCTCAGCTCGCTGACCCCAGCAGGGCCCCACGAGGTGGCACCGAAGCCCAAGAGGACCCCCAACAAGCCTGTACCTCCGTGACATGCATGGCCCAGAAGAAGGGGGTCTGAGGGACAATACTGGTCACCAACAGCCCCACGTCCCCACCGACGCTGTGGATGGTGGCCAGCCAGCCCAGGTCTCGGAAGCATTCCCTCAAGAGCAGCGCCAAGAAGGACCCTCTGCAGGAAGAACAGGGAACAAAGGGAAGGGAGTGAACACAGGAGTGATTCAACCAACACCTGTCCTGGAGGATGCTGGGCAGGAGAGTCACCCTGACAAGAGGGCTGTGCACCGCCCCGCCCAGGGTGGCAACAAGACAAGTGCCCAGGTAAACATAACACAGAGCAAAGGGAGCACCACGCCAGGGGACACAGGGGTTGGAGAGTTTGGGGAAGGGAAGAGGCAGAGGGAAATAAAAACACACCAGGGAACTCCACAGAGAGAGATGGGCAAAAGCCCTCACTGGGCTGACCTTGGGCCTGCTTGATGATTCATGAACCTCAAGGGATGCAAGTTTGGACCGTCCACAATGCAGGACACGTCTGCAATGCCCAAACCACTCCTCCCTGTGTTTAAGCACATGCCACACCTCATCCCACCACTCCACTAACTCTATCGCCTAAGTCACACATGGTTAGAAAGGCAGACCTGCCATTTAGAAAAACGAAACAAAAAACATACATCCTATAGCATTTCAAGTCAAACAGAATAGTCTGGCATCACTGACACTAAGAATGGTGTCTGCCGTTAAAGCAGAAGATGTGGTGGACATGCCGATCTCATGGCATCCAGGGTAGGGGAGAGTCACAGGCCATCACTGTACAGAAACGGAGACAGACTGTGTAAGTCACTGTGGGTCACAGCCTTAGAGCCTGGGTCTGACACAGGAGTTCCTGAAAACTTTATCCCCCTCCCCAGTACCATCCTTGCCGCCACCCTCTAGGGACTGAGCAGACGTTTACAGTTGCCCTTTGCCAGCGGCCTCTCTACACCTCCGCTCACCTCATTTCCATGGGAACCGCAAAGATGCTTGTCCTCGGTTTCTCCGTCTTACAGGGGTCAACGGAAGCTTTAGGAACGAGCTGTGTACAAGCTGGAAAGCAGAAGGTTGTGTTCTGGAGGCACCGGGGCTGTCTCAGAGGACCGTACCCCACCTGCCCCCCAGAAGGCCCTGGCCCCACCCTCAGGGGCAGGATGAGATGGGAAGTGAAGCTACATCCTTCTGGGTCTCGGCCTCCACATCCTCAGCTGGATGGGGAGGGTTTGCTGGATGACATTCTTTAATCAAGAAAGCATCCTAAGGAGGCTTCCCTGGTGGCACAGTGGTTAAGAACCCGCCTGCCAATGAAGGGGACACGGGTTCAACCCCTGGTCCGGGAAGATCCCACATGCCGCGGAGCAACTAAGCCTGTGCGCCATAACTACTGAGCCTGTGCTCTAGAGCCCGCGAGCCACAACTATTGAAGCCCATGTGCCTCGAGCCCGTGCTCCGCAGCAAGAGAAGCCACCGCAATGAGAAGCCTGTGCACTGCAACTAGAGAAAGCCCTCGTGCAGCTATGAAGACCCAATGCAGCCCCCCAAAAAATAAAAATTAATAAATAAGTTAATTAATTAAAAGAAAGCATCCTAGAGGAATAAAAAGGGCTATTTCCTACACTGAGGGGTCAGCGTGGGACAAAGCTGGAAGGGAGGCTGGGAGAAGTGAATCAGGAGCTGCAAAGACATGTCCTAGGAACAGATGGCAGCTCAGGATCTCACCAGTGGTTCTAGCAAATCCTTGACCAGAGGTCTTCTCCAAACCCTAGGGAGGAAAAGAAAAGGTACCACTCAGGCACAGTAGTATTCGTTTCACTGGTTTACATGTTGCGTCTCTCCAAGCAGATCTGGAGACAGCGCAGCAACAGCCCCTGTGCAGACACAGGCTTCAGCTGACCTTTGGGGCTTCCTCCACTTTCTCCTTTCTCTCGGGGAGGTCCTGAGTCAACCAAAGACAAGAGGTTCAGGGAACAGGAAGGGGGGAGGGAGGGAGGTGCTGCCGGGGGTGCTGGTCGGTACCTAGAGGCGCAGAAGCCCAGCACTGCTTAGCCCGGGAGGCCCCTGCGGGCACTTCTTAGGGGAGAAAGAGGTGGAAACGGTTACTCGGGCAGCAGGACTGGGTGGAGACAGAAAGACTACAATCCTGCAGCCCTCAACCCACGCTGGCTTCCCTTGCTCCACCGTCCACACCTGGAAAATCCCCCGCCCTGGTTACACCCACGGATCTGCACGCCTGCCGCTCCGCTGCTTACCCCACTCCCCGCTGACCGCTACCTGAGAACACGTGCGGCCCCTGTTCTCAAATGGACATGCCACAATCCCATGGTAAGCCCCTGGTGAGACAACACCTCACCCCCTCCTCTCTTCAAACCCTCCATACTCCCACCCTCTGCCCACCCTATGAACCTGCCTCTTCATCAGGAGAAAACTGGAAGCAACTGGATGGGAGGCCCCTCATCCTCTCACCACCCAAACCACCGCCCCCCAGCCCCGCCCTCCCTGCCATCCCTCAGTTACCTTCTCAGAAGGGTCTGGCGCTGGGGCTGGCACTGTCTCACCTTCTGGAGGGCAACACCCCTGCAGCCACGCCCCTTCTCCTCTACTGCCGTCTCTCTCCCCGTGGACACCTCCCACCAGGAAACAAACATGCTCCATTATCCATGTTTGCAAAGACCCTGCCTCGCCCCCCAGCCCCTCTGGCGACCACCTTTCTCTGCTCCCTTCACTGAAAGGGGTGTCCAGAGTCCTGTCTCCTTCCAGTCAGGCCTCATAGAGACGCCTCCCTGACAGGCCAACCAAGAGGTACACAAACTCAGCATGTCTAAAACGGACCCTCCGCAAGCTGCTTCACCTCGGCTTTCTCAATTTTAGTAAGCCTAGCGGCTCAGGCCACATTCAGCTCTCTTTCTATCATCAAATTCATCAAATTCATCTAGCATCAAATTCACCAGCAAGTTAAGCCGTCTCTTCCTCCAAAACACACCCAAACCCACATACTCCTCTCTCTCCATCTCCACCACCCCAATACTAGCCATCACCATCTCTTACCAGGACCGTAACAACCACGTCCAAAGACGCTGCCACACAGCCTCCTGCAATCCAGTCCCCACCCAGAAGACAACACAACCTCTTACACACCAAAATCAGATCGCATCAGTCACCTGATTAAAACCTTCCAACACCTTCCCATTGTACTTACAAATAAAACTCCAAGTCTCCAGGTGGGCTCACCAAGGCCGCCATGATCTACCCTCCTTCCCACTGCCCTCTTCTCTGCCCACTTACCCCTTTTCCCCCCATGTCACACTCTGAGGCATTTGTAGGTGGCCCCTCTGTCTGGAATGTTCTTTCCCTGGTCTTACCCATGGTAGGCTGACTTGTCATCCAGAGCTCAGCTGAGAGGTCACTTCCTCACAAAGAGGACTCCCTAAGAACTATCTAAGTGACCCCTCTCCTCTCTATCACATCACCTTATTTCAGTTCTCTGTCTGGTACTTGCTACTGAGACAGGCTGGGCCCTGGGACCCTTTGCTGCTGTGCTTGTACCTGGACACACGTCTCCTCAAGCAATGAAATACAAGGAAACTATTAGGAACTAAAAATACCTGCGTGCATGTGCAGTCGGGGCAAAGATACAAAAAACACGGAAAACCCAAAACCCAACTGCCATTTCTGAAGAGCCGGGAGCAAAAGCAGGGTCCTGCGCAAGCCCCCTGCACACACCACCACCGAAGGGATGGGCAGACCTCCTAAGCACCCCTCTGGCCCGAGTGCTGGACACACCCCTCCCCTCACCCCATATACGAACCAGCTCTCCCTGCCTCGGGGAACCGGCAAGGGAACCTGTTGCTTGTTTTCACTCCCCCCTGCTGCTGCAGGAGGGGCCTCAATAACGCCTTGCGTGAACTTGTCTGGCCTATTATCAATTTCTATTGATTAGCGATGCCAAGAACCCTGGTTGGTAACACTATTTGACATTTTCTTTTTTTCTCTCTCTCTCTTTTTTTGGGGGGGGCATTTTCTTATGTATTCACTTATTTATTGGTTCACTATATGTGTCTTTCCACTGGAATTTAAACATTATGAGAATGTGAATCACATCTGTCTTTTGACAATTACCTTCATTGCTGAGGTAACCCCAGAGCCCAGAACAGTGTCTGATACATATTAAGCTCTTAGTAAATATATGTGACAGAGAGAAGAAAAAGAGAAGAAAGGAGGGAGAGAGGAGAAATGAACCGGGGCAAATTCTTAATCTAAGCCTTGGCTTCCTCTTCAATACCACGAATCACACCTGATGTGAGGATTTAGGTGGACCAGTATCTGTTCAGGACACTGACATGAAATAGGTGCTCAATAAATGGAAGCAGTATAAGAGAGGTTAAAAGTACAGGTTCTGGAGTCAGACTGGGCTCCAATCCTGGTTCCAGAACTGACTGGCTCCTTAACTTTGGCCTGGCTACTTGGTGCCCCCACCTGCAGGATGGGAGAGTAGCAGGACCTACTGCTGTATTTAAACAGGTTCACACAGCAAAGCGATCAGAACACAGCCCGCAGAGTGAGCCCTCCGTGAGTGAACTACCACTGTCCACCAATGGGGCCCAAATCAAATCTCCACGCTAAACCATTCTGCCCCTGCTGTTTACCTACAACAAAGCAAAGTGACTGTTAAAAACTGTCCTCTAGGGCTTCCCTGGTGGCGCAGCGGTTGGGAGTCCGCCTGCCGATGCAGGGGACACGGGTTCGTGCCCCGGTCCGGGAGGATCCCACATGCTGCGTAGCGGCTAGGCCCATGAGCCATGGCCGTCCGGAGCCTGTGCTCCAAAACGGGAGAGGCCACAACAGTGAGAGGCCCGCATCCCGCAAAAAAAAAAAAAACTGTCCTCTAGCCAAGCACAGAAGGTGCCTTTTTATTTAGAATCTCCTAAGACATTTCCAAATACCAATCCCAAGAACCAATTATTAGCGGTGGTTTCAGGCTAAAAATTATTAATACAGAAACATTTAAAACCATTTGGGGTCTAATTATGATTCCCTAATGATTTAAGAGATAAATATAACAAGCCTGTTTTGCCAGTTTGTGAAATTAAGTTTCAGAGGAAAATCTACACAATTATCATTCCACCACCACAGCAGAACCTCACATTTCAGGAGGTCTGCAGCACGGAAGTGGCCACCTGGAAGCTACAGAGATCAAGGCGGCACCTCAGCAGCTGCCACACCAGCAGACTGTGATTAAGACCTATTGTTGCTGTAAGCGGTTACTCTACGCCCAATCCATCCACAGATGTTAATGCTCTCGTTACTTTGTTCTGGGACATTACTACCAGCTGGTCAAGCGTTCCAAGAGGTGGCCTGGTCCAGAATCATGCTGGTGAGTCCCAGCAGTGGGAGAGAACACACAGGGTACACAAAGGTCAGTGGCCAGAAGGCTTTTGGGGGCGGGGTTGGGGGAGGGTCCCATCCGGTTCCCCTGCATACCAGGGAGAAGCTCTCCAACCAGTACTGGGGGGTGGGGGGTCACAGGCCTCACATGACACTCAGAAAAGTGGTGGCCTCCCTGAGACTGCTCACTGCCACACCCCTGGCCCACTGTGGTCACCCTGGCCATCACTTTTAAGGCCCTGTCTCTACCCGGGGAACTGCACCTGGAGTCACCTGAAAGGCACATCCACGTGGAAATTTAATACTTACAGCTTTAACCCTCGACTGCCACCCAGTACCACACCTTGTACTTCACAGGTGACAGACACAGACCTTGCTCTCAGGAAGCCACACTGAGTCACTCCACACATATTTATAAAATGCGTACATTCTAGACATGGCCACCATGAAGCTCACACTCTTGGTGGGGGCAGCAGACAAGAAGTATACAAAGAGGTATAAGGTCAATGACCATAAGGGCAAAGAAGAAACGCAAGTCAAGGAGAGGGGACAAGCGGGCAGGGGTGGGGGAGGGAGTGATGGCTGAACAGACGCCTAAATGAAGTGAGAAGGCAAACCCACAGACGCCTGGGAGACGAGCCTTCCGGCTGGGAACACCTGAGGCCCTAAGGTGGGGATGTGCTTGGTGTGTTTGGGGAATGGCACTGGGGCTGGAGGAACAGACTCTTGCATCTCTTACCTGGACCACCTGAGACAGGTCTTCTGCTTCCACTCTGGCCCCTGGAGTCTATTCCACAGGGTCCCTTTAAAACCTAAATCTCGGTGAACAGATGAACTAATCGTGGCACATCCATACAAGAGAACACCACTTAGCATTAAAAAAAGAATTGCTGATGGTGCGACCGCATGGATGAATCTCAATAACATTCTGCTGAGTGAAAGAAACGAGACACAAAGAAGCACATATGGCATGATTCCATTTACACCAAACTCTAAAAAGGATAAATCTCATTTAAAGTGATAGAAAACAGGTCAGTCACTGCCTGCGGGGCACAAAGCTGGGATAGGGCACAAGAGAACCTTTTGGGTGACTGAAACGGTCTATATTTGATTGTGATGGTGGTTACATGGCTGCATACACTTGTCAAAATTCATCAAACTGTACACCTAGAAGGGGTTTATTTTACGTAATACTTCAATAGTTGATTTTTTAGTGTACATTCGTGAAATCTGGTTATGTCGCTCCCTGCTCAAACTGTCCAGTGTTCTCATTATTATGTGACTATATAAATACCAATTGCTGCTGAATCAAGTTACATACTATGAAAATTTTTTTTAATTTTAACATTAATGGGACTTCCCTGGTGGTCCAGTGAGCAGGACTCCTTGCTCCTAATGCAGGGGGCCCGGATTCAATCCCCGGCCGGGGAACTAGATCCCACGTGCACGCCGCAACAAAGATCATACGTGCCACAAACTGAGACCTGGCACAGCCCAAATAATTAATTAAAATAAATAAATAATTATTTTTAATTTTAATATTAAAAAAGGTATGTATTATGATTACTTTTATCCTTATACAAACTTCTCCAGGAATTAACTGCTCCTTTTTTCCCCTCCATTTACTTTTTTGCCTTATTGCTTCATTGTATTGGTGCATATCCCTCCATAGCTTTCTGAGAGCAGCTACATGGGACATACATTTTTTGAGACCCTACATTTGTGAACAAGTCCTTACTCTACCTTCATTCTAGAGTAATTTAATTAAGAACAGATTGGGGGTTAGACATTATCTTCCTACAAAATTTAATGACACATTCCAATCCTATACCCTTCCATGTGGATTCTCTTTCTGAAGCTTTATCCAATACTCTAAAATATTTCTATAATGTGTCTTGGTGTAGGTTTTTATTTTCCCAGTCATTATCCTAGGTACTCAATGGTTGCTTTCAAACTAAAAACATATCCTTCACTCCTGGGAGACTTTGTTATATCATTTGATATTTTCTCTCCCACGTTGACCTGAACTCTTCCTACATGTTTATGTTGCACCACGGATCCTCTCATTTGACCTTTACTCTTCTCTAAAACAATTCTACTACAAAATATTTCGATTGATAAATCCTCTCCCCCAAAAGCTATTATCAAAATTGACAAAATTGTCAAAAACAACCATTTCAGTATTCTGGACATTGAACAGAAGCATACAAAAAACAGGGTATCTGTTAAAAAACAACAACAGAAAACTACAGGCCCTTGGATAAGAATATGAGACTAAGGTGTGTCAGTCTGGAGCTTCTCCCACTCTCTGGTCCTTTGGCTGATAGTTCTACCACAGTAGGCAAAGCTGTGAAAACCGGTAGCTTCAGAGGTGGCTGACTTTACTGGAACCTTGAAACATCAGAAAGTAAGAAAGAACATGGTAAGAAAAAATATGGGTAAGTACAATAGGTTTTCTTCTCATGAGTTTTCTAAATTATGTTTGACAGTTGAAATAAAAATTGTAACTGTCCAATATGGTTCTAAATGAACACCGAGGACATATTTTTAAAAATTACATTATAAACAGGGGAGGGCAAAGAGAAATAGGGTTTCTATACTTAACTCAAACCAGTAAAGTCAACAGGCATAGACTATGTTATGTATATATAACATGTAGAGCAACCACTTAAAAAGGTATACAAAGAGATACACTTAAAAAACACTACAGCAGAAGCAAGAAGAACTACAACTCTGCAGCCTGTGGAAGGAAAACTTTCACAAAAAGACAGACAAAATGAAAAGGCAGAGGACTTTGTACAGATGAAGGAACAAGATAAAACCCCAGAAAAACAACTAAATGAAGTGGAGATAGGCAACCTTCCAGAAAAAGAATTCAGAATAATGATAGTGAAGATGATCCAGGACCTCGGAAAAAGAATGGAGGCAAAGATCGAGAAGATGCAAGAAATGTTTAACAAAGACCTAGAAGAATTAAAGAACAAACAAAAGGGATGAACAATACAGTAACTGAAATGAAAAGTACACTAGAAGGAATCAATAGCAGAATAACTGAGGCAGAAGAATGGATAAGTGACCTGGAAGACAGAATGGTGAAATTCACTGCCACGGAACACACTAAAGAAAAAAGAATGAAAAGAAATGAAGATAGCCTAAGAGACCTCTGGGACAATATTAAATGCAACAACATTCGCATTACAGGGGTCCCAGAAGGAGAAGAGAGAGAGAAAGGACCCGAGAAAATATCTGAAGAGATTATAGTTGAAAACTTCCCTAACATGGTAAAGGAAATAGGCACCCAAGTCCAGGAAGCGCACAGAGTCCCAGGCAGGATAAACCCAAGGAGAAACATGCCAAGACACATAGTAATCAAATTGACAAAAATTAAAAACAAAGAAAAATTATTGAAAGCAACAAGGGAAAACGACAAATAACATACAGGGGAACTCCCATAAGGTTAACAGCTGATTGCTCAGCAGAAACTCTACAAGCCAGAAGGGAGTGGCACCATATATTTAAAGTGATGAAAGCGAGAACGTACAACCAAGATTACTCTACCTGGCAAGGATCTCATTCAGATTCGACGGAGAAATCACAAGCTTTACAGACAAGCAAAAGCTAACAGAATTCAGTACCACCAAACCAGCCCTACAACAAATGCTAAAGAAACTTCTCTAAGTGAGAAACACAAGAGAAGAAAAGGACCTACAAAAACAAACCCATAAGAATTAATAAAATGGGAATAGGAACATACGTATCGATAATTACCTTAAACGTGAATGGATTAAATGCTCCAACCAAAAGACACAGGCTCACTGAATGGATACAAAGACAAGACACATATATATGCTGTCTACAAGAGACCCACTTCAGACCTAGGGACACATACAGACTGAAAGTGAGGGGATGGAAAAAGATATTCCATGCAAATGGAAATCAAAAGAAAGCTGGAGTAGCAATACTCATAGCAGATAAAATAGACTTTAAAATAAAGAATGTTACAAGAGACAAGGAAGGACACTATGTAATGATCAAGGGATCAATCCAAGAAGAAGATATAACAATTATAAATATATATGCACCCAACACAGGAGCACCTCAATACATAAGGCAAATGCTAACAGCTATAAAAGAGGAAATTGACAGTAACACAATAATAGTGGGGGACTTAAACACCCCACTTTCACCAGTGGACAAATCATCCAGACAGAAAATTAATAAGGAAACAAAAGCTTTAAATGACACAACAGATCAGATAGATTTAATTGATGTTTATAGGACATTCCATCCAAAATTAGCAGATTACACTTTCTTCTCAAGTACACAAGGAACATTCTCCAGGACTGATCACAACTCGGGTCACAAATCAAGCCTCAGTAAATTTAAGGAAGTTGAAATCATATCAAGCATCTTTTCCGACCACAACACTAAGAGATTAGAAATCAATTACAGGGGAAAAAAACGTAAAAAACACAAACGCATAGAAGCTAAACAGTACGTTACTAAATAACCAAGAGATCACTGAAGAAATCAAAGAGGAAATCAAAAAATACCTAGAGACAAATTACAATGAAAACATGATGATCCAAAACCTATGAGATGCAGCAAAAGCAGTTCTAAGAGGGAAGTTTATAGCAATACAAGCCTACTTCAAGAAACAAGAAAAATCTCAAATAAACAATGTAAACTGACACTTAAAGGAACTAGAGAAAGAAGAACAAACAAAACCCAAAGTTAATGGGTTGGGAGTTCGGGATTAGCAGATGCAAACTTTTATATATAGAATGGATAGATAACAAGGTCCTACTGTATAGAACAGGGAACTACATCCAGTATCCTGTGATAAACCATAATGGAAAATAATATGAAAAAGAATGTACATATATGTATAAGTGACTCATTTTGCTGCACAGTAGAAATTAACACATTGTAAATCAACTATACTTCAGTAAAATAAATTATTAAAAAAAATTTCAATTGAAAAAAACACAAACCCAAAGTTAGTAGAAGGAAAGAAATCATAAAGATCAGAGCAGAAATAAATGAAATAGAAACAAAGAAAACAATAGCAAAGATCAATAAAACTAAAAGCTGGTTCTTTGAGAAGATAAACAAAATAGATAAACCTTTAGCCAGACTCATCAAGAAAAAGAGGGAGAGGATTCAAATCAATTAAAATTAGAAATGAAAAAGGAGAAGTTACAACGGACACTGCAGAAATACAAAGCATCATAAGACACTACTACAAGCAACTCTATGCCAATAAAATGGACAATCTGGAAGAAATGGACAAATTCTTAGAAAGGTATAACCTTCCAAGACCGAACCAGGAAGAAATAGAAAATATGAACAGACCAATCACAAGTAATGAAATTGAAACTCTGATTAAAAATCTTCCAACAAACAAAAGTCCAGGACCAGATGGCTTCACAAGTGAATTCTATCAAACAATTAGAGAAGGGACGAGGGGAAGATGGCGGAAGAGTAAGACGCGGAGATCACCTTCCTCCCCACACATACATCAGAAATACATCTACACGTGGAACAACTCCTACAGAACACCTACTGAACGCTGGCAGAAGACCTCAGACCTCCCAAAAGGCAAGAACCCCCCCTACCACGTACCTGGGTAGGGCAAAAGAAAAAAAGAAAAAACAGAAACAAAAGAATAGGGACGGGACCTGCACCAGTGGGAGGGAGCTGTAAAGGAGGAAAAGTTTCCACACGCTAGGAAGCCCCTTCGCGGGCGGAGACTGCGGGTGGCAGAGGCGGGGGAGCTTCGGAGCCACGGAGGAGAGCACAGCAACAGGCGTGCAGAGGGCAAAGCGGGGAGATTCCCCGCACAGAGGATCGGTGCTGACCGGCACTCACCAGCCCGAGAGGCTTGTCTGCTCACCCGCTGGGGCGGGCAGGGCTGCGAGCTAAGGCTCGGGGTTTGGTCAGAGCGCAGGGAGAGGACGGGTTGGCGGCGTGAACGCAGCCTGAACGGGTTAGTGCACCACGGTGGGGGGGGGGGGGGGGGCGGGAGGGAGTCCGGGAAAAGGTCTGGAGCTGCCGAAGAGGCAACAGACTTTTTCTTCCCTCTTTGCTTCCTGGTGTGCGAGGAGAGGGGATTAAGAGCGCTGCTTAAAGGAGCTCCAGAGACGCGCGTGAGCTGCGGCTAAAAGCGCGGACCCCAGAGACGGGCAGGAGACGCTAAGGCTGCTGCTGCCGCCGCCAAGAAGCCTTTGTGCGAGCACAGGTCACTATCCACACCTCCTTTCCGGGGAGCCTGTGCAGCCCGCCACTGCCGGGTTCCCGGGATCCAGGGACAACTTCCCCGGGAGAACGCACGGTGAGCCTCAGGCTGGTGCAACGTCACGGCGGACTCTGCCGCCGCAGGCTCGCCCCGCACTCCGTGCCCCTCCCTCCCCCCCGGCCTGAGTGAGCCAGAGCCCCCGAATCAGCGGCTCCTTTAACCCCGTCCTGTCTGAGTGAAAAACAGACGCCCTCCAGCGACCTACACGCAGAGGTGGGGCCAAATCTGGGAGCTGTGAGAACAAAGAAGAGAAAGGGAAATCTCTCCCAGCAGCCTCAGAAGCAGCGGATTAAAGCTCCACAATCAACTTGATGTACCCTGCATCTGTGGAATACATGAATAGACAACGAATCATCCCAAATTGAGGAGGTGGACTTTGAGAGCAAGATTTATGATTTTTCCCCCTTTTCCTCTTTTTGTGAGTGTGTATGTGTATGCTTCTGTGTGAGATTTTGTCTGTATAGCTTAGCTTCCACCATTTGTCCTAAGGTTCTATCCGTCTGTTTTTTTTTAATTTTTTTCTTAATAATTATTTTTTAATTTGATAACTTTATTATAATTTACTCTATTTTATTTTACTTTATCTTCTTTCTCTTTCTTTTTTCCTTCCTTCCCTCCTTCCTTCCTTCCTCCCACTGTCCCTCCCTCCCTCCCTCCTTCCTGTTTCTTTCCTTTCTTTCCTCCTTTCCTTCTTTTCTTCCTTCTTTCTTTCTTTCTTTCTTTCTTCCTACTTCTACTAATTCTTTCTCTCTACTTTTTCTCCCTTTTATTCTGAGCCATGTGGATGAAAGGCTCTTGGTGCTGCAGCCAGGAGTCAGTGCTATACCTCTGAGGTGGGAAAGCCAACTTCAGGACACTGGTCAACAAGACACCTCCCAGCTCCACATAATATCAAACGGTGAAAATCTCCCAGAGATCTCCATCTCAATGCCAGCACCCAACTTCACTCAACGACCAGCAAGCTACAGTGCTGGACACCCGATGCCAAACAACTAGCAAAACAGGAAAACAACCCCACCCATTAGCAGAGAGGCTGCCTAAAATCATAATAAGTCCACAGACACCCCAAAACACACCACCAGACGTGGACCTGCCCACCAGAAAGACAAGATCCAGCCTCATCCACCAGAACACAGGCACTAGTCCCCTCCACCAGGAAACCTACACAACCCACTGAACCAACCTTAGCCACTGGGGACAGACACCAAAAACAACGGGAACTACGAACCTGCAGCCTGCAAAAAGGAGACCCCAAACACAGTAAGATAAGCAAAATGAGAAGACAGAAAAACACACCGCAGATGAAGGAGCAAGATAAAAACCCACCAGACCTAAAAAATGAAGAGGAAATAGGCAGTCTACCTGAAAAAGAATTCAGAATAATGATAGTAAAGATGATCCAAAATCTTGGAAATAGAATAGACAAAATGCAAGAAACATTTAACAAGGACCTAGAAGAACTAAGATGAAACAAACAACGATGAACAACACAATAAATGAAATGAAAAATACTCTAGATGGGATCAATAGCAGAATAACTGAGACAGAAGAACGGATAACTGACCTGGAAGATAAAATAGTGGAAATAACTACTGCAGAGCAGAATAAAGAAAAAAGAATGAAAAGAACTGAGGACAGTCTCAGAGACCTCTGGGACAACATTAAATTCACCAACATTCGAATTATAGGGGTTCCAGAAGCAGAAGAGAAAAAGAAAGGGACTGAGAAAATATTTGAAGAGATTATAGTTGAAAACTTCCCTAATATGGGAAAGGAAATAGTTAATCAAGTCCAGAAAGCACAGAGAGTCCCATACAGGGTAAATCCAAGGAGAAATATGCCAAGACACATATTAATCAAACTGTCAAAAATTAAATACAAAGAAAGCATATTAAAAGCAGCAAGGGAAAAACAACAAATAACACACAAGGGAATCCCCATAAGGTTAACAGCTGATCTTCCAGCAGAAACTCTGCAAGCCAGAAGGGAGTGGCAGGACATATTTAAAGTGATGAAGGAGAAAAACCTGCAACCAAGATTACTCTACCCAGCAAGAATCTCATTCAGATTTGATGGAGAAATTAAAACCTTTACAGACAAGCAAAAGTTGAGAGAGATCAGCACCACCAAACCAGCTTTACAACAAATGCTAAAGGAACTTCTCTAGGCAAGAAACACAAGAGAAGGAAAAGACCTACAATAATGAACCCAAAACAATTAAGAAAATGGGAATAGGAACATACATATCGATAATTACCTTAAATGTAAATGGACTAAATGCTCCCACCAAAAGACACAGATTGGCTGAATGGATACAAAAACAAGACCCATATATATGCTGTCTACAAGAGACCCACTTCAGACCTAGAGACACATACAGACTGAAAGTAAGGGGATGGAAAAATATATTCCATGCAAATGGAAACCAAAAGAAAGCTGGAGTATCAATTCTCATATAAGACAAAATAGACTTTAAAATAAAGACTATTACAAGAGACAAAGAAGGACACTATATAATGATCAAGGGATCAATCCAAGAAGAAGATATAACAATTGTAAATATTTATGCACCCAACATAGGAGCACCTCAATACATAAGGCAAATACTAACAGCCATAAAAGGGGAAATCGACAGTAACACATTCATAGTAGGGGACTTTAACACCCCACTTTCACCAATGGACAGATCATCCAAAATGAAAATAAATAAGGAAACACAAGCTTTAAATGATACATTAAACAAGATGGACTTAATTGATATTTATAGGACACTTCATCCAAAAACAATAGAATACACATTTTTCTCAAGTGCTTATGGAACATTCTCCAGGACAGATCATATCTTGGGTCACAAATCAAGTCTTGGTAAATTTCAGAAAACTGAAATTGTATCAAGTATCTTTTCCGACCACAACGCTATGAGACTAGATATCAATTACAGGAAAAGATCTGTAAAAAATACAAACACATGGAGACTAAACAATACACTACTTAATAATGAAGTGATCACTGAAGAAATCAAAGAGGAAATAAAAAATACCTAGAAACAAATGACAATGGAGACACGACGACCCAAAACCTATGGGATGCAGCAAAAGCAGTTCTAAGAGGGAAGTTTATAGCAATACAAGCCCACCTTAAGAAACAGGAAACATCTTGAATAAACAACCTACACTTGCACCTAAAGCAATTAGAGAAAGAAGAACAAAAACCCCCAAAATTAGCAGAAGAAAAGAAATCATAAAAATCAGATCAGAAATAAATGAAAAAGAAATGAAGGACACGATAGCAAAGATCAATAAAACTAAAAGACTGGTTCTTTGAGAAGATAAACAAAATAGATAAACCATTAGCCAGACTCATCAAGAAAAAAAGGGAGAAGACTCAAATCAATAGAATTAGAAATGAAAACGGAGAAGTAACAACAGACACTGCAGAAATACAAAAGATCATGAGAGATTACTACAAGCAACTCTATGCCAATAAAATGGACAACCTGGAAGAAATGGACAAATTCTTAGAAATGCACAACCTGCCAAGACTGAATCAGGAAGAAATAGAAAATATGAACAGACCAATCAGAAGCACTGAAATTGAAACTGTGATTAAAAATCTTCCAACAAACAAAACCTCAGGACCAGGTGGCTTCACAGGCAAATTCTATCAAATATTTAGAGAAGAGCTATCACCTATCCTTCTCAAACTCTTCCAAAATATAGCAGAGGGAGGAACACTCCCAAATTCCTTCTACGAGGCCACCATCACCTTGATACCAAAACCAGACAAGGATGTCACAAAGAAAGAAAACTACAGGCCAATATCACTGATGAACATAGATGCAAAAATCCTCAACAAAATACTAGCAAACAGAATCCAACAGCACATTAAAGGGATCATACACCATGACCAAGTGGGGTTTATTCCAGGAATGCAAGGATTCTTCAATATACGCAAATCAATCAACGTGATACACCATATTAACAAATTGAAGGATAAAAACCATATGATCATCTCAATAGATGCAGAGAAAGCTTTTGACAAAATTCAACACCCATTTATGATAAAAACCCTGCAGAAAGTAGGCATAGAGGGAACTTTCCTCAACATAATAAAGGCCATATATGACAAACTCACAGCCAACATCATCCTCAATGGTGAAAAACTGAAAGCATTTCCACTAAGATCAGGAACAAGACAAGGTTGGCCACTCTCACCGCTCTTATTCAACATAGTTTTGGAAGTTTTAGCCGCAGCAATCAGAGAAGAAAAGGAAATAAAAGGAATCCAAATCGGAAAAAAAGAAGTAACACTGTCACTGTTTGCAGATAACATGATACTATACATAAAGAATCCTAAAGATGCTACCAGAAAACTACTAGAGCTAATCAATGAATTTGGTAAAGCTGCAGGATACAAAATTAATGCACAGAAATCTCTGGCATTCCTATACACTAATGATGAAAACCCTGAAAGTGAAATCAAGAAAACACTCCCATTTACCATTGCATCAAAAAGAATAAAATATCTAGGAATAAACCTACCTAAGGAGATAAAAGACCTGTTTGCAGAAAATTATAAGATGCTGATGAAAGAAATTAAAGATGATACAAATAGATGGAGAGACATACCATGTTCTTGGATTGGAAGAATCAACATTGTGAAAATGACTCTACTACCCAAAGCAATCTACAGATTCAATGCAATCCCTATCAAACTACCACTGGCATTTTTCACAGAACTAGAACACAAAATTTCACAATTTGTATGGAAACACAAAAGACCTCGAATAGCCAAAACAATCTTGAGAATGAAAAACGGAGCTGGAGGAATCAGACTCCCTGACTTCAGGCTATACTACAAAACTACAGTAATCAAGATAGTATGGTACTGACACAAAACCAGAAAGATAGATCAATGGAACAGGATAGAAAGCCCAGAGATAAACCCACGCACATATGGTCACCTTATCTTTGATAAAGGAGGCAGGAATGTACAGTGGAGAAAGGACAGCCTCTTCAATAAGTGGTGCTGGGAAAACTGGACAGGTACATGTAAAAGTATGAGATTAGATCACTCCCTAACACCATACACAAAAATAAGCTCAAAATGGATTAAAGACCTAAATGTTAAGGCCAGACACTATCAAACTCTTAGAGGAAAACATAGGCAGAACACTCTATGACATAAATCACAGCAAGATCCTTTTTGACCCACCTCCTAGAGAAATGGAAATAAAAACAAAAATAAACAAGTGGGACCTAATGAAACTTCAAAGCTTTTGCACAGCAAAGGAAACCACAAACAAGACCAAAAGACAACCCTCAGAATGGGAGAAATTATTTGCAAATGAAGACAAAGGATTAATCTCCAAAATTTACAAGCAACTCAATAACAAAAAAACAAACAACCCAATCCAAAAATGGGCAGAAGACCTAAATAGACATTTCTCCAAAGAAGATATACAGACTGCCAACAAACACATGAAAGAATGCTCAACATCATTAATCATTAGAGAAATGCAAATCAAAACTACAATGAGATATCATCTCACACCAGTCAGAATGGCCATCATCAAAAAATCTAGAAACAATAAATGCTGGAGAGGGTGTGAAGAAAAGGGAACACTCCTGCACTGCTGGTGGGAATGTGAACTGGTACAGCCACTATGGAGAACAGTATGGAGGTTCCTTAAAAAACTACAAATAAAACTACCATACGACCCAGCAATCCCAGTACTGGGCATATACCCTGAGAAAACCATAATTCAAAAAGAGTCATGTACCAAAATGTTCATTGCAGCTCTATTTACAATAGTCCGGAGATGGAAACAACCTAAGTGCCCATCATCGGATGAATGGATAAAGAAGATGTGGCACATATATACAATGGAATATTACTCAGCCATAAAAAGAAACGAAATTGAGCTATTTGTAATGAGGTGGATAGACCTAGAGTCTGTCATACAGAGTGAAGTAAGTCAGAAAGAGAAAGACAAATACCGTATGCTAACACATATATATGGAATTTAAGAAAAAAAAAATGTCATGAAGAACCTAGGGGTAAGACAGGAATAATGACACAGACCTACTGGGGAACGGACTTGAGGATATGGGGAGGGGGAGGGGTGAGCTGTGACAAAGCAAGAGAGAGGCATGGACATAAATACACTACCAAATGTAAGGTAGATAGCTAGTGGGAAGCAGCCGCATAGCACAGGGAGATCAGCTCGGTGCTTTGTGACCACCTAGAGGGGTGGGATAGGGAGGGTGGGAGGGAGGGAGACGCAAGAGGGAAGAGATATGGGAACATATGTATATGTATAACTGATTCATTTTGTTATAAAGCAGAAACTAACACACCATTGTAAAGCCATTATACCCCAATAAAGATGTCAAAAAATAAATAAAGTAAATGGTTCAATGGAAAAAAAAAAAACATTTAGAGAAGAGCTAACACCCATCCTTCTCAAACTCTTCCAAAAAATTGCAGAGGAAGGAACACTCCCAAACTCATTCTATGAGGCCACCATCACCCTGATACCAAAACCAGACAGATATACTACAAAAAAAGAAAATTACAGACCAATATCACTGATGAATATAGATGCAAAAATCCTCAACAAAATACTAGCAAACAGAATCCAACAACACATTAAAAGGATCATACACCATGATCAAGTAGGATTTATCCCAGGGATGCAAGGATTCTTCAATATACACAATTCAATCAATGTGATACACCATATTAACAAATTGAAGAATAAAAACCATATGATCATCTCAATAGATGCAGAAAAAGCTTCTGACAAAATTCAACACCCATTTATGATAAAAACCCTCCAGAAAGTGGACATAGAGGGAAACTACCTCAACATAATAAAGGCCATATACGACAAATCCACAGCAAATATCATTCTCAATGGTGAAAAACTGAAAGCATTTCCTCTAAGATCAGGAAAAAGACAAGGATGGCCACTCTCGCCACTATTATTCAACATAGTTTTGCAAGTCCTAGCCATGGCAATCAGAGAAGAAAAAGAAATAAAAGAATACAAACTGGAAAAGAAGTAAAACTAACACTGCTTGCAGATGACATGATATTGTACATAGAGAATCCTAAAGATGCCACCAGAAAACTACTAGAGCTGGGCTTCCCTGGTGGCACAGTGGTTAAGAATCTGCCTGCCAATGCAGGAGACACGGGTTCAAGCCCTGGTCTGGGAAGATCCCACATGCCGAGAAGCAACTAAGCCCGTGTGCCACAACTACTGAAGCCTGTGTGCCCTAGAGCCCGTGCTCTGCAACAAGAGAAGCCACGGCAATGAGAAGCCTGCGCACTGCAACGAAGAGTAGCCCCTGCTTGCCGCAACTAGAGAAAGCCCGGCACAGCAACAAAGACCAGATGCAGCCAAAAATAAATAAATAAATATTTGGGGAAAAAAAAGAAAAGAAAACTACTAGAGCTAATCAATGAATCTGGTAAAGTTCCAGGATACAAAATTAATGCACAGAAATCTCTTGCATTCCTATGCACTAACGATGAAAGATCATAAAGAGAAATTAAGGAAACAATCCCATTCACCATTGCAACAAAAAGAATAAAATATCTAGGAATAAACCTACCTAAGGAGGTAAAAGACCTGTACTCGGAAAAGTGTAAGACACTGATGAAAGAAATCAAAGATGACACAAACAGATGGAAAGATATACCGTGTTCTTGGATGGGAAGAATCAATATTGTGAAAATGACTCTACTACCCAAAGCAATCTACAGATTCAATGCAATGCCTATCAAATTACCAGTGGCATTTTTTTTTTTTACAGAACTAGAACAAAAAATCTTAAAATTTGTATGGAGACACAAAAGACCCCAAATAGCCAAAGCAGTCTTGAGGGAAAAAAATGGAGCTGGAGGAATCAGGCTCCCTGACTTCAGACTATACTAGAAAGCTACAGTAATCAAGACAATATGGTACTGGCACAAAAACAGAAATACAGATCAGTGGAACAGGATAGAAAGCCCAGAGATAAACCCATGCACCTATGTTCAACTAATCTATGACAAAGGAGGCAAGGATACACAATGGAGAAAAGACAGTCTCTTCTCTAAGTGCTGCTGGGAAAACTGGACAGCTGCATGTAAAAGAATGAAATTAGAACACTTCCTAACACCATACACAAAAATAAACTCAAGGGCTTCCCTGGTGGCACAGTGGTTGAGAGTCCGCCTGCTGATGCAGGGGACACGGGTTCATGCCCCGGTCCGGGAGGATCCCACATGCCGCGGAGCGGCTAGGCCCGTGAGCCACGGCCGCTGAGCCTGCGCATCCAGAGCCTGCGCGTCCGGAGCCTGTGCTCCTCAACGGGAGAGGCCACAACAGTGAGAGGCCCGCGTACCGCAAAAAAAAAAAAAAAAATGTGACCCAACTATATGCTGTCCACAAAAAGCTCGCTTCAAATATAATGACATAGTTGGGTTTAAAGTACAAAGATAAGAGGCATGCAAACATAATCAAAGGACATGGTTATATTACTATCAGATAAAATAAACATCAAAGAAAAAGCACTAAGAGAAAAATTACAGAAAGGGATATTATGTAATTATAGAAGCATCATTCCACCAAGAACACATAGTAATCCTAAATGTATCTGCACCAAACAACAGAGCTGCAAAATGTAAAATGCAAAAACTAATAGAATTGAAAGGAGAACTACACAAATCCACAATTGTAATTGGAGACTTCAACACCCCTTTTAACAACTGACAGAACAACTAGTCAGAAAATCAGCAAGGATATAGAACTTAACAATACCATCGACCAACAGGATCCAGTCAACATGTACAGGACACCCCACCCAATAACAGCAGAATACACATCTTTACAAGTGCCCATACAACATATACCAAGACAGACTATATCCTGGGCCATGAAATAAGTCTCAATAAGTGTAAAAGGATTCAAATCATATGAAGTGTGCTCACTAACCACAAAAGAATTAAATTAGAAATCAATAACTGAAAATATCTGGAAATATCCAAATATTTGGAAACCAAATAACACACTTCAAGAAAACTCCACATAATGAAGAAATCAAAAGGAAAATTAGAAAATATTTTGAACTCAATAAAGACATAACAAAAATGAAACTGAAAAATATCAAAATCTGTGGAATGCAAGTACACTTAAAGAGAAATTTATAGCACTAAAAGCCTATATTAGGAAATAAAATAGTTACAAATGAATGATTTCAGCTTTGATCCTAAGGGGGGAATAAAAAGAAGAAAAGCTAAAAGCCAAAGAAAACAGAACAAAGAAAGCAACTAAGAGCAGAAATCAATGATATTGAAAAAAAAATAGAGAAAATCAATAAAACAAAGAGCTGGTTCTTTGAAAGGATCAACAAAATTGATAAACATCCAGCAAGAATGAAAAGAAAAAGGGAAGACAGGAATTGCCAGTATCAGGAGCAAAATGGGCTATCACTACAGACCTCGCAGATATCAAAAAGATAGCAAGGGAATACCAAGAACAACTCTACACATAAATAACAAACATAAATTTCAAACAAGAAGTTTGACAACTCAGACAAAATGTACCACTTCCTCAAAAACTATAAACTATCAAAACTCACCCAATCTGAAATAGATGATTTGAAGAGCCCCATTACTGTTAAAGAAATTGAACTCTTACATTAAAAAAATCTCGGGAATTCCTTGGTGGTCAGGTCAGTGGTTAGGACTCGGCGCTGTCACGGTCGGGGGCCCAGGTTCAATCCCTGGTTGGGGACCTGAGACCTGAGATCCCACAAGCCATGCAGCACAGAAAAGAAAGAAAGAGAGAAAGAGAGAAAGAAAGAAAGAAGGAAAGGAAAGGAAAGGAAAGGAAAGGAAAGGAAAGGAAAGGAAAGGAAAGGAAAGGAAAGGGAAGGGAAGGGAAGGAAGGAAAGAGAGAAAGAGAGGGAGAGAGAAAGAGAGGGAGAGAGAGAGAGAGAGAGGAAGAGAGCAAGAAAGAAAAGAAAGGAAAGAAAGCAAGCAAGCAAGAAAGAAAATCTCCAAGCCCAGATGGTTTCACTGGAGAATTCTACCAAACATTTAAGAAAACTTAACACAGTTCTATATAGTCTTTTCCAAAAGGAGGGAACACTCCCCAATTCATTTTATAGGGATAGTATTACCATGATACTAAAACCAAAGATAGTACCACAAAAAACAAAAAACCTACAGATCAATATCTTTCATGAAAATAGATGCAAAAGTCCTTAACAAAGTATTAGCAAATAGAATTCAGCAATATATAAAAATAATTATACACCATGACCAAGTGGGGTTTATTCCAAGAATGCAAGGTTGGTTCAATATTTGAAAAATCAATCAAGGTAATCCATATTAACAGGCTAAAGAAAAAACATCACATGATCATATCATTCAATACAGAAAAAAGCATTTGACAAAATTCAGTATCTGTTATAAGTTGAATTATTTCCCCCCTTCAAAAAATGTATGTTGAATGCCTAACCCCCAGTACCTCAGAATGCGACCTTATTTGGAAACAGGGTCTTTATAGAGGTTAAGCAAGGTAAAACAGTCACTAGGGTGGGTCCTAATCCAATATGAGTGTTTCCTTATAAAAAGAGGAAATTTGGACATGGAGCCAGACACAGAGGGAAGACAATATGAAGACACACATGGAGAATGTTATGTGAAGACAGAAGATTGGACTGACACATCTATAAGCCAAAGAACACCAAAGATTGTTGGCAAACCACTGGAAGCTAGGAAGAGGCAAGGAATAATTCCCCCACAGGTTTCAGAGGGAACTTTGCCTTGCTGACAAAATAGCCTCCTTGGACTTCTAGCCTCCAGAACTGTGAGATGATCATTTTCTGTTGTTCTAAGCAGCCCAGTTTGTGGTACTTTGTGATAGCAATCCTAAGAAATTAATACAATGATTCATGATAAAAAAAAAAACCTCTCAGAAAAACAGGAATAGAGGAGAACTTCCTCAACTTAATAAAGAACATCCATCCAAAAACCTATGATAATATCATACTTTATTGTGAAACACTGAATGCTTTCTACACTAAAAGGATAAGGCAAGGATGTCCACTCACTACTCTAATTCAACATAGTGCTGGAAACCTAGCCCAGTACTAAGAAAAAGAAACAGAAGACATATAGATCAGAAAGGAAAAAATAAAAGTGGCCCTGTTTACAAATGACATTATTGTCTACACAGAAAATCCTAAGAAATCTACAAAAAAAGAAAAGAAAAAAACCAAATTCCTATCACTAGTAAGTTCAGCAAAGTAACAGAATACAAGATAAATATACAAAAATCAATCGTATTTCTATATACTACCAATGAACAAGGAGACACAGAAACCAAAACTACAGTGTGACTTATAATCACTCAAATAAAATGAAATACTTAAGTATAAATCTAATAAAATATATTAGGACCTAATGTATGCTGAAAACTATACAATGTTGATTAAAGAAATCAAAGAAGGTCTAAATCAATGGAAATTTATACTGTGTTCATGGACTGGAAGACCCAACATATAATAAAGATATCAATTCTCCTTAAACTGACATATAGGTCTAATGCAATTGCTAGCAAAATTCCAGTCAAAATTTTGGTAGGCATAGATAAAACTATTCTAAAATCTATATATACAAAGGCAAAAGAAATAGAACAGCTAAAACAATATTGAAAAACAATAAAGTTGGAGGAATCACTCTACCCAATTTCAATACTTTTTATAGCTACAGTAACTGAGATAGCAGGAGGCATAGACATGTAATCAGTGAAACAAAACTGAGGACCCAGAAATGAATCCACACAAATATGTCCAACTGATTTTTTTTTTTTTTTGCGGTACGCGGGCCTCTCAGTGTTGTGGCCTCTCCTGCTGCGGAGCACAGGCTCTGGACCCACAGGCTCAGCGGCCATGGCTCATGGGCCCAGCCGCTCCGCGGCATGTGGGATCTTCCCGGCACGGGGCACGAACCCGTGTCCCCTGCATCGGCAGGCGGATTCTCAACCACTGCGCCACCAAGGAAGCCCACTATATAACTTTTTAAAAAACAAGATAAATTCTTTGAGACCTAGGACTGGCCAAAAAGTTCTTAGACCTGACAACAAAAGCGTCATTCATAAAAGGAAAAATTGATAAACTGGACTTCACTGCTCTGAAAAAAACCCTGTTAAGAAAATGAAAAAAAACAAGCTACAGAGTAGGAGAAAACATTTGCAAACCATGTATCCCACGCCTCCAATGCAGGGGGCACAGTTCAATCTCTGGTCAGGGAACTAAGATACCACATGCCGAGGGGTGTGGCCAAAAAAAGTGACAACACCAAATCCTGGAGGGGATGCAGAGAACTCCTCATACATTCCTAGCAGGAATGTAAAATGGTACAGCCACTCTGAAAACAGTTTGGCTGTTTCTTAAAAAAGTAAACATGCAATGACCATACCACTCAGCAATTTTAATTTTGGGCATTTATCCCAGAGAAACACACAAACTCCATACATGAATATTTATAGCAACTTTATTTGTAACAGTCAAAAACCAGAAACAATGTAGATATCCTTCAATGGGTAAATGGTTAAGCAAACTGCAGTATATCCATACCATGTAATACTACTCAGCATTAAAAAGGAATAAACTAGGGCTTCCCTGGTGGTGCAGTGGTTGAGAATCTGCCTGCTAATGCAGGGGACACGGGTTCGAGCCCTGGTCTGGAAGGATCCCACATGCCGCGGAGCAACTAGGCCCGTGAGCCGCAACTACTGAGCCTGTGCATCTGGAGCCTGTGCTTCGCAACAAGAGAGGCCGCCATAGTGAGAGGCCCACGCACCATGATGAAGAGTGGCCCCCGCTTGCCACAACTAGAGAAAGCCCTTGCACAGAAACGAAGACCCAACACAGCAAAAATAAATAAATTAATTAATAAACTCCTACCCCCAACATCTTAAAAAAAAAGGAATAAACTATTAGTATATGCAACAACACCTGGATGAATCTCCAAAAATTACGTTGATTGAAAAAAGCCAATCCCCAAAGGTTATATACTATATTATTTAATTCATATAACATTCTTGAAATTAAAGAAATAGAGAACAGATTAATTGCTCCAGGGGCTAAGGTGGGGATGGGGATGGGAGGGAAATGGGTGTGGCTATAAAAAGGCAACAGGAAGGATACTTGTGGTGGTGATGGAATCGCTCTGTATCGTAACTGTATCAACGTTAATACCCTGGTTGTGAAATTGTTTTGTAAGATGTTACCATTGGGGGAACTGGACAAAGGGTACAGTATTGTTTTTTACAAGTAACTGCATGTGAATCTACAATTATCTCAAAAAGAAAAGTTTAATTGAAAGAAAAAAAAAGTTCTTATCGTGCTAGCAGCACAAAAGCAGGCAGAGGCCACTGGCCAAAGTTTGCTGACCCCTTTCCTGGTTAGTTATCTTATGGCAAATATCTTCTCCCAGTTTTTGGCTTGAATTTATCTTCCTTTACATTATCTTTCAAAGAAGATAAATTCATAATTTTAATTCATCCACCTATCTTTTTTTTTTTTCCAGTTAACTCTTTATGCCTTAACAAGTCTTATTCTACTCTGAGGTCCTAAAGATATTCTTGTACATTTTTGCCTAAAAGTTTTAAAGTTTTGTCTTTCACATTAAGTCTCTAGTCCATCTAGAGTTTATTTTTTATTTTTTTAAAAATTTTATTTATTTATTTTATTTTTGGCTGTGTTGGGTCTTTGTTGCTGCGCACGGACTTTTCTCTAGTTGCGGTGAGCGGGGGCTACTCTTCGTTGCAGTGCGCGGGTTTCTCATTGCGGTGGCTTCTCTTATTGCAGAGCACCAGCTCTAAGCGCATGGGCTTCAGTAGTTGTGGCTTGCGGGCTCTAGAGAGCAGGCTCAGTAGTTGTGGCACACGGGCTTATTTGCTCTGCGGCATGTGGGATCTTCCCGGACCAGGGCCCAAACCCGTGTTCCCTGCATTGGCAGGCAGATTCTTAACCACTGCGCCACCATGGAAGCCCTAGAGTTTATTTCTGTGCATGAGGTAAGGCAGGGATATAATTTCGTATTTTTCTATATAAATAAGCAATTGTCCAGATTCAATAACTAAAGTGTCCATCCTTTCACCAGAGATGTACAACTCTACCAGAATAGTCAGTAGTTTCTGCATTTGCATAAGCCTCCTTTAGGGGCTCTCTATTGTATTTTATTGGTCAAACTGTCCAACCCTAGGCCAATAGTACAACGTCTTCTTATAGGGCAAGGCCTCCCATCTTTATTTTCAGGAAGAAATGTCTTAAATATTCATAGACTTTTGGTCCATAAAAATTTTAGAATCAGCCTGTGGGAATTTTTATTGAAATTATACAGAATCAAAAGATTAATTTTGGGAGAATGACTCTTAAATAACTCTTATTATCTTCCTATCCATGAACATGAAACTTTTCCTATTTTAGAGTTCCTTAAAGACTTTCAATAAAGCTAAATTATTTCCCCCAGATAGGCCATGAGCACCTTTCACTGGATTTATTCCTAGGTACCTTAATTTTTAAAACTGCTGTTTGGTTTTTTTGTTTGTTTGTTTGTTTGGGGTTTTTATTTTTGCCATACGCGGGCTCTCACTGCCGCGGCCTCTCCCGTTGCGGAGCACAGGCTCTGGACGTGCAGGCTCCGCGGCCTGCGGGATCCTCCCGGACTGGGGCACGAACCAGCGTCCCCTGCATCGGCAGGCGGACTCCCAACCACTGCGCCACCAGGGAAGCCCTAAAACTGCTCTTATAAATGGTATATTTTTAAAGTTATTTTGTTGTTTATTCATGGAAATATAAATAAAATTGATTTTTATATACCTGATATATATCCAGCTACCATGTTAAAATGTTATTTCTAATAATTTACATATTATTTAAGTTTTTCTATGTAAAGAAACATCATCTGTAAATAATGAGTTTCATTTACCCTGTTCCAATATTTATGCCTTTAACTTATTTTCCTTTCCTCACTAGATAAAACTAGACTTCCAGTATATCCTTGTCTTGTTCTTATTTTTAAAGAGAATGCTTATAATGTTTTTCTATTAAAATATTATTTTCTGTAGAGTTTTGGGAGATTGCCTTTATCAGGTTAAGAATAACCTTCTATTTCTAGCTGCTAAGAAACTTTATTTTTTAAATCATAAATTAGTAGTGAATTTTATCAAATGCTTTTGCTGTGCCTATTTAAGACGATCATATGGTGTTCACTCTTTAATCTGTTAATGTAGTGAAAGATTTATCGTTTTTCATTCTTTTTTTCTTCCTTTCTTTCTTTTTTTTTGGCTGTGCCATATGGCTTGTGGGATCTCTGTTCCCTGACCAGGAACTGAACCCAGGCTTTGGCAGTGAAAGCCCAGAATCCTAACCACTAGGCCACCAGGGAACTCCTGATTTATTATTTATCTAATATTAAGCTACTTCGGCATTTCTAGAAAAAAAATGCAACTGCCATGATGTATAATACTATCTTCATTAGCCAATACTGACTTCATTTTGCCAATATTTTGTTTAGAAACATTGCATGTGTATTCATGTGAGTGAAACCAGCCTGCAATTTTTCTCTCTTATGCTCTCCTGTCTGATTTGATATCAGGGTTATATTGGCCTCATAGAATGAACTAGCAAGTATCTCATTTATTCTTTAGAAGAATTTATATAATATTAGAATATTCTGTTCCTTGAAAATTCAGTAAAATTTGCCTATAAAACCATCTGGGCTTGGTGTTTTCTTTATAAGAAGATTCTAAACTTTGATTCAACTGCTTTACAGATATAGGACTAGCAGTTTTTTTTATTAGTTTTGAAAATGATATACTTTAATAAATGTGTCCATTTCTTCTAAGTTTTCAAGTTTATTACCGTATTAGCTTATATTTTATTATCTGCTACATCTATAGTTATCTTTTTATTACTAATGTTTACCTATGCCCTTTTCTCCTTTATTCTTGATTAATCATTCCAAAGGTTTTTGTTTCATTAATCTCTTTAAAGAATGAAATTTTGACTTTACTGATCCCTTCTATTATAGCTTTGTTTTTTTATGCTTCTTGTTTTCCCCCCCGCTTTACTGAGATGTAACTGACATATAATTGTGGCTTTGTTTACAAAATTTTAAATTTTAAAAAACTTTGTTTTAAAACTTTTGTCTGGGCTTCCCTGGTGGTGCAGTGGTTGAGAGTCCACCTGCCGATGCAGGGGACACGGGTTCGTGCCCCGGTCTAGGAAGATCCCACATGCCGCGGAGCGGCTGGGCCCGTGAACCATGGCCGCTGAGCCTGCA
The DNA here is from genome assembly GCF_963455315.2 of Globicephala melas. Taxonomy (NCBI): domain Eukaryota; kingdom Metazoa; phylum Chordata; class Mammalia; order Artiodactyla; family Delphinidae; genus Globicephala; species Globicephala melas. The sequence goes on from NC_083314.1 coordinate 76,444,032, forward strand.
CGTCTGGAGCCTGTGCTCCGCAACGGGAGAGGCCACAACAGTGAGAGGCCCGCGTACCGCCAAAAAAAAAAAAAAATTTGTCTGTTCCTTATTTGGGTTTATTTTTACTTTTTATATACTTCTTCAATCAACTCTAAGCTCATTTATTTTCATCCTGTCTTCTTTGCTCATTTAAGCATTCAATATTATACAGTTCCCTATAAGTATTGCTTTCGCTGTATCCCACAACTTTTTTTATATATAAATTTATTTATTTTATTTTTAGCTGCGTTGGGTCTTTCTTGCTGAACGCCAGCTTTCTCTAGTTGCGGCAAGTGGGGGCTACCCTCATTGCGGTGCACGGGCTTCTCATTGCGGGGGCTTCTCCTATTGCAGAGCATGGGCTCTACGCACGCAGGCTTCAGTAGTTGCGGCATGTGGGCTCAGTAGTTGCGGCTCGTGGGCTCTAGACTGCAGGCTCAGTAGTTGTGGTGCACGGGCTTAGTTGCTCCGAGACATGTGGGATCTTCCTGGACCAGGGCTCGAACCCGTGTGCCCTGCACTGACAGGCGGATTCTTAACTACTGTGGCACCAGTAGTTAAGTAGGGAAGCCCTATCCCACAACTTTTGATGAGAAAAACTTTCCTTATCGTTCAGTTCTAAGTACTTTTTTTTTTTTTGGGCTGTGCAATGCAGCATGCAGGATCTTAGTTCCCCGACCAGGGACTAAACCTGTGTCCCCTGCAATGCAAGTGTGGAGTCTTAACCACTGGACAGCCAGGGAAGTCTCCTAAGTACTTTTAAATTTCTCTTATGATTTCTTCTTTGACCCATGTGTTGTTTACTTAGAAATATGTTTTTAGATTTCCAAATGTATGGAGATTAGTGTTCATCTTTTGGTTACTTATTTCTAATGCAAAAGCACTGGGAATGTTCCTGAGAAATGATAGCCATCCCAAAAGGAAGAAGGCGAGCCTCTTAACACCCTTTTCTAGTACCTGGTTCTGGCATGACAGTACTCGCCCGTCCCAAATAACCCTAAAACTGGACGAACTATATGAATTAACCGTTTCTGGCACAGGCTAATGATAGTGGGTAGCAGAGAGCAGTTTGCCTGAGAAAAGGAGAGCATAGCCGGTGAGCCCACATTTACTCTGGACATTTTCCCAAACCACGGCAAAGGCAAGCAGAGCTTGGGCAGTCAGTGGCAGTCTTCCTGGGCAGAAGAAACCCAGATAAGAGTTTTGGTGCCAGGAACTTGTGAGACAGGGTACCAGAGAGAAAGGAGTCAGAGAAAAGCCCCAGAGATCTAGAGGCTGACCCCAGGTCCTTGGTTGAATCCTAGGCTGCCCGTGTGCAGGGCAAGTTCTGGGAGGCCTTCGAGAGAAGAGCTGCTGTAGAAGGTAGAGGACAGGGAGCTAAGAGAGGAATACAGGAATCAAAGATCTCACAGCGCTGGGGAGACAACAGAGTTCCGACCCGGCCAGAGTGCAGAGACCTTGGTAAGCACCCTGAGACCCTCACCCTTAGGAAAAGGATTTTGCCCAAAAACTACGGCTCAAACTGAAGTATACTAATTCGAACAAAGAAAACCAACTTTAATAAGATCAGAAGGCCAGCTAGTGTTCCATTTTTGCTAGGAAAAAATAATCAACACTATTTAGAGAACATAATATAAAGTCTCTACAATACAACATCCATAATATCCAACATACAATCAAAAATTACCATATTTGTAAGAAGTCTTGACCCTTAAGCAAGGAGGTAAATGTCACTAGAAGCAGAGCCACTAATGACCCAGCTGTTGGAATTGGCAGAAAATGATTTTATAACTACAGTAAGTATGTTAAAGAACATGGAAGAAAAGGTAAACAAAATGGATGAAAAGATGGAAGAGTTCAGCTGAGAAATGGGGAAAAAAGAACCAAATGGCAGTTGAAAACTACACTATCTAAAATGAAAAATGCATTAGCTGGGCTTAATAGCAGATTGGACATAACAGCAGAAACGATTAGAGATTTCCAAGACAGGTCAGTTGGAAAGAGTGGGGAAGCTGTGGCCATACCTATACTGAGAGCAGTTGGCAAGGTGGTGTGAATATCTTCAGCGGCTCACAGGGCAGCTTCAGAAGAGATTGAGGGCTGGGTTCAACTGAGAGAGGGGTTTTGCAAGATATGACCTAGTGAGCTAAGGGAATTCAGGTCGTTTGAACTAAGGTAGTTATAACTACGGAATCTAAGCTAAGAAGGGATGTGATGGAGCAAAGAGTGTTGAATAGTGAAGAAATGGTGAGGCAGTGGATTTTGGGTCCCTGTGTGTCTAATCATTAGACTGGGGGCTTTAGAGCCTTGCTACTCAAAATGTGGTCCCAGGACCACCTGGCACTTGTGAAAAGTCTCAGGCCCTGCCCCAGATGCACTCAATCAGCATCTCTGCAGGTGAGGCTCAGCAAGCTGTTTCCCAAGCTCAGCAGTGATTCTGACGCTGTTCAAGTTTGAGAACTGCTCCTCCAAAGTAAGAGAGCTGCAAAGAAGGGGACAGGGGCAGAGTGGGATGCTCGAAATGGATATTGTGGAGATGTTCAGTTATGAGCAATGACAAGGTCTGAGATATAACTCAGGGAATGGGAAACTGTGACTGAGTGGAAGAAAAGATCATTAAAGATAAATGCTCTAGAAATAAGGGGCCAGGCTCTTAGATCATTCACAGGGACACAATGTGAGTGTCAGTAAGAGAGAAAGACAGTGAGTCAGAAGCTGAAGTTATCAGGGGAGCATGACAGCGAGAATGGCAGATGACTGCAACCAAGAAGGTCAGTACGTAGCATAATCTGACAGCCTGCCCTTCCAAGAGCTAGAGTTTAAGGAGAATGGAAAGAGAATAGTTTGGACTAGCAAGGGGAGCCACCTCTGACAATCTTACTGTGGTGATTCCTATCCACCTCTCAACTCCCATCTCCAACTTCTGCAGCAGTGGCTGACCTTGTTAACTGCCTGCCAACAGGCATTCTCCCTTCCCTTGCTGACAGATCCCCAAGTTTAGCAACAATGTACCTATTTTAAAATAAGCTATATTTTCCAGCCTCCTCTGCACTGAAGGTCACCAGTTGTAGTTCTCTCCAACACAACAGGAGTAGAATTGTGGTCAGGCTTCTGAGAATGCAGCTTTTATGAGGATACAGCCTCTCCACCCTCTGCCTCTCCCCTTCTTCCTGCCTGGAACTCTGATAACACCATGGAGTGCCCATACCAACCTTGGACTCCTTACCTCCTGAATTCTTCTACAGGAAAGAAAAACAAATAGCTAACTTGTTTAAGTCACTGTCGGCTGTATATATGAGGAAATCAGAACAACTCAATCGCTAACAATTCAGGCTCTGAAGTGAGATGCTTTGCTCCTGGTTCACCTTTACCTACCGAGAACGGGCCCACCTCACCGGAGGGAAGCTCCCAGGGCTTAGTTACGGGCCTTCTCGTCTCTGTCCACAAAGGCAGCCCCCACCAGGCGCTAACCCACCATTAACTCTCCCCTTGCAATACCTCACATTTGTCTCTCTGCCAGGAAGGACCAGATTTTATTCACTTTTGTCTTACTTACCCTCACACCAGCACCCAGAACAAGGCTGTGCAAACAACAGATACTCGATTAATGTCTGCTACGTTAAACAAGTAAAAGCCTCAATTTCCATAACCCACGTTGAAAAAGCCCTGACTGAATTGCCTAATAACCCTTTTTTTGTCCTTGCTAAGAATACAGCCTTCCTTTCATTTCAAAATTCCAAGTTTTCCATACTAACCTTGCTTCCAACCGTTAAAGGTCATAAAAGTTCCCGAATTTCATCCCAGCCCCTGCTCTGTCCACAGTACGACTGGGACGGAAGGAGGAGGAAAGTCCAGAAAGCAAAGTCGGCCAAGCTCTGAAGAGTGAGCACAGAGCAAACCAGAGCGCAGAGAGGCCAGACACCTACCAGCAGTTCCTGGGTCCACTCAGTCACATCAAGGGTCCTCTTGGGAGACCTGTTGGAATTCACGTACAGTTTTCGTTTGCGGAAGAGCTTCCCATTCAGCTCCTGGATCGCAAGCGCCACTTTCTGCATGGAGCCCACATCTACAAATGCGAAGCTGCAAAGGAAAGAGAGGGCAGCTCTGAGCCCGGCTCAGAGCAGAGCCACAGGAGGGCACCAAGCCCAAGCCTAGGAAAAGTCTCCTCTCCCCTCTGTGGGGACAGGAGAGGAGCTGGGCTGACACTAACACACCAGGAGGCCACAGTGACATCCACATTTGGGCTGGGATGGGCAGTGGGACAGCCTGTCCTGGGTGTCCTGGGGATCAGGAGACACATGCTGACCCTATCACCGTATAACATAGGGCACGGCTCTGGGCTTCCTTCACGCCGCTCCCCACAAAATTTCAAAGCCCTTTTACTGCCTGGAAAATAAGAAAGGGAAAATATGAGTAGGTCCAGATTTCAGGGGCAACCAAGGCTGAGGGAGGTACAGTAACTTGCCTCGAGTCAGAAACCAGAGCAAGGACATGACCAAAAGCAAACCCAGGTCTCTGGACTTCCAAACCAAGGCTGTATGGATAAGGCAGCGTTAGCTGCCAAGTCAGAGGGTTGGACGTGGAAAGGGGGTTTCCCAAATGTCACTCTGCCAAGTCGCAGTGGGTGTGGCTTTGGGAGTTGTTGAGCTAGTCTGTAACATCAGTGCATCAGCAAAATGGACAAAGAGGAAAGGAGTTGCTTCCCAAAGAAAACAAAGGAAGAACAGTCATTACCATTTGCAGCCATTCTGGATTTTGTGGACATGGAGAGGGTTGAAGTCCTTTAGAAGGCACCGAATTTCCTCCTACAATGGCAGGGTTTAAAAGAGAAAGAGACCCAGAGACAATACTTACAATCAGTTCTCAATGTTTCAGATCCCCAATCAGCTAATCTGTAATCAACTGAACACATACTTAATGAGAACCTATGACGTGCTGAGCGTGTGCCAGGCTTTGTGCTCAGTGATGCAAATACAGAGACAAGAAAGATATGAGCCCTGCCTTCAACTGAAGCTCAACAGATGTGTGGGGTACAGACGAGTCCATCAAGTAAGCAGACCATTTCACCAGAGGGTGCAAAATGCCATAATGAGGAAGTACACATGCCTCCGGGAGCACACAGTATGGGTATCTAACCCAAATTTGGAGACGGTGGGCTCCCAGGAGGAAGTGACTTTTAATTTATTAGGAATGTAGGCTATCTCCCTTTCATCGCTACCTAGGTGGGGAGGCTTGCTTTAACCAAACCAACCATGCAAGGCCAACTGCCCCTGCTGACTCAGTCCTGTATTCGTGGCAATTTCCCTTCATTTCTTCCCTCACACGTCCTACAGACATTCAGCAAACATGGGTTACACACAGCGTTATGCTGAGTGTTACAGGAGATACTGATTTGAATTTGACATAAGCCTTGCACTCAAGGAGCTTATAGTTTGTAAATGTATGATCTCTAACCGATGGGGCGGAGTGAAGTCTGAGGGTAAAAGTAAAGCCCGGAGTGGGCAGTGCACTGAGGGAGGACACACCATCACTGGTCAGCCTCTGAGGGAGCTCTCATATCCACCACGCCCTTCTCTGCAAGGCTCCCCTCCCCACTTTGCTCACTGCAGCCTGGCCTCCACTGGCCGGGTATATGGCCACCTCCCGTCCCTGGACATTTCTCCATCCCACTCTCAACTCTCCCTCCTGCCTGCCCTCAGGCTGCCTCCCTTCCCCGTGGACCCTGGTCCCACTCCTTCCCCTGGCTGCCCTCCCTTTTCTGAGATAGCATCTACCCAACCCTGATGCCCTTTTAAGCAACACCCTATTTTTTCACTTTTCTGCCAAAGGTGTAGAAAGAGCCGTGTCCGCTTAATGCCTCCGTTTCCTCCCCGCCCACTCCCTCCAGGCTGCCTGCAGTTTCGCCATGTTCCTGCTCTACTGAAAATGCTTTCTTGCAGGTCACGGATGCGCTCCTGCTGCCCACCGCAAAGGCCTCCCTGTCAACACCTACCTGCGCTTCTCCACTTCCTCCTTCCTCAGCTCCCCCACCAGCACGTTACCACTATACATCCCACACCTGTGATGAAAACCAATGTTTCCCTAGAAAATTCTACTTTGGAAAAATATATTTATACCATCTTCTGTTAAAAGCAGCTTTTACCAATCTAAAGTCACTTTGTTGGCTTCGGAAAAGAGAAATGCATAATGTATAGCTCATTTCTCTCAGTCTTCGTATCTATATTACATTTAAATTCAAATTTTCTAGTTTGCTTTTACTTTTAAATATTTAATGTTTATTACAGATGAATCTAGAAGATGCTGAGCAACAAGCAATTTGTGAGAACAAGCGATATGTGCTTAGCATTTTCAGTTTATAAAGCACTTTCACATACCTTATTCCATTTCATCTTTAAAACCACCCTGTGAAGTGTCCATTATTACTGTCCTCATTCTCAGAAGCATAAAATAAGGATCAGAAAGGTTAAGTGACTGCCCTAAAATTACACAGCCAATTTAGAGTCAGGATTTGAACCCAAGGCTTCTAACTTTAAATCCTACATTCATTTCATGATATCACGCAAAACCATACTTTTCTTCTTGTCAAATTTTACCATAATTAAAATAAAAGAGGGAATTCCCTGGCAGTCCAGTGGTTAGGACTCCGCGCTTTCACTGCCGAGGGCGCAGGTTCAATCCCTGGTCGGGAAACTAAGATCCCACAAGCCGTGGGGCACAGCCAAAAATACATAAATATATAAATAATAAAATAAAGGAGAAAACTCCCATATTTTTGTACCTTCAATAGCAGATGTCAGGAAACCACAGCCTTGGGCCAAATCCAACCTACCACCCTTTTTGTAAGTAAAGTTTTACTGGAATGCAGCCATGCACAGTCATTTACTTATTGTCTATGGCTGCTTTCATGCTATTATTTACATTTTTGGCTAGAACACTTTATAGATGGTGTGATACTCTTCAATAAAATTATATCACTTTAGGAGGCTTGTATCTGGTTGTCTTACTTTTAGTGATGCTAAATTAATCAACAAATTCAGATAGTAACAGCCTGATTAAAACTGCCCATCAATATTTTACCTAATTGGGCTTCCCTGGTGGTACAGTGGTTGAGAGTCCACTTGCCAATGCAGGGGACATGGGTTCGATCCCCGGTCTGGGAAGATCCCACATGCCATGGAGCAGCTAAACCCATGTGCCACAATTGCTGAGGCTGCGCTCTGGAGCCCTCAAGCCACGACTACTGAAGCCCGTGCGCCTGGAGCCCTGCTCCGTAACAGAAGAAGCCACCGCAATGAGAAGCCCACTCACTGTAACGAAGAGTGGCCCCCACTCGCCACAACTACAGAAAGCCCACGCACAGCAACAAAGACCCAACACAGCCAAAAATAAATAAATAAATGTATTAAAAAAAATATTTTACCGAATGCATTTACCATGCTCTGATAACTACTGTCTGAAACAGGTATTTTATTATGGTTTGCAGAATGATGATTTTCTATCGTTTCTTTGGCATTTATGAGCTAAAGGTGCTCTGTAAAGAACTTTTTCTCATCCACTAGGGTGAGAAAATGGCACTGGTGTTGGCAAAGCAAAATAAACACTTATTCTTTCCCTTTAATTGTCAAGTTTTATATTAATGAACTATTGTCTTGCTACCTTCAACGTGTCCAGCAAGCTTTGCTTTCTTTAGGTATTACTTCTTTAGGTATTACTACAAATTATTGCTTTTTATCACAGTAGTTTTAATCAGAGGTAGTCATTAGTATTTTTGAAACACAAATTGTCCCATCTTTGGCCTGTAGGACCTCCTTTTCCCTTGTTCTTATGCTTTTTTATTTTTATTTGGAAACTTTCAAACACATAGAAAATAGTATAACAAATCCCTATATACCTATCACTTAGACTTACTAATGCTCAACTCAAAAAAAAAAAAAAAAAGGAGCGAGCAAGGGCACCTGTTCCTTGTTTTCATTCCTTTGTGTTACAGCACGAACCCCCAATAAAGCCTTGCCTGAAAAAAAAAAATTCTTAAGTCATGGACATTTACATGATTTCATCTACACCTCTCCCTACCACTAGGCTGCTCTGAAACAAATCTCGAACACCTCATCACTACATCTGCAAACATTCCAGCACATAGCTCCAAGAAACAAGTTATCTCACCTCTAATCACAACCTCTCCCATCCCTTCAACCAAACCCTAATAGCCTTTGAGAGCTTTCTAGCTTTCTGGCATAACAGCTCCAGACCTGGAATCAGGCATTTCCCTAAGAAGGCCTAGTTCCTTTCAGTGGGGAATGGTATTTAAAGTGAGAAATCTAGCAGGTAGGAGCTTAATGCCACTGGGTTGTTAGAGTACCAAGGTCTTTCAATGAACAGAGTTAGAAGATATGTATCTTTGAAAGGGAAAATAATCATTGTAATCATGGATTCTAACTCATATATAAGAGCTGCAGATAGTTTTTATTTAATTTCTTTTACTTTTATATCTTTTCTCTTATGCTGAAAATCTTTATTCCTAACAACATTAAATACTTATTGTATCTTATTTTAAATATGTAACAGGTTCAAATAACAATACCAGGATTACTACAGACAACAAAATTATTGAATAAAGTTTAAGATTCCTTTGCAGTTCTTTTTATGCTTGTAGTATATCCTACTGAGGATCTACAGTCAAAATACCATATTCTGAGGTCACTTGGAATAATTCTTTTCTCTGGCACATTTACATATTTTAAAGTCAAAACAATAATACAAGGTTTTGCGTCGTGGGTAGGGACAGAGAAGAGGGTGTCCCAGGAGAAGATGTCTGCATGGGGAGAAAAGTCTGAGCCCTTCCTGATTGATTGTTTCCCTTTGGGCCCCCAGGGAGAATCCTGAGATTGAAATCAGCCTCAGTTTAGAAATCCCTTTAGTAGAGAACAGAGCAGGGCTTTGCAGCCCTGGGAACTTTTTTGCATTGACTTTTTATTTGCAGAAAACTTAAAGTCTTATTTTTATTAATGCCTTTAAAAAGAGGTGAGATTTTAATACTGATTTAATATTCAATGAATAAAACTATCTTGAGTGCAAAAAATTAAAATTAAAAAAGAAATACAAGGTAAGTTCAGAAATTGTGCCACCCTCTCCCTTCTACCCTTTTTTCTTTCCCTCCCCAGAGGTCACCAGTCTTTATTCCCTTTTTATCCTTCCATTGTTAATTTTGGCAAATTTAAAGAGATATTCCATTCCCTCCCTCCCTTCTGATGCAAAAGATTGTTTGATTCTAGGTATATTCTTATACCTGCTGACAGACTGAATGTGAAAAACATATGAGGTATGAAACGAGAATATTTCCCAGGTTTGGGCCATGTACTGAGATGGGGAAGACTGTGGGAGGAGCAGGCTGGACACATTAAGTGTGAAACGCCTATTAGTTGCCCAAGTAGAGATAAGGACTTAGGCAATTGAATATACAAGTTCAGAGTTCATGGGCAAGGTACAAGCTGGGAATACAGATAACTGGTCATGATTTTCTACTACCACAATCATATCGCCTGCACTGATGACACTTATTTCTGCCTTTCCAATTCTTATTCTTTTTCCTTGCCTATTGCACTGACCAAGGCCACCTGTACAATGCTGACAGTAATAGCAATACCTGGTGTCCATATCTTTTTCCCGATCTCAAAGGGAAAGCTATCAAAGTTGTGTCCCTAAGTATTATATTTGCCGTACATTGTTAAGTCCTTAATCCATCTAGAATCCATTCCATGTATGTTATAAGGTTAAGGCCCAACTTCATTTTTCCTGTATGGATAATGAAATGTTTCAGAACCAGTTTACTGAATAGTCCCTTCTTTCCCAACTGATCTACAATACCACCTGGTTACACACACCAACTGCTCATATATGTGTAGGTCTATTTCTGGACTTTTTACTCTGTTGCATATGTTGACTATTAGCAATGCACCCACATCAAGATCATCATTATTACAGTGGAAAATTTGCTCTCCTCTCTGTCCCCCTTATTCTTCTTCAGAAGGGTGCAGTTATTCATGGGACTGTTCTGATCCATGTAAATTTTAGAATCACCTTGTCAAGTCCTTTGGAAAACCTTTGGGTATTTTGATCACAATGGCATTGAACCTATATATCAATTTAAGGATCATAAAACTGATTCTTCTTATCCATCTCTTTATTTAGGTCTTCTTTAATGACCTTCAGTAAAGTCTCATAATTTTCTGTGTATATGTCTTGCACAACTTTTATTATATTCTAGCTCTTTGTATTTTTTGTTCCTCTTGTATAGAAATACAATTGACTTTTGTATATTTAGCTTATATTCAACCAACTTAACTCTCAATAATTCTAACACGTCCAAGAGTCTTTTAAGCTTCAACTTAGGCAATCATCTGCAAATAATGACAGCTTTGTTTTTTCCTTTCCAATTCTTACACCTCTTATTTTTTTTATTTTCTCACTTGCTCTAGCTAAGAAATCACATAAAATGTTAAACAGAAGTGATAGAGGCACTCATGTCTTGTTCTTGATTTTAAAATACTTCTGTTTCCCAAGTGATCATGTTTTCTGTGTATTTTTTGTAGATAGTCTTCATCAGATTTTGGAGGTTTCCTTCCATTCAGTCCAAATGTTTTTCTGTGAATTGGGTTTTTAACTTTATCAAAGGTTAAATTTTAGCTTGAAGGTTCCCAGACCTTGTAAGTAATATGAATTTAAACCCCAAGTCACATGAAATCAGGCCTACTGTTACATGTTCTTGGGGAGACTGCTTAGCCCTACCAGCCCCAGATCCAGGCCAAGACAGATTAACTTCCTCAACACCACCCTGGGCCAATGAGCAAAGTTTCTGTGGTTCACACTTTCACTAAGGGTCCAGCCCTTCAACAATCCTGCTTTTGCGGGGATGTCAGTTACCATTCCCCTCCTCACATAGGCCCAGAGTGTCATCTCCTGTCCTGACATGGCTGTTATAATCCAATCTACTCTTTGGGTTTTGAGGTAGGCACAGATCCTAGGGCAATGGCCAGACTCTCCTGGTTTTCAGTTATTGCTTATTTGGGGCCCTATTAATTTTCCTTACTTTCTTAGGAGTCAGATATGTATTTAAAAGTGGTATTTCCTATATTTTAGCTTCTATTTCCAAGTATTTTCTTGTGAGAGGGTTTTCAGGTTATCCAATCTATCAGAATTATGGAAACAGAGGCATTTGAAGATTTTAAATCCATTTGGCATCATGAAGGTTACTCATATACTCAGCAAGACCAGTTTGAGAAAACTGGTGAGGGCAGAAAGCAAACCAATGGGTTCAAGAGTAAGTGTGTGATCAATTTCAAAACTTACTACAAAGCTACAGTAAGCAAGTGCAGTACTGGCATAAGGAAGGGCATACAGATCAATGGAATAGAATGAGACTCCAGAAATAAACTGCCACATTTACGGTCAACTGATTTTCAACAAGGATGCCAAAATAATTCATTGAGGAAAAATAATCTTTTTAGCAAATGATGCTAGGACAACTGGACATCTACATGCAAAAGAATGAAACTGACCCCTACCTCAAACCACCCAGAAGAACGAATTCAAAAAGGATCACAGGACTTCCCTGGTGGCACAGTGGTTAAGAATCCTCCTGCCAATGCAGGGGACACGGGTTCGAGCCCTGGTCCAGGAAGCTCCCACATGCCATGAAGCAACTAAGCCCATGTGCTACAACTACTGAGCCTGTGCTCTAGAGCCCACGAGCCAGAACTACAGAGCCGATGTGCCACAAATACTGAAGCCTGCGCACCTAGAGCCTGTGCTCCGCAACGAAGAGCAGCCCCCGCTCGCCACAACTAGAGAAAGCCTGCACACAGCAAGGAAGACCCAATGCAGCCAAAAATAAATAAATTTTTTTAAAAAGGATCATAGACCTAAATATGAGAGCTAAAACTATAAAACTCTTAAAAGAATGCATAAGTGTACATCCTTGTGATCTTGGATTAGGCAATGGATTCTTAGATATGGCACCTAAAGCACAAGCAACCAAAGAAAAACACAAAATTGGAATTCATCAAAATTAAACTTCTGAGTTTCAAAGGACACTATAGAGAAACTAAAAATACAACTGATGGGAGAAAATATTTCCAAATCATATATCTGATAAGAGACCTGTATCCAGAATGTATAAAGAACTCTTTCAACTCAATAATAAAAAGACAGGGCTTCCCTGGTGGCGCACTGGTTGAGAGTCCGCCTGCCGATGCAGGGGACATGGGTTCGTGCCCCAGTCCGGGAAGATCCCACATGCCGTGGAGCGGCTGGGCCCGTAAGCCATGGCCGCTGAGCCTGCGCGTCCGGAGCCTATGCTCCACAACGGGAGAGGCCACAATAGTGAGAGGCCCGCGTACCGCAAAAAAAAAAAAAAAAAGACAAACTGGGCTTCCCTGGTGGCGCAGTGGTTGAGAGTCCGCCTGCCGATGCAGGGGACGCGGGTTCGTGCCCCGGTCCGGGAAGATCCCACATGCCGTGGAGCGGCTGAGCCCGTGAGCCATGGCCGCTGAGCCTGCGTGTCCGGAGCCTGTGCTCCACAACGGGAGAGGCCGCAACAGTGAGAGGCCCCCGTAAAGAAAAAAAAAGAAAAGAAAAGAAACAGGGACTTCCCTGGTGGCGCAGTGGTTAAGAATCCGCCTGCCAGTGCAGGGGGACACGGGTCCGATCCCTGGTCTGGGAAGATCCCACATGCCGCGGAGCAACTAAGCCCACGCACCACAACTACTGAGACTGCGTGCCACAACTACTGAAGCCTGTGTGCCACAACTACTGAAGCCCGTGCACCTAGAACCCATGCTCTGCAACAAGAGAAGCCACGGCAATGAGAAGCCCGCGCACCGCAACAAAGAGTAGCCCCACTCGCCGAAACTAGAGAAAGCCCGTGAGCAGCCAACGAAGACCCAATGCAGCCAAAATTAAATAAATAAAATAAATTTATTAAAAAAAAAAAAAAGACAGTAACAGATTTGGGCAAGGAAGTGGAGAAACTGGAATCCCCATACATTGGAATCCCCATACATTGCTGGTATGAATGTGAAAATGTTACAGCTCTTTTGGAAAACAGTTTGGCACAGAGTTATCATGTGACCCAATAATTTCACTGCTAGGTATATACCAAAGACAACTGGAACATATGTTTACACATAACGTGTACACCAATGTGCAGAGCATTATTCATAAAAACCAAAAAGTGGCAACAACCCAAATGTCCAGTGATGAATGGATAAACAAATTGTGGTATATCCATATAAATATTTTAGCCATAAAAAGGAATGAAGTACTGAGACATGCTATAAAACATGTGAACCCTGAAAACATTATACTAAGTGAAAGAACACACAAAATGCCACACGTTGTATGACTTCATTTACATGAAATAGCCAGGATAGGCAAATCCATAGACAGAAAGTAAATTAGTGGTTGCCAGGGGCTGGAGGAAGAGAGGAGGAGGGACTGCTAACGGGTATGAGATTTACTTGGGGGTGATGAAAATATTCTGGAATTAGTGGTGATGGCTGCACAACCTGGTGAATATACTAAAAACCACTGAATTTTATGCTTTAAAATAATGAATTTTATGGTATGTGATTTATATCTCAATAAAAAAAGAAAGGTTAATAAAGTAAAAAATCCTGGCTACTGTTATTGCTATGAATAATAAATCATCTTTCATCTCTGATCCAAGACTTTCATCTTCTACCAACAGCCATGAAACTGCTGCAGGCTAATCTGTTGGTTTGCAAGCAGGGTAAAGTCGCAGACCCTTCATGGTTCTTCATGAGGCATTAATGTTTTTCTGTTCTTTTTTTTTTTAAATTTATTTATTTATTTATTTTTGGCTGCATTGGATCTTCGTTGCTGAGCGGGCTTTCTCTAGCTGCAGCGAGTGGAGGCTTCTCATTGCGGTGTCTTCTCTTGTGGAGCACAGGCTCTAGGCGCGCGACCTTCAGTAGTTGTGGCTCACGGGCTCTAGAGCGCAGGCTCAGTAGTTGTGGTGCACGGGCTTAGTTGCTCCGCAGCATGTGGGATCTTCCCGGACCAGGGCTCGAACCCCTGTCCCCTGCATTGGCAGGCGGATTCTTAACCACTGCACCACCAGGGAAGTCCAGCATTAATGTTAAAATAAGAAACTTCTTTTTAAAAACCTACTTCTTTAGCTCATGTCTGTCCTCTCCTATGAGACTGGTCTGCGTTTGTTAAGTTGGAAGAAAGCACCGTGGGGAAGGCTGCTGCTTTCCCGTGAAGGGGGCAAGGATCAAAGGCCCCCTATACCACGGTGTGGGTCAGCATAGCCAAGCAAGCCCCAGGTGCTGGGCTGCGAAACAGGGTCTTCTGGAGAGAGGTGGCAGAGCCTCTCAGTGCCTCGCCTCCCCAAGACCACTGCAGAACTGCCTGCAGGGCTCCTGCCCTCATCTCACTGTCAAATAATGGGTTGTAGCAGCCTGCCAACAAGGGGAAGGGGAATCAGCCCCAGTACTCTCTTCTCTCAGATGCCAAGAATCCCCCAACCCACCCCTTTGACTCTCGGTTTAATTCACTGGGTCAAAATGAATTACTTTATTCTCTGGGCTCCAATACCATGTTCTTCTCTCTTTGTCAGATAAAAACATAACAGATTCATCTCTTTTTATGGTGAGTTATTTACACGTCTTATGGATTATGTGGTTTGGTACTTGGGGGCAACTGGACATGGACTCAACTCTTGGCCAACCACTCACTAGGTCTGTGTACTTGGGTAGGGGGGACCTCTTAGAGCCTTAGCTGCCTCATCTCCAAGATGGAACTACCACCCACCACCCAGAGTTATTATAAGAATTTAATAAAACCACACTAATGAAGCATTTAGCCTATTTCCCGGAGCATCTCTGATAATTAAAATATAGTAACTGGTGTAAAAGCAATACGGCACAATTTGGGCAGAGAAGATTGAGTTTAGCTAATTGGCAAGGGGGCACGAGACCAGGACATTTTTGGAAAATGTCTGACATGCAGCAGGGGCTCCACAAAAGTTAGTTTCTCTCATCCTTCATCTAAGACTGAGCTTGAGCGCAAGGACCAGGTTATCTTTTAGCGTGCTGAGTGAGCCCCAGGCACATTATTCTGCGTTACTCGCAAATTTTTAAATGCTCCAAAAACATTAAAAAGGCAGGGGATGCTTCAAATCAGTAGATTACACTTCCGTTCTCTCTTCATCTATACTTCAAATGCACTTATTACAAATTTTAAGTACTTATGTTGTTCTATAATTATTTCAGGTTTGGTGGTCTGGCCTCCCCAAATAGACAGGAAGACTCCAGGGGTCAAATATGGTTGTTTATATTCTACTCTCTAAGTACACAGCCAACTGACCGAACTGGTTCATTTCAAAGTGAAATGGGTGTAGTTTCTTGGCTGAGACCCCACTGCTCCCTATGACCAAAGGATCGGCAACTGAACCCTCACAAGGCCCCCTTCCTAAAGAGAAGCTGCCTCACCGCTGCCCCTCCATTCAAAGCGATAAGGAGGGTGACACCCATCCAGGTTTACATGGATGGTTGATTGCAGGATGCTCCACACTAAAAGTGGGAAGTCCAAGGCAAACCGTGAATTGGCTGTGAGCTGGTCAGCGCAGTCACCAACCAGTGACTACTTGCACATTCGTAGCTCTAAAATACCTTTTAAAACTGGTAAAACTGCTACTGGCAGGTTTAAGTCGTATGGGGGAGACCTAAGAAGATAAGAAGCAACCGTTCACAGAGAGTGAAGCATACCTCAGAGATATCCAGCGGGAGGTTGCCAACGTACACCTGTGTCTCTCTTTTCTTGAATCCTAAGAAGAAAAATAGCCAAAAAGAAGGCAGGTGTAAGGCTAGAGGATTCAGAGGAGTTAGAACATGTGATAAGTGACACATTTTCCTCAAGGTTAAAACATACACACACAGTCCCCTACAAACATTCCTCCCCCCGTGATCAGTGAAGGGTTATACAGCACTCAATCGGTCAGCAGACACTTATCAGGGTTATGGGAGTGGTCCAGTGTTAAGTGTCGGCCTTGGATATCACTGCCTTCAAGGCAGGAGCGTACTCTCTCTCTGGGGGTTGGGAGGACAGCGAGTCATCAGCACACCAGGAATCCAGCGCTTCCAATGGGGTATTATGTAGTTTCAGGTCCAAAGTGGGTAGTATTTCAAAGTTAACATTCAGCTGAAGGAGGGAAGGAAGTGGGGGTTAATGCAGGAGGGAGGCAGAAGGGAATCCAGGCAGAGGGCAGGGCACATGCAAAGGCATGGAGATGCGAAAAGGCGTCTGGGAGGCTGCCTGGAGTCAGGAATAGCTAGACGCACGCTGCAGGTGGGTGAGTGGCGAGAGCAGAAGCAAGAAAGGCAGGCCAGGCCAACTGCTGAAATCGCTGACTGCTGCCCACAGCAGTCTCAGCAGAGTCCACTGGCCGTGAGAAGGAGGTGAAGGGTTTAATCAGAGAGGTGACATCAACACGGCTAGGTTGCAGAAAGATCACTTTGGAGATGGTGGAGGGTGAAATGGGAGGAGATAAGGATTAAAGAGAAGTATGGGGTTAGGAGCAGCCAGCGCAACAGCGCCTGAGGGTCTGCACAGTGTGTGGCAGAGGGATGCATCCCTCACGTGAAAGGAAACGTGGTGACTGGAGCAAGGGCAGGATCTCAGGTTTCATGCTTGAAGAGAAACTGAGTAGATTAATTAGGATCCAGGTTACAGACTGAGCGTCCCAGCACCAAGCAAACCCCCAAGCTAACTCACTTGGAAATTTCTGTTCCTCCAACACTCCATTCTTCCCAAATACTTCAGCAGAGGGTCCGAAGTCACTGCTGCTCCAGGACCTGTCAAACACAGGGCTTAGCATTGCACCTCCCAAGGGCAAACTCCAACAGAAGGAGTTTGGGCATAACAAGCAGGGCCCGGCAGAAGCCTCCATACCCGCTTCCTGACAGAGGGCTTCCCTTCCTCCTTCCAGACTCGGGTTCCAAGCACGAAGCCCTCCACTGGACCTTTTTAATCGCTAATTGTTACAGCACATTTAGTGTCAGAATCAACAGGCAAGAAATGCTGGGGTTGACTCCTAAGCTCTGGGCATCGGGAGGCAGGAGGAGAAGGAACAGAAGGCTGTGGGGTGGAAGGAGGCTTGTTTATCAGCAAAAGGAAACAACTTACATGCTGCAGTTTCTTTCCAACAGGATCTCCTGCAAAGCCAACCAGCCACAGTTAGAGGAATGCCAGGATCATTCCGCATCACATTACTGAACAGGTACTGCGGCAGGCAGAATCATGCCCCCCAGCAAAGCGGTCCGTATCTTAATCCCCAGAACCTATTAAGGGTTCTGGTCACCAATTCCGATGTAGCCGGGGAGCAGTTTTACCACACCACCAAGCACTGCTCCAGACACCCGCTGGGTGTCCTACAATGCAACTCAGTTCTGACACTGTCTACCCAGGAGATAGCATCAGATTCCACAGGTTAAGGGCTCAGTCCCACAGGACTGCCCCGCTTCAGATGCCAGTCACCTGTGCTTCTGACTGACCACCTAGAGGCTGGAGGTTCGCACGACCCCTCCTTGGGTCCCATCACTTTGCTAGAGTGGCTCACATCTCAGAGAAACATTTTCCTTACTAGATTGCCATTTATTTAAAAAGTATATAACTCAGGAACAGCCAGATGGGAGAGATGCATGGGGCAAGGTACAAGGAAAGGGCACAGAGCTTCCATGCTCTCTAGGTGCGTCACTGTCCCCAAATCTCTACTGTGTTCACCAACCCGGAAGCTCTCAGAACCCATACTTTTGGGTTTTCATGGAGGCTTCATTGCAGAGGCATGACAGATCAGCCCTTGGTTCTTTTCCTGCAGGTAAGAAGGCTGTCAAAGTCATTTTAAAGGAATTTTTTTCTTTACTTTGGGAGAAACAAAAATTAAAACATTAAATTTTAAAAGAAAGTAGTAACGCTGTCCTCTAAATTGTTCCCAGCTGCAGGAGGAAACCGCTTTAGTTGCAACTAAATTTAAATAGAACTAACAGTGGTTAAGATAATTAAAAGGCTTAAGTATCGATGAATAAAAATAGAGAGGTTTATGGGCAGAATCAGGCTATGGCTGTTACTCCCAATTTCCTGGTAATCCCTGGAAAAACCTATGGGCTTCTGGAACAGGGAGGGCACCAACACCTCCCAAGCAAGGGCCCAGCATAAATCTTTCAAAGATGCCTTCAAGGGCCTGCCAGGTGCTATGCTAACTAAACAGCTAATGTACATTGTCTCATTTAATCCTCATGGAAACTCTCAGAACTTGCCATTATTACCCCACTGTACAGATGAAGTCCTGGAGGCTCAGAGACCATAATCTGGTAGTCTGTCAAAGATCACTTAATTTATGCTCATAAATAGAGAACCCTGTTTTTTGAATTCAAACCATATGACTCAAAAGTCATGAGCTTCCACTCTATTGCTTGGTCTGGAAAAGTGTCTTATTTGCGTTTTTAAAAAGACAAAGAGTAGTACTTCCCTGGTGGCGCAGTGGTTAAGAATCCGCCTGCCAACGCGGGGGACACGGGTTTGAGCCCTGGTCCGGGAAGATTCCACATGCCATGGAGCAACTAAGCCCGTGTGCCACAACTACTGAGCCTGCACTCTAGAGCCTGCGAGCCACAACTACTGAAGCCCTGGCGCCTAGAGCCCGTGCTCCACAACAAGAGAAGCCACCGCAATGAGAAGACTGCACCACGACGAAGAGTAGCCCCTGCTTGCTGCAACTAGAGAAAGCCCACGTGCAGCAATGAAGACCCAACGCAGCCAAAAATAAATACATTTATTAAAAAAAAAAAGACAAAGAGTATATAAAGAACTCTTACAACTCAATAATAAGGCAAATAGGGAGTTCCCTGGTGGTCTAGTGGTTAGGATTCGGCGCTTTCACTGCAGAGGCCTGGGTTCGATCCCTGGTCAGAGAAACCATCCTGCATGCAGTCTGGCGTAGCCAAAATAATAATAATAATGCAAATAAACCAATTAAAAGTGGACAAATCACCTGATAGACATTTCTCCAAAGATAAACAAATGTCCAATAAGCACATGAAAAAGATTCTCAACGTATTTAGCCATTAAGGAAATGCAAATCAAAGCCACAATGATACATCACATCCACTAGGAGGGCTATAATTTAAAAGACAGACAATAAGTGTTGAGATGTGGAGAAATGGGAACCCTCATATTGCTGGTGGGAATGTAAAGTGGTGCCGTTTGGGACACAGTTTGGCAGTCTCTCAAAAAGTTAAAGAGAATTCCATATGACCCAGCAATTCCACTCCTGGGTATCTACTCAAGATAAATTAAAATTGATGTCCACCAAAAACTTGTTCACAAATATTCACAGCAGCATTGTTCACAATATCCAAAAGAAAAACAACTCAGGGACTTCCCTGGTGGCGCAATGGTTAAAGAATCTGCCTGCCAATGCAGGGGACACGGGTTCGATCCCTGGTCGGGGAAGATCCCACATGCCTGCCACGGAGCAACTAAGTCCTTGTGCCACAACTACTGAGCCTGCATGCTGCAACTACTGAAGCTCACACACCTAAGGCCCGGGCTCCGCAGCAAGAGAAGCCACTGCAATGAGAAGCCCGCGCACCGCAAGGAAGAGTGGCCCCGGCCGCAACTAAAGAAAGAAACTAAGGAAAGCCCACATGCAGCAACGAAGACCCAACGCTGCCAAAAACAAATTAAATTTAAAAAAACAAGAAACAACTCAAATGATCATCAATTGACAGATGAAGAGATAAATAAAATGTATACCCAAAGAATGGAATATTATCTGGCAATATACGTGGACTAAAATATTGATAAATGCCACAACATGGATGAATCTCAAAAACATGATGCTACAGTAAGAAACCACACACAAAGGGCCACATATTGTATGATTCCACTTATATGAAAAGTCCAGACTAGACAAATCTGTAGAGACAGAAAGTAGACTGGTGGCCGCCCAGGTCTGGGGGCGGGGTGGGGGGGGCGGCGGGGAATGAGGAGTGACTGCTAACAAGGTTTCCTTTTGGCCCCCAAATGCTGTAAACAGGGAAATGTTCTAAAATTAGATTGTGGTGATGGCTGCACTGTAAATATACTAAATACCTTTTAATTGTACACCTAAAACAGGTGAATTTTATGGTGTGCAAATTATATCTCAATAAAGTTTTTTTTTTTTTAAAGGTAAGGCACATTTTCAAGAATGGCTGGAATAAGCAAGCATTTCTTTTGCCACTCCACCTCACAAACCAACGCCCACACAAATGAAGCCAATGAGTGGCCAGGATCATTCAGTCCCCCTGGCTTGTATTGGATTTAGAACGTATTGCGTTAGCCTCAACAGCACGTTTAGTTTTTTAAGCTAAAAAGTTTTTCAATTTAAAGTTTTTAAATTCAGTCTGGTATCCACTCCCACCCACCAACCCCACTAAAAATTAGTTCTGCAGACGCACCTGGCGAGAGCAAGCGACAAGCTCCGAGGGGTAACACGCGCCCCGCCACCATGGAGGGGAAATGAGAGGTGCAGTTTCCACAAATGCCTCCCAACGCCCAGGTCCCCGCCACCGTCCGCCCGGCAGCCCGGGGCCGGGTACCAAAAAGCTGTACCTTGCCCCTGCCAGGTACATCCAGCCTGCAGCCCAGACGCTGAGCCTTAGCTCCTTCCTGCGCGCTTCTACTCCTCCGACGCCCGCGGGGCACGGGGCGGGGCCGCGCCTCCGCAGCCAATCCCCGGGCGGCTGCAGCCCGGCCGGGCGGGAAGACCTGCGTGCTAGCTGCGCCGCGCCAGCAGTGCTCGCTAGGACGGTAACTGCACCGGCTCGGGAGCAAGCGTCCGCGGGCCCTGCTCCCGCTTTTAATAGACACCCTCCCCCCACACACACCCCCAAAATATGCTTGCAGAGAGAGTGGAGCGAGTGACAGCGGCGCGCGCCTAGCTCTTTTAGGAGTGGAGGGGCTCCCATCCTGGGTAGGAGAGGTGCACGTGGAGCACTTGGGCTGCGTTTGAAGGCAGCGCCTGGCCGAGACCGGCTCAGTGCAGATGGGGAGCTGCTTACCCAAAACGTGGGGGGCCCTAACCACGCGGGCGCAACCGGTCAGCACGTAGAGCTGCTGCTACCTTCCCCCAAACATGCACCCCGGACCCGCCTCTGCAGAGGCACTGACCCCGGCGCCCCCGGATCTGGGCGGGAGGTGGCGGGCGGGGAGGCGCCAGCCTCGGAGGGGAGGGGCGCGCGGAGAGGGCGGGCTGCCCGCTGGCGGCCCACCGTCCGTCGCGGCGCCGGGGACACTCCCGCCGCCTCCGCTTCGTCTCCCCTGGTCCCCGGGAGTGTGGGCAGGGCTGTCCCCGGGCTTCCGTGGGCCCGGCCTCTCCCACTTCGGGAGGAAAACGCAGGGGAAGCCCCCGGCGCCCGCCGCCCCCGGAGACCCGCGTAGCCCCCGGCCGTGCAGGCGCTGAAGACGAGCTCGGGCGGGGCCCCGGTGCGTCGTGCCTGTCGCCGTCCGTGTCCGGAGCGGCGGCTCGCGCCCGCCCGCTCGGCGCCCCGAACACCCCTCCCCGGGCCATAGGGGCCCCACCCTGCGGGGTGTAGGCGACGGCCGGCCCGGGACGAGCGGAGCAGCCGTCGCGGGGCCTCGCCGCGGCCTCTAGCGCCCCAGCCCCGGGGAATGCAGTGGCCCCCGGCCCCTGGCGCTTCTCCGTGTCTAAGCTGGGCCTCCTCGTTCGCCTGCTCCGCGGCCACGACGCTCCTGAGCCGCGCCGGCCGGGCCCCCCTCATGGCGGCCAAGTGGTTCAAGGAGTTCCCCCTGAACCTGAAGACAGTGTCGGAGCGGGCCAAGCCCGGCGGCGGGGGAGGCGGCAAATTGCGCAAGAACTCGGAGGCGGGCGGCGCGGGGCCCGCCCCGGGCAAGGGCCGAAAGAACTCGGCGGCCGAGCTGGGGAGCAGCCGGGCCGGGGTCGGCCCCCCCAAGGATAGCCGACTGTCCCGAGACAGCCTGCAGGGTCTGATTCAGGCCGCCGCGGGCAAGGGCCGCAAGAACTCCCGGGCCACCGAGGAGGAGCCCCACCGGGGCGCGGCCAAGAGCTCAGGCTGCAGCACCTACATCAACAGGCTCATCAAGGTGGATACTCAGGAGAAGAATGGGAAGAGCAACTACCCCAGCAGCAGTAGTAGCAGCAGCAGTAGCAACAGCAGCTCTTCCTCCGCGTCCTCTTCGCCTTCCTCCCTGGGACCCGAACTGGACAAGGGCAAGATTATTAAGCAGCAAGACACGGTAAGAATACAACCTCCCTTGGACCACCTCTCCCCTACTGAAGCGGAGCAGTGGGAAGGGAGCATCGTGAACCCGCTAAACTCTAGGGTTCTTTATACCTCAGAGAAGGTGAGGATGTATTTACCCCCTCTAACATTTGACTCCTAAGTGACCATTTAAAATAGATTTTGGTTTTTTTTAATCTTGAAAAATTCTCATTCTGGCGTTGGGGAACTTGGCAGAAATGTACTTCCCATTTAATTTTATCAGTTTAGAAGAATAAGTGAATGAGACAGTTGGGTGCTTTGTTAAATGTGATCCCCTTGTAGATGTGGTTTATTTTAATTTAGAAATCCAGGGGAATTGCAAAGCTAGATTTGTGTGTAAATTTTATCCTTCTTGAGCTTAAGGAATGGTAACCTCTAAACTGTTTTAAGTACTGATTTCAGCTGCCCCCCCTTCTCTGCTTTTTGGAAGCGCCATCGTTCTTTGCACTTCAACCCAGTAAAGGGTTTCTCAGACCTTCACTAGCAGCACGAGATTACAGCCCTCTTTCATTCATCCCATGAACATTCACTGTGCAGGAGCCATATAGGATAAGGGGCACAGGGCTCTAAGGACTGCGGAGGCTACAGAATAGGACAAGGAAATGCCCTGAAGGGAAATTACAGATCAGGACAGAAGGTGTTTCCTGCTTCTTACACACTGGAGGTTTTCTGGGTGCTGTCCAATGTGAGACAGTTAAGAAAAGGAGTGTGAACATGTGAAGAGACCCACTCATTCTTACAGAGATGAGTTGGGGTTTTGTTTGTTTCTTATTTTTTTTGGCTGCGTCGGGTCTTAGTTGCAGTGCTCAGGCTTCTCTCTAGTTGTGGCGTGCAGGAGGTTTTCTCTTCTCTAGTTGTGGTGCGCAGGCTCTAGAGCACGTGGGCTCTGTAGTTTGAGGCGCGAGAGCTCAGTAGCCCCGCACGTGGGATCTTAGTTCCCCGACCAGTGATCGAAACCCTGTCCCCTGCATTGTAAGGTGGAATCTTTACCCCTGGACCACCAGGGGAGTCCCCGTTCGTTTGTTTTTAAGTCTGCTGTTCCGTGTGAAGGAGAGAGAGAAGAGCTTACACCCAGCTTTCAGACTCCAGCCCAGCCGATCACTTCCCTGTCATGAGAACTTTAATTTTCTCTTGCCCAGTCTTCAAACATGTGGCCCACCCGGATGGAGTCAGGAGTGGTAGCACATACCACGTGTGTCTGCATTGGCACTTCTATTCATTCCTCCACTTATTCTGTCCACAAGTATTTACAGCGTACCTACCCCCCTGCCAGACACTGCCAGGAGAGCCATGGAAAGCTGATCAGCTCGTCCAGACATTAGTCAGTGGTCTCTCCATGTGTTTAACTAGATCATAAGCACCTTGCAGCCAAGCACTGAGTATCATGCTTCGTGTTCCTCGCTGTACCTTGGGGATGCAGTACACATGTTCAGGCAAGAAGAATGGAGTGAGGGAGTGAATGGTAATCACAGTCCTCTGCAGTGATTGCCCGGTTATTGGTCGTCGCTTCTAGATGTCTAAAGTTTCTTAGGCCATCTCCTCCCAGGAAGAGGACTCTCATCCAGGCTGTCCCCTCCTCCTCACTTCTCCCTGTTTAGCTGGATTCTTCTGCCAGCTCCAGTGGTGCTTCTCCGTGAACTCTTTGGAGTATGTAATCAGAGATTGTACCAAGGCCTGGGGCTTCCTCCCTTAATTTTGATTCACCTTTGGTTTTTATTCCTCTCTCTCTCTTTAACTGGAATAAGTAGTTTATCTATACTATCCTAGCTGTTTATTTGTGGAGCCACGTTGACAATAGGGAAAGTGCTGTGCTTTAAAAATGAATATATCTTTTTTCCCCATAAAACTCTTCCTCCCTGAGAAGCACCTGTCAAGCTCAGGCTCCCTAAGCGCCCACATTGTCACCCAGCTGCTGCAGAACAGAACTATTGCACTCACACCACCTTCCCAGGCACTTTTCTATTTTTGGAAGGATGGATGCTTTCTGTAGCAAATACGGATCAAAACTCTATCTGATCGTAGTCTATGAGAATCAGTCTGCCTATAAATTATTGAACCTAGAACTCCCACAATACTCTTCAGCTCTGACCTATTTCTTAGGCTTATTATGAAGCCTGCCTCTTTAGAGCTGTTACAAATTCCTTGAGGACAAAAAGTAAGTCTTGGTCTTATTTTATTCCCTCTCAGTGCCTAGCCAGTGCTGGTGGGTGTTCAGTATCAGTGGGTGATGGGCTGACTTAACCATGACTATATTGCTCAACTGGTTGACATTAAAAAAAACAAAATCATGGAAAATGTAGTAGACCAGTTCATTTTTTTGTGCTCTAAAGCCATAGACATCTTCCACCTTCCGCCATCCATCCCTGCTACACTTTAACCAGCAAATGCCTTATTGCTTGGGGAGAGAGAGGGAGGTGAAAAGAGCCTTGGGGATAAGCAGGAGAATTTAGATGGATTGTTGCCAATCAATTATACTACCAAAATAAACCAGATGTTTGTCCAACTGGGTGGATAATAGTGTAATCAAGTGCAGAAGCTCTTCAGAACTGGTTGGAAATTTTGACCTCTTTTTGGGTCTGCAGGTTTTTTAGCAGTCTTTTTGATACCATTGTCACTCTGGTATATGACAGTCCTTAGCAACTCCCCTGTCTGGTTCTTTTACAGGTCATCATTTTAGAAGACTACGCTGACCCTTATGATGCTAAACGGACGAAAGGCCAAAGGGATGCAGAAAGAGTAGGGGAGAATGATGGATACATGGAACCCTATGATGCACAGCAAATGATAACAGGTTTGTAACCAGGAGCTGCTTTATACAGACTGAAATCTCACACTCACTCAGAACGTAGTAAAAATAATCACCAGTGTGTATTTTGGGAAGAGGGGAGAAGGGACTATACCAGATCCTGCTGAGTGGAAGAAACAGAAATTAGACTCAAAACTAAAGTCAAAATATCTGGTTAACATCCCTAATGGTTTTCTGTCCTTCAGTTTTAGAATTTGTGGGAGTCTTTAAAGTTTTTCTAATTCTATGCAAAATGACACTTGTGAATTTGCAGATCTGCTCAGAATGTGATCTTCAGTTTTAAGATTATTTAAATACACTTTTTGGCCACTTTCAAAGCTTTGACATCCATAATGGGAGTCATAAATCTGTACCAAGGGACTAACACATACTTAAAGTACTTTAAGTTGTTAAAAGTTGCAGAGGGCTTCCCTGGTGGCGCAGTGGTTGACAGTCCACCTGCCAATGCAGGGGACACGGGTTCGTGCCCCGGTCCGGGAAGATCCCACATGCCGCGGAGCGGCTGGGCCCGTGAGCCATGGCCGCTGAGCCTGCGCGTCCGGAGCCTATGCTCTGCAACGGGAGAGGCCACAACAGTGAGAGGCCTGCGTACCGCAAAAAAAAAAAAAAAGTTGCAGACATGATGTGATCCTCTGTTTTATAGTAGAAGATTGATTTCTCAACAAGCTTTACGATATTGGAGGAAAAAAATTTAATTACTAAGGAATGAGTATGAATCACTGACATGAGCCAAACCACTCAAGGCAAACCTCCTAAAACCAAAGTTGACTACTCTTGTGACTTTTCAAGTTGGAATAATTCCAACTTGTGAGTTGAGCAATCACTGTCATTTTTTGTGTCACACTTTTCCCTTTTATTCATAATTCTCTTAAGTTGGTGTAAACAATACTTTAAAAACTAATTATTTAGATTTATTTGTGCAATTTTAGAGTAAGTTATCTATTCACCTAATTTTCCTTAAAACATTCTTTAATCTGTAATGAAAAAATGCAGTTTCTAAGTGCTGACTCAAGGGAGCCTTGTTTGAACATCGTGGGTTTCACGCCTGGGAAAGGAATAATTGGTCACACATTAAAGACTTTGTCTCTTCTGTTTAAAAACAGATGGAAAAGCTGTAAGCTCAGGCTCCATAAGCATAGTCTCAGAAGAGTTGAGCATGAGGGTAACTGCAGCACCCTGGAAGGGTCAAGACAGGCTTCAGAGTGAGACTGAGCTGCAGCAGGAAAGCACTGCTCTGTTTCCTGCTCTCTGCTTACAGAGATAAGGCATCACATTTGGGAAGGGTGTACCCTGACCAGGCTGTGACCCTGAAGGTCACTGGACTGTGACCTCTAATGAAATCTGTGAATGAAAGGAAGTGAAAATGAACTTAGTCAGAATTTTAAAAAATATCAGAGGCTTGAAAGGAATAGGAGGAAAGATTTTCTTTTACATAAAACTGAGGGAAAAGATTTTCTAAAAAAGCAAAAAATTAATGTTTTGTTTTGATTCACCTTTCTTTGTCCTTTGGTTTTCATTCCTCTCTTTCTCTTTAATTGGAGTAAGTAGTTTATCTATATTATCTCAGGTTTTTTGTTTTTTGTTTTTGTGGAGCCACACTGATAATAGGGAAAGTGCTTTGCTTTTTAAAAGTGAATGTCTTTTTCTCCCCCCATATAACCACCACAAAACCCTGAAACGAGGGGACCCTCATACTACCCCCTTGTTACAGGGTAGAAAATAAGATCAAAGAGATTCTGACTCTCCTATGTTCATAAGACTCTTCAAGAGACAGAGCAGGAATTGGAACCCAGATCTTCCCACTCCAGACTGGGTGGTCTGCTTTCTACACCAAGCTGCCTCAGGACCTGTGAAATGATGTATGAAAAAGTTTAAACTTGACATATAAGCAAGGCACCTTTCCACTCAGACTCACAAGGAAAGTTGTATTTAAAAGTCAAAAGTTGGTACGTAACTTGTTGCTTTTCCCCAAAAAATAAATAAATAAAATTTAAAAATTAAAAAAGTCAAAGTGTCCAATACGAAATAAATGTAATAATAGTAGTAGCTAGCATTTAATATTTGAACATTTATTAAGTTCCAGGCTCTGTTTTAAACAGTTTATCTGAATAAATTTACTTAGTAATACAAAACTAATGTATTCAATTGGAGGATAAATTCAAATTTCTTAAAAATTTAAATTACTAACATTTAAGAATTACTAGCTTTTTTTCCTTTGCTCTTTTAAAAAATATTGGTGAATTTAAAAAGTCCTTCATTTAAAATATATATCACAAAGTACCTTCTTTGTGCTTTGTGATATATATTTATGTGCTTTATATATATAAAAAATATATATCACAAAGGTATAAGAGAATATACCTCTTATTCTACGCATAGGTTACACAGCTGGACAGAATA
The DNA here is from genome assembly GCF_963455315.2 of Globicephala melas. Classification (NCBI taxonomy): domain Eukaryota; kingdom Metazoa; phylum Chordata; class Mammalia; order Artiodactyla; family Delphinidae; genus Globicephala; species Globicephala melas. Next base: position 76,471,623 of record NC_083314.1, read on the forward strand.
ACAGGAAGTGGGTTTATCGGAAGCTGGGAATAAAAGATTTGCTGCTGGGTGGGTTTTTTTTTTTTTTAAACCTTTTACTTTTTTCTGTCCAGTTTGCTCCCTGTGGGCTTGGTTGTCAAGTCCAAGCTCAGAAATGTCTCACATTTCTTGAGAAATGTTAAGGATTTTGTTTATTTCAGCAGGAGATAGAGAGGGTTCTGAAGAATATGATTTAACTGTGGAGCACCCAACTTCTGTACTGCCTTTTTGGGTGTGCTGTTTTGTTTTGTTTTGTTTTTTGGCCATGCCACGCAGCTTGTGGGATCTTAGTTCCCCGACCAGGGATTGAACCCGGGCCCTCAGCAGTGAGAGCATGGCATCCTAACCACTGGACCACCAGGGAATTCCCAGTACTGCCTTTTTAATACCTCTGAAGTGGAAGTAACATGCCTGATTTCAACAATATCTTGGATGTATAGAACACTGTTCATGATGGTATTTTGTAACAACCATCAGATATTTCCTAGGCATTTCTTTACCATGCACCCGGCCCTGTGCTGGGCTCTGGGCATCCAGGCAACAAGATGTACAGGACCCATGTCCTTATGGACCTCACAACCCAAGGGGCAAACAGACCTAACAGAGCGGAAAATATGTCACTTAGCACTTAGCCATGAAGAGGAGAATAAGAATCACCGTCTGCCTCAGGGAACAGAGGAAGGAACAGAAATTGAGGCATTTATTACTTTCCTATGGCCAAGGCTTAGGGGACCCAGGCTCCCTGGATTCCCCCCTGCCCAAAACTTTGCTCTTAACTTTTAAAAGCTAAGGATTTTTAAATTTATGAATAAATGCTCACTTAGATTTCTCCAAAGGATTGTTAATAAAGATATGATAGTCAGTACAAGGCAATATTAGTTTAAACCTGTTGTTGTTCTGTTAGATTTGCAGGAACATTTTAGCTAAATAATTAGCAGAAACATTCTACTTAATTTAGCATGATAAGTTTTCGCCACCAGATTAAAACGTTAGCATTGGGAGGATCTTTAGAAGTTCCCTAAGATGAGCCAGCATTCAGCATGATAATTCCTTCTGCAGCTGGTATCACACAAGTCGAGCGTCTACTAGGTGCCAAGTTGCCACATTACCCCACTAAATCCTACCAGCCTGTGTAGTGGGTGTTAGAAGGCTCTGTTTTACAGATGAGGAAACCAAGGTTCAGAAAGATTCAATAACATGTCCAAGTTATGCAGCTGGAGAGGGGGGATACCAGGTCATCCAACACCCTTTGGTTTTAGTTACCAAGCTCCAGTCACAGATTGTTTTTAAATTTTTATTGTTGCCTCCAAATGGTTTTATTGGTTGGTGTAGATAGTCAAGTCTAAAGGAGAACCTCATTTTTTCAGTCTCCATTTAAAAAATTATCCATGATGGAAAAAATAGAAACAGAAGACTTTTTGATTTATTTACTTTGTCTATATTTTGCTTGTTAAACTTAAGTTTCAGGACTTCTGAATTATATCTGCTTTTGTTCAGATATTTAGATTTGTTCGACAGGAGAATATTAATTTTAAATCAAAATTTAAACATTGGTAAAAGATCCCTATTGCTGATTCTAAGAGAAACATAGAGCCTTATGAGACTCTAAGTTTGATGTTTTGAATACATGGAATGGATTAAGGGAAAATGTACATTACAGAAATTGTAACTAGCATTCTACATGAAATCTTTGAGGCATAAAGTAAGATATGATAGAGAAGGCATGGGCTCTGGAGCTAGCAGTGAATGGCTCCCCTGCTGACTACTACACAGCCTCAGTCTTTTCACCTGTGAAAATGGGCCAACACATCTCTTGCTGCATTATGATGAGGCCCCACTGAGCTGCAGGTGTAACACGCCTGGTACATGCATATGTGAAAAATATCACAATTATTTAGACACTCTGGAGAGAGAATTCCATTTTCAAAGAGAATTCTGAACAAGTATAGGGGAATATTAATTGCTAACTAGAATTAATTTAGCAAGAGAAAGTCTTAGTCTTCTGCTGATGTTTTAAAATATAGATGGCATACTTAGGTACAGTGAGAGCTGGGAATTGAGAAGGGAAAATTTTCGGCCAGTATTATGTTTCACGGCAACCAGTTGCAGATACGAACTGGTGCAGGTCAGGCCTCAGTTCAGCCCTTGGTGAGATGGGTGTTTATCTGCAGCCCGTTGGCTGTATTCTGTTGTCTGCCGTGGTAAATGGCCTCTATCGGCAGAGCCAGGGCGTAGCTTCCTCTAGCCATTTCCTCCTTCTCAGGCTCGTTTCCTCTCGGAGCCAGCTCTGCACGTCAGGGGCTATTCTCCCTGCAGGAAGGGTCGGCTTGCAGCCCCCGCAATTGTTTCTGTTTCTATGGCGCCTCAGGTTGGGGGCAGCCAGGTGCTGGAAGGGACTGGAAGGTTACTCCCCTTGAAGGGGCAGATAGGCCCTGCGCTCAAGCCCTATGTTTCCCCGTAATTGAACATTGTTTAAAAAGATGATCATACTCTGCAGATTTTGCCCAATCCCAGGATCATCCTGGGAAGGAACATTCTCAGCTGTAGACTTTCCAGTGTTTTTCCCAGAGCTCTAAGTGTGCAGTGACTATCTAAAATAGAAGGAATACTGAATTCCCTGGCGGTCCAGTGGTTAGGGCTCCGCGCCCTCACTGCGGAGGGCCTGGGTTCGATTCCTGGTCCGGGCACCTAAAATCCCACAAGACACGTGGTGTGGCCAAAAATAAAGAAAAGAAACAATCATATATTTGGGACTTCCCTGGTGGTCCAGTGGTTAAGAATCTGCACTTCCACTGCAGGGGGCACGGGTTCAATCCCTGGTTGGGGAGCGAGGATCCCATATGCCACGCAGTGCAGCCAAAAAAAAAATTAATAAAATGAAATAGAAGGAATACAAGTGCTGCCTCATCTCAAAAGTAAAAACCCAAATACATGTGTAATAAGAACTCAAGAGTCTAATCACTGTACATCATTCTAACACAAACTCATTGAAATTTCCTGTGAGCAGGACTCCTTCTATCTTAAGGTTGGAGTCAAGCCTTTTTCTATTTTGTTCGACTGGGACAGAATTGAAGCAAGGACCTTAGGAAAGGTTTCCCCAGCCTATGCCAGTCTGAGGGTAAACTTAGGTTTTGATCAGAAACTTTAAAATTCTGAATTAGTCCTTTGAACTCCTTTGTGTTTTCTCTTTCCTCTTTCCTAGTTCTGTAGAAAAGTTCTTTTTCATAAATTCCAGGCTTATCTTAATTGAACCAAGAGCAGAGTGAGTTTTTTGTTTCTTGTTTTCCATAACTCCATCTAGAATAAGCCATGAAGAAAAACTGTCGATTGAAAGTCAAGAGGCTTGAACCAGAGATGCAGGAGACCTCAAATAACCCCAGGCACCTTCCTGGCCTGGGGATGGGGAATAGTCCTTCTAACTCTCACATTCGGATGTGGAAGTTTTTGATAGTAGGAGGACCCTTTTCCTTGGGCTGGGGCTAGCAATGATAAGATTAGCTCTGGAGGGCAGGAGGAACTGGGATGGGGACTGTGGGGACCCAGGTGTTGTGGGAGTGCTTCTCGGGCTTAGCTTCTTATTAGAATCACCTGGGGGAGCTTTTGCAACTCTGACTCCCAGGCTCTACCCCAGCTCAATTCAGTCAGGACCTGTGGTGATGGGACCCAGCCATGAGTATTTGTTAAAGCTCCCCCAGGTGATTCTAATGCACTGGAACTGCAGTTTTATAGGATTGGAGCCAGCTGCAGTAAGGGGCCCTATCCAGCAGAATTAGAACCTCATCCTACAAATAAATTCTGCCCCTTTGACTTTAGTGTCCTGATTTTAATAACTTTTCCCTAGAATGTATCCTTTCCTTGTTGTAGAAGTCTTATGGAGTCAGTGATCCTTCTCTATGGAGTGTCACCATGCCCATTTTCAGTTGCCTGGAGAAAGTCTCACTTTCCTTCATTTCTGTGGCACTGTAAGTCTCCTGATCCTCTTCCTCCTTACCTGACCATTCCCTCTCAGTCTTCTTTGGTGGCATCTCTTCTTCCAACCACCCTTAACTGAAGAAGTCCCAGATTTTGCCTTTGATCCTCTTTCCTTTTCAATCAGCCTCCTTTTCTCTGGCGATGGCTTTCATTCTCACAATGCCAACAATGATCCATTTGTGAGTAACTCCTTGACATGTACCTCTGACCTTCATCTCTCTGCCAAGCTCCAGGTCCATACTGTCTGTCACCTGCCTGGAGAAGTTCTAGAGCTCCTTCCCCTCCCTCTCTCCTCCCATCCATCCATCCAACCATTATTTAGCACAACTGTTTCCTACAAAGTCAAACAAGACATGGGGGTCCCTGGCCTGGCAGTCTCCACCAAATTGGAAATACAGACACATCAACAAATAAATCCATACACTGAGAGAGATGTAAGGTGAGAGTGGGTTGGCAAAGCGGTGGCACCTGGGGGACATGGGGCACTGGAGGAGAAGGTAGGCAGGAAGGAGGAGGAGATGCTAGGCTAGACTCCAAAGGATTGGCAGATCACCAGAACACTGGTGGGTATAAGACAGTGCAGTGTGCAGGGAACTTCAGAAGTTCCGTTTGGTTGGAACAAAGAATTGGATTTTAAGGGGTTCAGGGATAGGGTGGTATTGAGAGAAGAAATTGGAGAGGGAAGCAGTGATGTGACCACAGAAGGTGTCCCATGCCATGCTGAGCAGTTTGCACTTTGTAAGTGGACATTTGAGAACTTATTGGGTGTTAAGTGATGAGGTGAGGTGTTTGTGTTAGAAAAGTCCTCCTTCACTGTGACCGGGTGGACGGATTGAAGGCTTCCTCATGGGCATTTAGAGGAACCACAGCATGATGCTTCTGTCGGCCTATATCACCAGCTCTGGTTGTCAGAGACTCTAGTCATCGCTGACTCTACCTGCCAAGGCCTCTGGGCCCCAAGCTGGTCAGTCCCCAGACGCTGCTGCTTCCTTCCCACTGTGGCTGGCCGGCTGGTTAGCTGGTGGTTGGTTGATTTGCATCCGGTTTTTTGCATCCATTTCTGTGCCTCCGTTCAGACCATACCTTTATTCTATCCTGTACACTGTGTTGGAGTTATCTTCCAGCAAATCACAAATATAATTATTATTACCTGTTTAAAAACTAGCAATGGTTCTCCACAATATAAACTTTTTAATTCTGGCTTTTAAAACTTCTGCACTTTGGTGCCTGTCCTGCCTACTTTTCCAGCTTCTTCTCCCGCTACCCCTCTCCTCTCTTGGCCTCTGTCCTTTGAACTTCTCTCTCGATTCCCCCTGATGGGAACAAGCCCTTTCTGGTTCCCACCTCCATATCTTCACTCATGCAGCTTCCTCCACTGGAAATGACCTTCTCTATCAAAGTCAATGCATCTTCCATTTCTCTTCCACTTGGAGTCAGTCCAAGTGTGGTGGCTAAGAGTATGGCTTCTAGAGCCCAACTTCCTGCTTTTGAATCCAGGCTTTCTTTGCACTTACTGGTTTGGGCAATTTCCTTAAACTCTTTGTGCTTCAGTTTTCTCTTCTGTTATATAGGGAACTAATAGAACCTATCTCATAGAGCGGTTGTGAAAATTACAGTGCACTTAGAAAAATGCATAATGCATAGGACACTATGGCTAAATGTTAACTCTTGAGATATTATTTTTGTTGTTTTTCCCCCAACTCCTTTTACTTTTATTTATTCTGTCGTTGTTAGCCCGTTAAGTATTATTTGTGAATATGTCACTACGTCAAAACCGCCTAGAAGTCAAGAACTCTGTCTGACGCACATAAAGATCTTACCTCAGTGTACGTGATGGCCCAGTGCTTGAATATAGTAAACACTCAATTTTTATGAACATACTTTGATCACAGCTTCCTAACAAGATGTAAACGCTTTGAAGGTGAACCACACTCAAGAGGAGACAGGGGGACCGGGAGTTGTGGAGCAGGTTGCCTTGAGGCCACTTCTCCAAACTGCACGCGCGCGCGGCCCCAGAGGCAGGCCTGTCTTCAGTTGTGATCCCCTAATCGTTGGACTCGATCCTATTATCTGGCTTGATCCTATTATCTGGCTCAGGCAACTGGCGGGAAGAAGTCGTAGGGCCCTTCCCCCAGCTGGGCAGCCATCAGCCCAGTAAGGAACAATCCAGGCGTTCTAGACAGACCTGTCGGTTGGGGGTGCAGTGGTAACTGGGTTCATCACCGGGCTTCCGTGACACCTTTTCTTCAACAGTATTGTGAATGGTGTGTGTTTTTCAGAAATCAGACGACGAGGTTCCAAAGACCCTCTGGTGAAGGCTCTTCAGCTGCTCGACAGCCCCTGTGAGCCAGGGGAGAACGGCACGAAGCCCGAGGCGCTGGCCAAGAGACGGAGCTCCAAGGAGCTGCTGGGAAAGCCGCCGCAGCTGTACGACACGCCCTACGAGCCGGCGGCTGAAGGCGGCCCGCGCGCCGAGGGGCCGGAGCGGAAGGCGCGGCTGCCCCAGGACGACGAGAGGCCCGCGGCTGAGTACGAGCAGCCCTGGGAGTGGAAGAAGGAGCAGATCGTGCGGGCGCTGTCGGGTGAGGGCTGGGTCCGCGCCCCCCGCTCCCTCCTGCTTTCTGCTTCCCTGATGGAAAACCCCGCCAGCCGCAGCCGGGGCTTTGCAGCCAAGGCTCTTTTCTTTATGTTCCTCAACTGCACGCCTCTTTTCCCAAGAAATCTGATATGGGGAAACGAGAATTTGGCTATGGTTGGAAGACCAGGACTGAAGACGAGCCCTTAATGTTGCATGTATCCTGTATCCTTCTGGGTATCTTTATTTTCCTTTATCTTGGCAGTATGCGACTATTTTGGAAATGCCTTAAGTCACTATTGAAAAACCTTATCTAATCACCACCAAAGCTATCAAATTGAGAGCAGCTTTTTCTAACTCTTACTTGGTGTTACTCTTCAAACCTGTTAAAATCCCTGTTTATAAGATGCCAGTAGTGGATCAAATGGATTAGAGGAGAGGTGGTTGGAAAGCTGGAGGAAGCTAGCTTTTTTTTTCCTGTCAAAAATCCTCCTAAAGGAATCAATTCTTCAAGTATGAACTTTTTTTAATAACTTAAGAGGAAGTTGATAAGTAGATTGTCAATAGTTATTAAAAGTAATTCTCCCTCCTGCTTCTCCCTGGCCACCGAATTTCTTTTGCCTTTGATTTTAAAAGTTAGGGCTATCTTTTCCCTCTAACAGTAAAGCTATGTTTTTGATTAAAAGTGTAGTCAGTGTAGGGAATTCCCTGGCGGTCCAGTGGTTAAGATGCTGTGTTTCCACTGCAGGGGGCACGGGTTCGATCCCTAGTCAGGGAACTAAGTAAGATCCTTAAGCCACACAGCCAAACAAACAAAAAGTATAGTCAACGTAAAGGGTGAATAGAAAAGGTAGTTTGTTTGATAGCAAACATTTGAGTCAGGTTTTCTGTTTGTGTGCTTTAATTTTTTATATAATTTTATTGAAGTATAGTTGATTTACAATGTTGTGTTAATTTCTGCTGTACAGCAAAGTGATTCAGTTATAATATATATATTCTTTTTCATATTCTTTTCCATTATGGTTTATCACAGGATATTGAATATAGTTCCCTGTGCTATACAGTAAGACCTTGTTGTTTATCCTATATATAATAGTTTGTATCTGCTAATCCCAAACTCCCAATGCTTCCCTCCCCCACCCCCAAATCAGTTTTTGTCTTATTTTAGAATTGTTTTCCACAAATCTCTGCTGGGCACCTGCTACGGTGCTAGATGCTGCTCATTTTATCTCTCTATCTTCTATCCAACCTAGATGTCATAGCATCTTTAAGGCACTATTAGTAGTTTTTTTCTGAGTTGATTTTTCTCTTTATTATTTCATAGTGAAAACTTCATTTGGTGTCAAAAAATGATATGCACTCTTGCAGGGAGTGATTACCTGTAACTCTGTTTAGTCTTTTATTCTAAATATACCAAAACGAAGAGTTTTTTATAAGTGCATGCTGAAGGGACTTCCCTGGTGGTCCAGAGGTTAAGACTTCCCTTCCAGTGCAGGGGGTACGGGTTCGATCCCTGATCGGGGAGCTAAGCTCCTACATGCCTCATGGCCAAGAAGAAACAAAACATAAAACAGAAGCAATATTATAAAAAATTCAATAAAGACTTTAAAAATGGTCCACATTGAAAAAATCTTTAAAAAAAAAAAGAACATGCTGAAATATACTAAAGTGGTTTCCTCTCATAATCTAAAACTGTTCCACATTAATAAATATCTTGCAGAAAAAGTGGCTGCATGTGGATGCTAACAGTATGATCAGACATCAAAGACAGCAGGAGCTCAGCTATCCCAGGGCCTTTTGCAGTATTTTTTTTTATTAATTTATTTTATTTATTTATTTTTGGTTGCGTTGGGTCTCCGTTGTTACACGCGGACTTCCTCTAGTTGTGGTGAGCTGGGGCTACTCTTCATGGCAGTGCGCGGGTTTCTCATCGCAATGACTTCTCTTGTTGCAGAGCACGGGCTCTAGGAGTGTGGACTCCAGTAGTTGTGGCACGAGGGCTCAGTAGTTGTGGCTCACAGGCTCTAGAGCGCAGGCTAAGTAGTTGTGGCACGAGGGCTTAGTTGCTCCACGGCATGTGGGATCTTCCCGGACCAGGGCTCCAACCTGTGTCCCCTGCATCGGCAGGCGGATTCTTAGCCACTGCATCACCAGGGAAGTCCCTTGCAATGTATTTTAGCTCAAATTAAAGAGGGGGAAAAGCTTCTTTCCTAAGATGAGGCAGACAAGGTCTTTTCTTTGAAGTTTACATGGGTCACCTCAGTGGCCTCTGATGTTAAATGGAGCCTTCCTTCCAGTTCAGTTTGAAGGCTCTGAGCGACCTTCCGTCAAGGAGGAGACAGTGAGGCAACACCACCGACAGAAGAGTTGGACCCAGAAGATCTTGAAGCCAACCCTCTCTGACCACAGTGAGGGGGAAAGAGTGGACCCAGCCCTGCCACTGGAGAAGCAGCCGTGAGTCTCCTCCACAGATACGTGTAACACACAATGACCAGGAACTTGGTCGGGGCACACTGGACCATTTTACATGATTCTTTTTGGTGCTGAATACTTGTCTGGGTGGGACTTATTAGTGAAAACCCATTTTCAAAGCCCAGTGCATGTGTGCAGAGTAGAGAATGCACTGCATCCCCAGAACCTGATCTCAAATTCCATTCCTCCGCATAGAGTGAAAACTTTTAAAATGACACTAGCCCTGTTAACTCCCTCTTAGGTGATTGATAGGTTTTGTGATCCAGGATTACCCACATCTCATTTTGTCTATTTTGAATGGGAAGCAGGATCTAGTCCAGCTCTTGAGCTTTCACTCGAAGTTCATTTCAAATAATGCTTTATGGAATGATGCCCTGTCTGGACTGGTATCTTGATGCTCGTGATTTCTCCCCCTGCCCCATTTTTCAGTTGGTATCATGGTGCCATCACCCGTGCTGAGGCTGAGAGTCGACTACAACCCTGCAAAGAAGCTGGGTACCTGGTTCGAAACAGCGAGTCAGGGACCAGTAGGTACTCCATTGCACTAAAGTGAGTATCGTAGCCTCCCTGTCCAGATGCAGGAGAGGAGACTTTCCTATCATGGGTAGATGACCAGGCAAAAAAGCTATACTTTGAAGGTGGTTCACAGGGGTATGTACTGTCAGAAAATAAGATACATTTGCTTGGACAACAGAGTAAGACATGCTCTGATTAGAATGCAAAATTGGGGGAATTCCCTGGCGGTCCAGTGGTTAGGACTCAGCACTTTCACTGACGTGTGGCCCCAGGTTCAATCCCTGGTTGAGGAACTAAGTTCCTGCAAGCCGCATGGCTTGGCCAAAAACAAAAAAAGAATACCGAATTGGTATTGGGTAAATGTCCCAATACCTCTTATGATAAAGAGAGTCCTATTTTATTACTGTTGTACATTGATCACTTTCTGCCTTACATTACGTGATCTAAAGTAGGTCCTCTCAGCAGAGAAATAATTCTTGATAAAAAAAATAATTTCTAACAGGATAGGTCAGTGGTTCTTTTATTCCCTAGTGTTTGGGACTTTAATAAATCCGATCCCTTGATTGTCAAAATGCCAGCTGCAATTTTGGTACTAGTTTCTTTTGATGAAAAAGGAAACACTGCCTTGCAATGACTCCCCTGCCCAGTTGTACACAGAACATTCATTTTGGCCTGGTAGGCCTGGTGGAGCTGGTGTCATGGAAATTCTCCTTGCTCTTGCGAGTTCAGTGGTGCTATATTGGAGGATCATTGTCAAGAGCCCTAACAGCATTTCCTTCCTGAGGAAGCTGAGCCCCTGCAGCTGAAACAATCAGACTGGAGGGGATAAGAGGTTGTCGGGGGGGAGCAGCATGGCTCAGAAAACGGGATAGGCCACCAGATACACAATACCAGGAATAGCTTTGCTGTGTTCCTGAGACTGGTGCTCGTGGATTAGATCTTTGAGCCTTCGGTGCCAGCTGTCATTATACACAACCAGGAACAGTCTTTCCAGATTGGGTTGGCCGTGGGGGGAGGAAGGAAACAGTTTTATTATTATTATTATTCTTAATGTGTTCTTTGGGGAGGAAACCTTACACATGTCCTTTTAGCCATGACAAAGAGGGTGAGTTTAAACCTCACCTTCGTGGTCTCATACTTGGGTTTAAGCACTAGTTTGGCAATTTGGGGGCCAGGAGGGACTGGCCATTTTTTTTTCCTTTTGGTCCGGTGCCTGATGACTTGTGTGTATGAAGGATAAACAACCCAAGGGATGCGACACATTTAGCTGAGGGCTGTGAAGCTTCTGAGAGCTTCACTGGAGTGCTGACTGCATTTCTGTTTGAATATCACAGTTCCAGGAATGGATGGGAACCTGTTCGCCTGTGGATCTGGCTGAGATTGTTTTCAGTGGGGAGGGATCCCTCTGCTCACTCATTCATGTCTTCTCCTCAATTTTGGTTTTGTTCCAGGACTAGTCAAGGATGTGTCCACATCATAGTGGCTCAGACCAAAGACAACAAGTACACCCTGAATCAGACGAGTGCTGTCTTTGACAGCATCCCGGAAGTGGTACACTATTACTCCAACGAGAAGCTGCCTTTCAAGGGGGCAGAACATATGACCTTGCTCTACCCGGTGCACAGCAAGCTGCACTAAGGTTCAGCCACCAAAAGCCCCAGCGGGGCCTCTCACACCTAGGAGGGCATCAGCACCCAACCAGTATCTCAGGGGACAAGGCTGGACTGCACCATGATATTTTGGAGGAAGCGGGACGCTTCATTTAGGAGTCCAAAAGTCTTCGGCCTTGAATCCATTCCATGACACTTGGTTACTGACCTGTCCCTTTTCTCCTTGCTAAGTAGTTCTACAATGAGAAACCATAATTTACCAGTTGCCTCCAGTCCTGGAGTAGGGTGCTCTATTCGGGGCGTGACCCTCAGGAAAGGTAAGTCAGGAGTCCAAAAATATTAAGATTCTCCAAAAATGTGCTAGTTGTTCCGTGGAATACCTGGTCTCCAAACAAACCAACAAAAATGCACTTGGCTTTTACATAAGACAACAAAAAATAATCATGTGGACCCAAAGAGCATGTAATACGGGACCCCTTCTTGGGGGAAAAGCACAAACAGTGGAAAATAAGTAAATAGTGGGCACTTTGGAGAAAGCTATATTTCTCTCTGGAGGGTCCTAGTTCAGCTCCGGAGTCCATAAAAATACACAACTGTAGGGTCTGGCAAAAGGATTATTAAGAAAGTTTGTGTTTTCTCAATTTCTGTGGACTTTTTCAGCAAATCAGTAATATAAGCATAAATAAGAAGGAAGATGCCTCTGATTTAAGAATCACCAACATAATTAAGCATTGGCAGCATTACCATTATTCTGAATTACAGAATAAAATATACAACGAAGATTTCATTTCTGATTTTTAACAAATCTGAAAATTTACAAAGCTCAACAGCTCTTTTCTTATTGAATAATTATACAGAACTTCTGATATATTTTGTTTCACCTTTGCTCATTTTAGTTATTGGAGCCATTTTTAATTTTTATCCCTAAAATTGGATTCACTTTGTATTTTAGAGTAACTTAAAAATATATATATATAGGGAGTTCCCTGGCGGTCCAGTGGTTAGAACTCCACATCTCACTGCCCAGGACCCGGGGTTCAATCCCTGGTTGGGGAACTAAGATCCCACAAGTCACGCAGCACATATATATATATATATATATATATATATATATATATATATATATATATATATATACACACACACATAAACTCTAGGATATGATTGTGTGAACTGGATCTCTAAAACCTGCAAAGTTTCTCTCATGCTGTACAAAGCAGACCGGTTGGCACCGTATAAAAATATTTTAAAAGACTGGCATTTTCTCTATCTACTACTGCTTAAAGATATTAAAATAATATTCATAGTACCATTATGATTTATTGTGAACTTGTATCGCCAGTGTACTTACTGTGAAAAAAAAAACTGTGGGAATGGCATACTGTGAGAAGGCTACAGTGAGTGGCTCTATAATTACAACTGAGCAGATGTTTCTGTATTCTGGGGTTTGTAATTTGGTTCTTGAAACTGGTCCAGATGCAAATGTGCTGACTGTCATCAATGAAAAGTTAACTTTTGTAACTAATGTTAAATACACAAAAGAAATGTTGATTCGGTTAATTTTTAGGAAAACATATCCTTCTAGTTATTAGTTATCATTTTACTATTATGATTTAGAGATTAGTAAATATTCGCTTCTTTATTCAGTTAAGATTGTAGCCAAAGAGTCGTGTGATCTTTGTTTTTAAAACTTTGAAAGGAACTTTTCCTCACTGGATGTCAAAGATTTTATTAATCAAGAACGTTCTGTTTTTTAAGTACTGATAGAATTTTTTAATGTATTGGTTTACGTACTATATCTTTAGTACGAGATTTTTTTTTTAATTTTTAGCATTTGTAGTTCCAGTTCCATTAAACAAATATTTATTATCTTCCATATACAAATAATTCATTCTGTTAAACTTATTTTCAGTTCAACATTCTAGAAATGAAACCTTATTTTTTACTTAAACGTATTCTACAAAGGAAATACAGCAATCACCCTAATTTTAATAAATGCTGAAAGCTTTGTAAACTTTTTCTTTGTGCACTAAATGATTTTTGGCCCATACCCAGCAACTGTGATGAATGTAATAATGAAATAACATTTTGAAAGCAGACCTGATACATTAAGTATTTATTGAGCTTCTATCATAGGCTCAGTATTGTGCTTCCTCTATATTGTTTTTCTGTGACAGTCATGCTGTTTTCTTTATATAATTAAAAGTGGAGATGTGGAGTTTATATATGGTCCAGTTCCTTCACAATTGTACAGGAGGTTATAATAAGAAGAAATATAGTAAATTCGTAGAAGGGGGGTAAGCTACTCTTTTCTTCAGGTTGTGACACAAGCTGACAAAAGCCAGGGAATTCACAGCTGGGTGGTGGCACAAAGTACCATATGTTCTAAAAACAATTAGGCCCAGCAGGGTTTCCCTAATGGCTTCCTTGTTAAGCCTCCAGGGCCAGCTGATCTGAAGCCCTCTTGACATGTCTCCTCTCTGAGCTCTGAATGCTTGTGCTTTTTGTCATTTTTGTCTTGATACAAGTATTTTCCTGTAGTCGTAATTCTTTGGAATTCATTCAGTCTCCCAGAATATTTTCTGATTCTTTCTGGAGAGAATAATGTCTTCTAGCAAATTTGTACTCATTTGCCTTGAACTTTAGCATCCATGGAGCTTCCTACAGCTGTTCCTTCCCCTTTATCACACCTCCTTTTAAAAAAATGCTCTGTTCCAGGTTATGAGTTTATTTCATTGGCTCATTTCAGGCCTATAAGAACGGAGAGTAAAGGGACACTTCTATTTATTTTGCTACCATAGCTGTTTCTATCAGGATGGATTTCAACCACTGGAGTTGGTGTATTTAAATAAGTAGGAATAAAATAATGGAGAAATGGTAATATATGTACAGAAAGGTAAATGCTGATATGCCTGTTCTGTTCTGAGGATGGAAGTGTCCTTTTTAGTTATCCAAAGTACTTTCTTAAGAATCATATATAAAAGGAGCCTTTATTCTTATCTGTTCAAAGTCTCCATGCTTGGCGGAATTGTTACTCATTTATCGGCCTCTGCCAGAGGACGGGGAGGTGGGCAGATGATCCGTAGGGACAGCCAGAAGATTTTGAGATAGGTAGGAAAATAATCCTAAGTTATTAATTGGGTCATTTGACTATGTCATTAGTCTGTTAACGGCCACTGTTAGTGAATAAATCTTAATACTTAATTCAGAAGAACGACTGAGCATCTGAGACATTCTTCAAGTTGCTTTTTAAATGAGAGTAGCGTTTCTATTCTATTAAAATGTCCTTTTTTAGTCAAAGGTTAATGGCTCATTTTTCCTTCAGTCTAGGGGTATATTTCATTTCCCTTCTCTCCTCATCCTTTTAATATTTAGCAGAATTTATTTGATACCTTTCTCACGTCTCATTCATTCGTTGTCTCTTTCTTATTTTCTGTAACCAGCACTATTTTGGCCTTATGATCTCTTTAGAATCACTCTTCTTTATTGTTGTCTCCAATTTTTGTACCCCCATTAACTTGGACTTAGAGAAACTTGGCCTGCAGTGAACCTTAATTTATTCTCCTTAATTTCTGACCCTATAGAAAGAAAACGGTGGTGTGTTACTGCCATCTAATGGAGAGAAAGAAAACTGCAGTGGGAAAACAAAGTGCATTTAGGGCAGGGTTTTCTGAAGGATTTCTGATACAGTCCTTAGCAAGAAAATGATGACACAGCAGTTGCCATCTTGAAATCTGCCCTTTCCTGCGGAAAGGGTGATTTGCAACCTAATACAACCATCGTCACGAGGCCTCTGGACTATGGCTGGATCATGTCGTTTAGAATCTGAAATTTTAATGAATATGCTGGCAACAGATCATTGAGACAGGCATCTCATTTTGTCAAGTTCTTACCCATTCAGTTATTTTGTCAGGGGGCCTTAACATTTTAAGTATCAACTAATACATAGTTTTAACTTCTGAAAATATCTGAAGATTGTATGTAATACTGGTGCCTATCGGTAGTGCTTTAGTAATTTATATTATATCAGAAAGATTTTATAAAAATTTCTGGATGTACTGCAGTAGCCAATATAAGCTGCATGCCCGCCTGAAGATTGGTTTACTCTGAAATGTAACTTTAAATAAACATTATTCCAGGAAAACCAGTGTTTCTGCTTGAGTCCATTAGTTTTGAGAATCACCTCCCTTCATAAAAAACACTTTTCTGCTATAACAGAGAGGGTCAAAAGTTTCATTTGCAATCACCGTTGATGAAATGTATAAACAAACTGCAATTGAACATAACCAGCAGACGTGACCTTAATTTTTTTTCTGAGTTCACCTTTAGAGCCCTCCTATTATGTTTTCCGTCCCAAATAAAACAGGACCACACTGAAGCTCTCCTCTTCCTCTCCACGGCCGTCTTCTTCCTGAGTAGGCGGTTGTTACATTTGTCCTTGTCCCTGACTAGGCATCAGAGTTGTGGCTTTGCTTTTGTTTTTACCCTTGTTTGTTATTTATACAGATGCCCCCAGCCCATCCATGGGATGTGATGCTGCAATCTGTGATGAATCTTAAGTTTTTTAAACTTCTACCGGGTGATTTTGATACCCAGCCAGGGCTGAGAACCACCACTGGAAGCAACTGTTTAGAAACGCACAAATAGATTCATTTGAGTCTCTAGAAGAAGGCTATAGTGTTGAGTCTTTCACTATCAAAGTCTTAATTTCCATTGAACATTTATATAAACTGCCACCCAGTGGTACATTGGGTGCTTATTGTGTTTTCCCATCTGTGTTAACCGAAAGGGAAGTTTGCATTGAGAAATACCTCCCCAACATCACCACAGCAATTGAGTAATTACTTTCAGAATTCAGGTTGAACACATTTACAAGAGGCCAGGGTTTGCTGAGTATTGGAATTTTGACCCTGTGAAAGGCCAAGATGTAAGTAATGAGAATAGACTCTTGGCTACACTCCAGGTGTACTCCTAAACAAATGCTTTTCATGCTACATTATCTTGCTTTAATCCTCCACAACTCAGTGAACCAGGTGGCCTCATTTTTCAGATAAAGACACTGGGTCAATCGCATAGTAAGTAGTAGCCCAGATTGCAGCCCAGGTCTAATTCTGGAGTGGCTCTTAATTGGTGTACCTAGACAGGCATACCTCGTATTATTGCACTTTAATGCACGTCACAGATACTGCGATTTTTAGAAGTTGAAGGTTTATGGCAACCTTGCATCGAGCAAGTCTATTGGTGTCATTTTTCCAACAACATCCTCTCGCCTCCTGTCTCTGTGTCACATTTTGGTAATTCTCATAGTATTTCAAACTTGTTTATTATTATATTTGTGGTGGTGATCTGTGATCAGTAGTGTTTGATGTTACTCTTGTAATTGTTTTGGGGCACCATGAACCACGCCCATATAAGATGATGGGCTTAATAAATGTTGTGTGTGTACTAACTGCTCCACTGACTAGCCATTTCCCCCATCCCCTGCTCGGGCATCCCAATTCCCTGAGACACAGTAATATTGAAATTAGGCCTATTGGTAACCCTACAATGACCTCTAAGTGTTCAAGTGAAAGGAAGAGTCTCTCACTTTAAGTCAAAAGCTAGAAATGATTAAGCTTAGTGAGGAAGGCAATGCCTTAAGCCGAGACAGGCCGAAAGCTAGACCTCTTGTGCCAGTTAGCCAAGCTGTGAATGAAAAGGAAAGGGTCTGGAAGGAAATTAAAAGTGCTACTCCAGTGAACACACAAATGATAAGAAAGTAAAACAGCCCTATTGCTGACATGGAGAAAGTCTGAGTGGTCTGGATAGAAGGTCAAACCAGCCACAACATTCCCATAAGCCAAAGTCTAATCCAGAGCAAGGCCCTAACTCTCTTCAGTTCTATGAAGGCTGAGAGATGTGAAGAAGTTGCAGAAGAAAAATATGAAGCTAGCAGAGGTTGCTTCATGAGGTTTAACATCGAAGTACAAGGCGAAGCAGCGAGTGCTGATGTACAAGCTACAGCAAGTTATCCAGAAGATCTAGCTAAGATCATTAATGAAGGTGGCTACACTAAACAGATTTTCAGTGTAGACAAAACAGCCTTCTGTTGGAAGAAGATGCCATCTAGGACTTCCATAGCTAGAGAGGAGAAGTCAATGCCTGGCTTCAGAGCTTCAAAGGACAGGCTGACTCTTGTTAGGGGCTAATGCACCTGGTGACTTGAAGCTGATGCTCATTTACCATTCCAAAAACCCTAGGACCCTTAAGAATTATGCTAAATCAACTGCACCTGTGCTCTATCAATGGCCCAACAAAGCCTGGATGACGGCACATCTGTTGACAAAGCCCACTGTTGACACCTACTGCTCAGGAGAAAAGATTCCTTTCAAGATATTACTGCTCATTGACGATGAACCTGGTCACCCAAGAGCTCTGATGGAGATGTACGAGATTAATGTTGTTTTCATGCCTGCTAGCACAACATCCACTCTGCAGCCCATGGATCAAGGAGTAATTTCAACTTTCAAGTCTTAGTCTTTAAGAAATATATTTCATAAGGCTCTAGCTGTTGTAGATAGTGATTCCTCTGATGGATCTGGACAAAGGAAATTGAAAACCTTCTGGAAAGGATTTGCCATTCTGGTTGCCATTAAGAACATTTGTGGTTCATGGGAAGAGATCAAAATATCAACATTAACAGGTGTTTGGGAGAAGTTGATTGGAACCCTCACAGATGACTTGGAAGGGCTCAAGACTTCAGTGGAGGAAGTAACTGCAGGTGTGGTGGAAATAGCAAGAGAACTAGAATTGGAAGTGGAGCCTGAATATATGACTGAATTGCTATAATCTCATGAAAAAACTTTAATGGATGAGGAGATGCTTCTTATGGATGAGCAGAGAGGTAGATGTTTCTTCTACTCCTGGTGAAGAAACTGTGACAGTTGTTGAAATGACAACAGAGGATTTGGACTATTACATAAACTTAGTTGATAAACCAACAGCAGGGTTTGAGAGGATTGACTCCAGTTTTGAAAGAAGGTCTATTGTGGGTAAAATGCTATCAAACAGCATTGCAGGCTACAGAGATATCATTCATGATAGGAAGAGTCAATGCATGCAGCAAACTTCATTGTTGTCTTATTTTAAGAAATTGCCACCACTATCCCGACCTTCAGTAGCCACCACCTGATCAGTCAGCACCATCAACAATGAGCCAAGACCCTCCACCAGCAAAGATTATGTACAACTCACTGAAGGCTCAGACACTGGTTAGCACTTTTTAGCAATAGAGTACTTTTTTAAGCATTTTTTAAAATTTTATTTATTTATTTTTGGCTATATTGCATCTTTGTTGCTGCGTGCGGGCTTTTTCTAGTTGCGGTGAGCTGGGGCTACTCTTCGCTGCGGTGGGCAGCCTTCTCATTGCGGTGGCTTCTCTCGTTGCGGAGCACGAGCTCTAGGCACGCAGGCTTCAGTAGTTTTGGCATGTGGGCTCAGCAGTTGTGGCGTGCAGGCTCAGTAGTTGTGGCACGTGGGCTCAGTAGTTGCGTCTCGCGGGCTCTAGAGCGCAGGCTCAGTAGTTGTGGCACGTGGGCTCAGTAGTTGTGGCTCGTGGGCTCTAGAGCGCAGGCTCAGTAGTTGTGGCACGTGGGCTCAGTAGTTGTGGCACACGGGCTTAGTTGCTCTGCGGCATGTGGAATCTTCCCGGACCAGGGCTCAAACCCGTGTCCCCTGCATTGGCAGGCGGATTCTTAACCACTGAGCTACCAGGGAAACCCCGGCAGGTGAATTCTTAACCAGATTCCTTGCCGCCAGGGAAGTCCCATCTTGACTTTTTAATAAATAATTTTTCATAAGCAGTACAACCTGGCTGAACTATCCCAAAACAGAGGGATTATAGTTAGTTAGTGAAAAGCTTACTCTAGTTGTAAAAACATACAGGCTCATGAAAAAAATTTTAATATGCGTAAAAGAAAAAAGAACGTGCAAATCTGGTCTTCAAGCAGCTCCCTAATGCTCTTAGGATATCAAAAGATTGCTCACCACAGAGCATGTCCAAGGCAGGCCTCCCCCCCAGCCCCAGGCCCTGCACCAGCAGCCTCCCTGGGCCGCCCCCTCCACCCGGAGCCCTCCTCCTCCGTCTTCACTCTCCCTATCCCTTCCTTCCCCGACTCCCTAGACCAGATTAGTCACTTGCTCCCAGAGAGCGTTTGCACCTTAATTGTGTGGCTCAGTGACACTTGGGGGAGGAATTGATTCCTCTTATATCCCTGCAGCCGGCGTGGTGGTTGAATGGATCTCATGGCCCAGAGAGAACCACCTCTTAGTGTGGTGATCGTTCACCCTTTCAGAGGCAGTGGACAGAAAAAGATTCCCACGCCATAAAAAAAGCACAGTTAGGGGATTTCAAGGAAGTTCATTAAAGTTCACACCAAGGAAGCAACAGAACACAGAGTTCAGAGGAATAGATAAGGGCTGATGCAGAGAAGGGGAAGTGGCTTGGTTTGGTTTCTGATCAAGGACCATTAAGTGTAAGGAGCTGCTTGCTGCCCCTCCCCTTTGTGGCCCATCTTCTCTGTGGCTGCCTGTTATGTGAGCAGCGCCGGGGCCTGGTGGCCTCAGGGACACGCTGAGGCCACCGGCGTGTGGCTCAGACTCCCAGGGTCTCAGCTCCCACACTGACAGGTGTGATAAACCCAATGAGGAATCCAGGTCCATCTCTCCGCAGGGGTGAGTGGGCCAGGCCCCACCCAGCACAGGGTGAGGGCACCTGGCCTGGAAAAGGGGTTGGAAAGATAGGCCCATCTTCATTGTCACCAGGGGCTGAGGGGCCACACAAAGAGCACTGGCCTTGGAGTCAGGCAGACATAGGTTTGAGGTCTAGTTCAGCCTCTTAACTCAGGTGTCTTAGATCACTATCTTCACCAATATGAGCCTCTGTGACCTCACTTGTAAACAGGTGAAAACACTTTCCTTGCAGTGCCATTATGAGAAAGAATATCCTGTTTGTCAAGCACATGGTGGAGGGTCCATAAACGGTTGTCATTATCATGAGCTAATTTTTTTTTAAGATGTTGGGGGTAGGAGTTTATTAATTAATTTATTTATTTTTGCTGTGTTGGGTCTTCGTTTCTGTGCGAGGGCTATCTCTAGTTGTGGCAAGCGGGGGCCACTCTTCGTCGCAGCCTCTCTTGTTGCGGAGCACAGGCTCCAGACGTGCAGGCTCAGTAGTTGTGGCCCACGGGCCTAGTTGCTCTGCGGCATGTGGGATCCTCCCAGACCAGGGCTCGAACCCGTGTCCCCTGCATTAGCAGGCAGATTCTCAACGACTGCGCCACCAGGGAAGCCCTATTAGCTAATTTTAATAGACCACCTTGACCAAAAGGGGATGGTGGCCTTCTAGGTAACCAGTGGGGCCGGTGGAGTAGCTCTTTGCTGTCCACAGATTTTGTTACCCAATTAGTACCGGGATCCTCCCAGACCAGGGCTCGAACCCGTGTCCCCTGCATTAGCAGGCAGATTCTCAACCACTGCATCACCAGGGAAGCCCTATTAGCTAATTTTAATAGACCACCTTGACCAAAAGGGGATGGTGGCCTTCTAGGTAACCAGTAGGGCCGGTGGAGTAGCTCTTTGCTGTCCACAGATTTTGTTACCCAATTAGTACCCACAGTAACATGTTGCTATAGAATCTCACCTCCTGCCCTGTGGTCTCCAGCACAGAGACCCTCAGAGCTGGCTGCACAGCAGGAGAAACTGAGGACCTTACACTCATGTAAACAGACACCCACTTTTGTGATTCAGAGGGCCTGGGGGTGGAGCCTGGGCTGCCTCTAATCCCTGGACCCATCCATGGACACGATCCACTGAAGTTTGCCAAGGCCTGAAGTCCGAGGCCCCAGAACACCCACCTCATCATAGAAACAATCACGGTCCACAGTCACCCTCAGGGTCCATTACCACCACCTTCCTCAGAAGCATCTCAGTCCACATCAGACTGATCTGGAATCCCTGCTCGGTTGTGGTGACTCCAGTGTACACCCGTGTATACCTGCGCTCTGCAGGGCAAACATGCTGCCCACACAAGCGGGTGTGCGCACGCCGGCCTCCTCTACCTTTCCCTCCTCTCTTCGTCTATGGTTGGGCACAGACCCCAGAACGTCCCACTTACACCATTCATCATTGCAAAACCCTCATTGTGCAGCACAGGCATTTAAAAACCGAAATAGAATTCAACTGTCCTCCCAGTAAATTTCATTCTTTAAAACATTGTAATGAAATATTAAAATGGACTTGTGGTTGCCAAGGGGGTAGGGGTGGGGGAGGGAAGGATTGGGAGTTTGGGATAAGAAGATGCAAATTTTTTGGGGGGGCCGTGCAGCATGGCTTGTCGGATCTTAGTTCCCCAACCAGGGATCGCACCTGGGCCCACAGCAGTGAAAGCACCAAGTCCTAACCGCTGGACCGCCAGGGAATTCCCAGAAGCAAACTATATAGAATGGGTAAACAACAATGTCCTACTATACAGCGCAGGGAGCTGTAGTCAATGCCCTGTGATAACCCATGATGGAAAATAATATGAGAAAGAATGTCTATATGTATAACTAAATCACTTTGCTCTACAGTAGAAATTAACACAACGTTGGAAATCAACTATACTTCAATAAAATAAATTTTTAAAAAAGAAAATAGTAGGCTATTTTCCTTGTGGACATTGAGCAGCTTTATTAAGCAATTTGAAGTTACCTTAGAAGAAATATCCTAATTGAATATTGCATATTCCCATAGTATGAGTGTTTCCAGATTTTACTGAAAAACTTCATTGTATTCGTGTTTTGGATGGTCACGGAAAACTGCTGGTATGAAATGAGACGTGGCTGAGGTTGTTCTGTTGTTTTTCAGTAACACACATCAGCAAGAAGACAGAACTTTCACAGAGAAAGGAGGGGTTGGCAGTATTTGAAGCACAGTGCAGGGCTCGCTCTCACGCTCAGGACTGTTTAAAGCGACAGGCCACCCAGGCAGCCCACCTGGTCACTACTCTGCCGGAGGGGCTGCTGTGCCCCCAGCCCAGCCCTTGAACACCGCATGGACCAGTTTAAGGCCCTTCAACGGCACACTTCTGCTACTGCAGGAAGGCACACAGTTCCCTGCCGCTGGCCTGTGCTTCTCACAGACATGGAGAAAGGTTCGGTCTCCTTATGCATTAATAAATAAGGAAAACGCTTTCCTTAGTGGCTGTTCCAGGAACTGAGTGTTCCTTGCCATCCTCTACAAGATTCACCATCTGCTCCCCCAAAATCTTCTGGAAAGAGCATCGTAAGCATGTCATCCTAACAGCGACACCGTGGAGAAGAGGGAGGCACCCTCTCCCATTTCCTGCCCCTTACCCCCACTCCTGCACCCTCCGTGGGGCCCACACAGCCAAGCCACCATAGGGACATCTGTTTCCTGTGTCACTTTCTGCAAGACAGGGATCAACCTTAAATGAGACAGTGGCATCCTCAAGGAGTCGATGGGCGCTGTAGGTGTGGTCGTGAGGCTTTCCTCTGATTGCCCAGGCGGCCGGGGGTGGGGTGGGGTCACACAGCAGGGCCTCACACTTCAGCTTTTGGTCTGAGTTACACAATTTCCAGGTTTCCCTGCAGTTTCCTCCTCCCCAGCCCTGAACTGTTTACACAGCAACTCTTATCCACAGAGCAACCACACGATGACTTTCCTCTGTTTGGAAGATATGGGATGGCTGTGTCCCAAGTTTTTCCTATTGAGGACCCTTTTCAATAGGGGACAGATGCAGCCTATCTGATGATCAAGAAGTACAAGGTTGCCTTTGTGATTCCGTTAACACCCCCCTGTCCAATAAACAGTCTTCTGATGAATAATGGCCCTTCCTTTTCCTTCCCCACAGGTTCATCACCTGCTAATGATGTAAACATGGCAGAAGCAACCACGCCCCTTCCAGAAACCCCAGGGCTCATTTGGGGAAATACTTTCATCATTAAAGTCTTTGAGAGATTGCTACTTATTTCTTAAACTTACCTGATTTTTTTCCCAGAGGTAATTTAATCCTGCATTAAGGAGAAGCTCACCCCAAAAGGGTCCTCCTTAATTTTAAACCCATCTTTCCTTACCCCTTTCCCCCATAATCATTCAAGTCTTTCCTTGAAATGACCCAGGTGCCAAAGCATAAATTACCTCTCAAGCATAATTTTAGAACTTATTTATTTCAAACATTTACAATTTTCACTTTAAAAGCAAAGTAGCTGGTAAAAAGAGAAAACATTGAAAAACATCATACTGACCCTTTGCCCCATATACAGACATCATCAGCCTTTGGTATTTGCTTTCAGATAATTAAGTAAAAAAATAAAAACAAAAACTTAAAACTATTATTTCTCTCCAGAAAAAAACAATGTAAAGTTGAGGTATTCTATTTAACGGATGTGTGATCTCCAGCCAAATATGGTTTCTCTATTAATTAACAGCCTTGCTACATGCTGTTCCAATCCTTTCCTTCTGAAGTAGATCTGCATTTGAGCATATGTTCAGACAACTGACAATGTTCCTTAATAATCATTAAGGTTGCCATAGAAACTCACTGGCGCTGGGGCCAGGCTACACCAAGGACACGATGCTGGAAGGACCTTTCGGGGATGCTCAGGAGTGTCTGGCACAGAAGCTGAGCCAGCTGGGCTCCCTTTCAGCAACAGCCTCACTGCCAACTGCTGCACGGAAGGCTGGGATCCAGGCTCCCGCTCCCAAGGACCACCAGTTGCCCCTGCTTCTCCAAATTAAGATAAATTTCTCACCAACTCCTCCCCGACTGGGTCAATCTTAAGTGCCTTTGATGAAGCGATACAGCTCAGCACTAAAGCAGCCAGCCAAGACATTCCTGAACATTCTGCACGAAACCCACAAACCATGACCACTCCCAGCCTGCCCTGCTCAGCTCTGTCCACCACCGGGTGGGCTCCCAGTCCATTCCAGCATCAGATTCCACCCCTCGTAACGGTGTTTCCTTCCCTTGGGGGCAGCTGGGAAATGGCGGACACTCGGGGTGAGCCAAGAGCCTAGCTAACAAACTGCAAGGGCCAGGCTCCCTCGGGGCAAAGAGCTCTCAGGGTCACCAAGGGCTGTGTTGACACATTCAATGCTATACCTCCTTGACCTTTTTTTTTTCATTAATGCTACAAAAATTAATGACCACTTTAATTGAGACCTTGATCTAGCATATTTTCAACTTTTCCCACCCAGCAGGATAAGTTGCCCATCTTTAACAAAAATTGTCGCTGTGCTAATAACATTTCACATCTGGCTGTGTAGCAGATGGCTACAGATATTCGGTGAGTAGCATCACTGTTGAGGATAAAAGGCAGCACGTGTGCTGCAGAAACACAGGTAAGGATGACCTGTGGATTGAAACACACATTCACTGACCACAGATTCAAGGACAGAGAAAGCTTAGGGTGTATACCTGTGTACACTGAGCAAGGCCTACGACCCAGAGAAGACAAATATTTTTCCTTCATCTATACTAGCTTATAAAAAAAAAGGGAAAAAAACCCTCTTCAATTAAAAAAAAACACAGTTCCGTTCCAATAATAATGAAAGCAATAACAATTTGGAGATCAAAGCTGCCTAGCTCTCAGCAATCATGAGCTATCTGGATTTCACATCTTCCACTAGCACCGCTCCGCCTGGCTCTGGTAAAATTACACGTGGGTAAAACTTTGTCAAGACTTAAAGAACCGTGGGCACAGAATCACCCTATCTCGTGCAGATTCTCATTTTTTATATTTCCCTTTAACAGCATTTTTGCTGTTCGCAGTCAAGGAAAATTTAGAGAAAAACAAAACAAAACAAAACCACCTGCCTCACTTTTGTCAAGTTAAGATCACTTGCCAGAAGCAGCAACAGGGTCTGAAATTTACAGCCAAAGCCAGCAATGAAAATCACTGCGTAGTCCAACATCCTAACAGTTTGAACCTGGCAAACGGTAAATAAAACATGGTCATTTCCATCCTTTCCCCACCTATCTGGTGCTGGTGGTTATTTTTCTAAAAGGGGAGACTACTAGAAAAGTTTTGTGGTCTGGTAAATTTTTAGTGGTGGTTACACGACTGATTTTAATCACAGCTTCATTCTGGGACATCCCAGAATACTTGAGGGTGCTTGTTTGGGTAACCACGAACATCACTGAATTTTCAAAGCCCAGACGGAAAAGTGAACTGAAGTGGTTACTGCAGTGTCACGGCTAGACATTTACTCCGTGCTTCAATACTAGCTGAACTGAATCACACTCAAGGAACTAACTAAAGAGAGGAAGGCACCAAGTTTAGGGCTGTGATGTTTTCTCTAATGAACCTCCTCTGATACCCGAGGGCTCGTGGCTTTCAGGGGTGGGGATTTTCAGCTGACCTGCTGGGTAATCGTGGGAGGCTTGCTTCCCAGCACCGTGACACGGAGCTGGACACCGTTTCCTTCTCAGCCGCCTGGGGGAGTAGTAACAAGCTGCTTTTCCGCTAAATTAGAGAAGAGGCAGACTTTTTTTTTTTTCACTTTTTAAGGCAAAAACAAAATTTAGAATGAAACCAGAGTCTCTTTTCTAATAGGGCAAAATCTCCTTTTCTCCCCCTTTTCCACTTGACTCAGTTTTGTGTTAAACAAAGCTATCGTGCTTTTCCCCCATTATTTCTATACTGACACTCAGCTAATACTGGATCTTCCACCCTCTGAAGATAAAATAGTCAGCAGTTTTTTTAAAAACCAAATTAAAATCCATTCTTGCCGGGTTCTTTTGTCTTTTTGCATAAATATTACCTTCCCTGGTTACTCAGGCTCCGCTGAAACTAAAATAAACAAAGCTGGAATAAGGCAGCTTTGATTTCACCACTGGCAGAAGCCCTCCCTCATGCCAGTTCTCATTTTGGAGGGCCAGGGGAGGGGGAGAATGGAGAATGGTGGTTTGCAGAGGCCGCTGTCCCCCTCAGCAATGCTGTGACAGACAAGCATGGAGACCCTGTCCCCACCACTCCCCTCCTTCCCCACGGCTTCTTTCCTGAAGTCCTGGGATCCAAAAAGGGACATGGAGCCAGTGCAACTGCTTCTGGATTCAGCAAGCGCTTGGACTATCATTCACATTTAGAAAAATGCTAATGAGGAACTGATTATAATTCCATTTCAAACCATCAGGCCCTGAGATACAATCACCCCCCTCTCAGCTGTTCAGTGAAGAAAAGCAGGTGAGACTTTTCCCCCAGCCATGGTGGTTTAAGAAAAGCCGATCTCAGGCCTAGAAAAACTGAATTGAGAAGGCACTTGGGCTTCAGGAAGCTTAGAAGATGAAGCTGTGCGGTGGGCCAAGAGATAAGCGACTCGGGGAGTCTTTGGCTGGACGTTCATCCCACCCGCCTGAGGGTGCAGCTCCTGGAGGTGGGTCGGGGTGCGCGGGCGGCCAGCAACTTGTCCGCACCAAGCCCAGGGGGGAGTCTGAGGCCTGCGCAGCCACCCGGCTCTGCCCACCGGAGTGTCCGGTAGAGTCTTGACACCCCTCTCTTCACGGGGGCCTGAGTTCACTCTAAGCCCTGTAAGCAGGGCACTGGGGGAAGAGTGGTTCAAAAACTCAACCACCTCTTCCTTCTGAACAGACGCAGCAAACCTTTTTTTCACCCAGCACAGAACCTTCTGCGAGGCCCTTCTGTAGAGGCGAAGCCAGAGGCCGCGAGCACCCGAGGTGAGCCGGCACGGCAGCGAGGAGCGTCTTTGCTAGGCCAGTTTGTGCTTCTGCATCCACACAGTCCAGGGGGCCTGACACCCCAGGCTGCCAGGTGCCACCCGGCCAGCCAGCTATCTGGGGAAGAAGTAGTCTCTGTTGCTGACGTCATAAGGTCTCTGAGGGCCACTGGCATCTGGTCGGCTAGTCCTTGAGGTGTTGTCAGACCCAAGGCTGCTGGGGGACACCGGCGGGGAGATGAGGGGCACAAGCACTGGGGTGGGCTTGGGCCTCTCAGGGACCAGCTGTCCCAAAGAATACGGTGGGTGCACGCTCGTCTTGCCTTCTTTCAGAGCCTGCAGCTTCCCCGTCTTCTTGAACCTTCACACAGACACACAAAGACAAACCATGCAAATGTTGAGTTCCCTCTGTGATAAACCCGCGAGAAAAACACCAACAGCTGGCGGCCCTGGTGGCCTGGCGCTCCTGGGTTTCAGCTCCAAGAAGTGATAACTATTTATTCATTGGCTGTTTATTGTTACCAGGAGTTACACAATCCTCTGAAGAGTCATCAAAAATATCCCAAGAGGGCTTCCCTGGTGGTGCAGTGGTTAAGAATCCGCTTGCCAATGCAGGGGACACGGGTTCAAGCCCTGGTCCAGGTAGATACCACATACCGTGGAGCAACTAAGCCTGTGCGCCACAACTACTGAGCCTGAGCTCTACAGCCCGCAAGCCACAACTACTGAGCCCACGTGCCACAACTACTGAAGTCCCACGCCTAGAGCCCATGCTCCGCAACAAGAGAAGCCACCACAATGACAAGCCTGCGCACCGCATCAGAGTACTCCCCGCTCGCCGCAACTAGAGAAAGTCCGCGCACAGCAACGAAGACCAACGCAGCCAAAAATAAATGAATAAATAAAATACCCCAAGAGAATAGGTATGTGTTGTGGGTCCAGTTTACCAATGGGGAAACTGAGGCTTTGAGAGTGTGGCTTTGAGTGCCCCTTTATAGCACCGAGAATTTAGTTTGTCCTGCTCCAGAGGCTACCCAGAGGGGCCCCTCAGTCAAATTAACACTGGCTAGAGGTAGAAAATTGGCAGCTGCCTTTAATGGCAGGGAAAAGGCTGTACTGCTCCCTCAGCAGCCCTCCTGCTCCTCTTGCTTCCAATATTCCCGGCGTCCCCAATTCTCCTTACACCTCTGGGTCCCCTCACACCATGCTGGCACGTTCTCACAGACTCGGCCGTGGGCACCACTTGGGCACAAGTGACTCATCTGACAGGAAAGTCAATGTTAAACAGGAAGGAGATAGACATCTCTCTGATCATAGCTTCGTTCACCCTGCTCCATTCTGGGCCCAAAGCCAGGGCTCAGTAACTGAGAAAAGTCACTTGACAGCCCAGAGAAAGATGAGATGGTGATAGCAATCTTCAAAGGTACAGTCAGGTCTCCTCCCTGAAGGGGCCCTTCTGTTGGGTGGGGCAGCTCATCTCCCCCTCCTGCTTCCCACTTTGTCGCCTATTAACTTATTGCCCATTGACCTCAAAGTGGGAGCAAGGTGGTCTCCCTCAGTTCTACCAAATGTCAGCTACTCCAGGAAGGGCTGGGAGGGAAGAGGGGAAACCAATGTCAAAAACAAGGTTTGGGGATTTTCCTTAGGTTTCTTTTTATATCGACAGGCTACTCCTGTCCTTGTTATGATAAATAATTGATAGTTGGCTCCAAATCTGCCATTGGCTCTTAGCCTGTTATCCAAATGGAATAAACAATCTGCAGAATGTGACTTAGGCTTCGCCATTCAGGCACTGCACAGGAAGGGAACACAGCAGGGGTGCTTACTGGAGCTACGCTGTGTCCCTGGGTGGAATCCTTCTCCCTCATGAGAGAACTGAGGATAGAGTCATTATGCTCTGGATTTCAAAATATTCAGATCCTCTGACCCAAGAATTCCACTTCTGGGAATATACCCTCAGGAAAGAGCATAGCTGCAGAAAAAGCTTTATGCACAAAGATGTTCAACACAGTGTTATTTACAAAAGCAAAACAACAACCCAAATGCCCAATAATAGGAGGTTGGTTAAGTGATCTTGGGTATTATAGCCACCTAATGGAGGAGTGATGAAAGTGAGGTTTACAAAGAATTTGTAATGATGGGAAGAAGTGCTTATGTTATATAACTGATACTAAAGTTATAAGGCAGGATTCAGAGCTGTAGAGACAGAATAATCATGGCTACATAAAAACAAACAAGAAACTATGCAGAGGAAAAAGACTCAGAAGAAATTCATCTAAATGTAAAGTGTTCATGAGCTGGGTGTCAATTGCACGGGTATCTTCACTTTGTGGAAATTCATGGCACTGTACACTTATGACATCTGCAATTTCCTATATGTTTGTTAGACTTCAATCACATTTACATTTTAAAAATTAACAGTGGCTGTCTTTGCATAATGTGTCATTTTTCTCCCTTCTTCCTATTTGTCAGTATTTAGCAAATTACCAATTTTTAGCAATCATGTATCACAATTTTTTTAAAGTCTCTATTGATGTTACCTGACCAATATGGAAAGCAATCTCTGTCCTCAGTTTTTTTCCAAAGCAATTGGACGGGTAACTGAGAAAGATGAGCCTTCCTTCTTTTGAAAAATTTTGAGGAGTGAATGAGATTTTTTGGCAAATCACTAAGCTCAGAGGGGCCTTTGAAACCCCAGGGCCTGGGGTATATCCACACTTGGCACTGCCCTGCCCTGGGCAGGGGTCTGAGCAGGGCCTGGGGGCTGGAGAGGGTGCAGGGCGGGTAGAAGGAACAAAGAGCTGAGCTGTCAGACTTTTGCACCTCAGCCGCCACCTTTTACCTATTTTACATACTTGGGCTTCGTAATGTTTTGCTTAAAGAAAAGGTTCTGCAGCTAAAAGAAATTTTTAAAAAACACTTATAGGGCTTCCCTGGTGGCGCAGTGGTTGGGAGTCTGCCTACCGATGCAGGGGACAGGGGTTCGTGCCCAGGTCCGGGAAGATCCCACATGCCGCGGAGTGGCTGGTCCCGTGAGCCATGGCCGCTGAGCCTGCGCGTCCGGAGCCTGTGCTCCGCAATGGGAGAGGCCACAACAGTGAGAGGGCCGCGTACCGAAAAAAAAAAAAAAAAAAAAAAAAAAAAAAACACTTATAATATCCCTTAACCATAGAAGTGGGAGAGTGTGATTTTAAAATATTGAAATGAGGGACTTCCCTGGTGGTCCAGTGGCACAGAACTGAGATCCCGCATGCCCCGTGGTGCGGCCAAAAATAAAAATTGAAATAAGACAATACATTCAATACAAAATGATTTAAATCATAGGCATACATATAGGAAGTCCTCACCTAATAGCGTTAGCCATTCTAGATAAATGTGCAGAAAAGCAATTCTCTGCTATGAGAATCCTAGCCATTCTAGATAAATGTGCAGAAAAGCAATTCTCTGCTATGAGAATCCTATTTTCTCAGTGCCTGAGAGCATAAAATAAAGAGAGAGAAGCAGTGGGGCACAGGGAGTAGGGTGGGGAGAATTGGCCCCTGTAAGTTATAACATCCACTTAAGATGGCACACTTTCTTCAACAGCACATTTAAATTTTAAAAACTTGTCACCGATGTTGCTGGAAAAATATTTAGGAAAATACTATGCTTTGCTTGAGGCACAAAATAAATGTACTAAAAATAAAAAGATGGTGTCACAGGTGGGCGGGCTTTACTTCCTCTACCTGCCTCTCATTCTGTCCACTGTAATCTGGCCACCCCAACTGTACAGTGGCCCAACCATTTTGGCACCCCAGGCTCCCACATCATCTCTACATTTACACTCTTGTCTTGACACAGGGGGCTTTGGGAGTAGGAGTTTTTCATTACTTGAAATAACTGGCCTCTTTCCAAATAAATTTGCCTTATATGAGAGAAAATGGAAACTCACCAGGCTAGGAAATAAATTACTGATATGTTCTCTGCACAAGGCACTGTGCCTTCGGGGACTCTGGTTGTGTAGCAACCAGCCAGTGTACAAGCACCATCAGCACATTAGCAAACTAAGTCTGTGATGAGCACTGTGGCCAATTCCCAGCCTAACGCTTCTCTCTTAGGGGTTAACAGCACACCAAGATGACGCTGCTTGTTCGCAGGGCCACTGGCCAACACTGGACTGATAGGACCAACTGGGCCCACCTCTTAGCTGACAGCAGGCTGGTGCAGTGGGCAGGGACTCTCAGGACACAAGTTCTAGGCCTGTCTCTGCTAATTAATAAGTTGTATGTCCTTGGGCAAGTCATTTACCTTTCAGGGCTGTTTTCTCATTTGTAAAATTAAAGAGTTTGACTAAATGACCCATAAGGCCGTATCCAAAAAGCACAAGCTTTGGGTTTGAATCTTGGCCTTAGCCTTACTAGCTGTGATCACTCCACCTCTTTCAGCTTTCATTTCCTCATCTGTCAAGTGGAAATCACGATATTTACTCTATAGGGTCTGTGGTAGGTTATAAGAAAGGCCTTTTGAAGCCCTAATGATATAGAAATAGAAAGAGAACACAGAAGTATGTGTCTGAGGTGAGGCAAGGGATCCCTTAGAAGGCAGCAGGAAGACCTCGGAAAGTTGCCATGGCCCCTCTCTGACCCAAAGGTATAAAAGACAGTGAGTTCTTGGTTCCTCCAAGGAGTTACCTCCACTCTTGAGGAACCTTATCTTCTGCACACCCTTTGGACAGCTTGCTCACTACTTCATTGGAAAATCAAAGCAAAACAACCCGAACACAGCTTGAGCTGTCATCTTCCAACCCAGACCACCTTGGTGGGCGAGCTGTTTCAGGGTCACTGTGAGAATCCAATGAGCTGTAACATGTGGAAAAGCTCTCTGCCAAGGTCTTACCCCTCCTTCCCAAGCACCCTCAAAGACCACCTCTCACAACCACCAGGTAGAGTCCTTGAAAGTTACACACAAGGGGAGAGACAGGAAAAACACAGTGAAGTTTCTCCTCTACTTATATTATTGTAATGAACCACCATCCAAAGTCAGAGCCCAGCCTGATTTCCTTTAGGGCTCCAGCATATGCAAAATTACCAGTTCCTGCAGTAAAATCATGAACATAGCAAGTTTTCTTTATTGCCCATTCATTGAGAGCATGTTAGGTGATCTCTCCGCAAGCTTGGGAACGAATGACAAAACCAATGACCGAATGGAGAGAGAGACTCCGATGAAATGGGCAGGGGCGTTACAGTGACCAGGGTGCCAACCGAGCCCTCACCTGTGGTGTTTCCTCACCATGACGGGACGAGGGCACTAGGACAGGGCATTTAAAGGTGATCCACTAGGTCTGCTTATTTGGAGACACGGAGTATTCCCAAGAATGTCTAGCCAGGCACTTCAGAGTTACCTGTGCACATACCCCTGGTGTGGTGCTTCTCTCGTGGTATTTTACTGATTTTAGTACGTGGTTCTTGGAGGAGAGGGAGGGTCCTATTCGTACCGCAGTCCCAGAGCCTAAGGGGTTTCTTCAGTGTCTAACACACACTTCTCCCTCTGGTGTTCACAGCCAGGTTTTCCTGCTTCTTCTCCTCCCTGTCAGGCCACTCCTTCTCAGCCCCTTTTTCATCGCCCCCTCTACACAATTTTTCAATTGTATTCCACAGGTTACGTTGTTGGCCCCATCCTCTCTCAAGGCCCCAACTACCACCTGCCTGCTGCCAATGATCTGAATTACCTCCAAAACTTGTTCACTTGGAGTTTCCCCAGTGGCGCCAACATGTAATCGTCGCTTTTCACTCAGTTGTTCTACCTCCAGTGTTTTCCATTCTTCATGGACGACACCCACCATCTGCCCAATTGCTTAAGCCAGAAACTTGAGGGTCAGACTTGACTCCTCCCTCTCTTCCATTCTTCTCTTCTGAGCTGTCATCAAATCTTGTCAATTCTACCTTTAAAATATACCTTGAATCCATTCATGGCTCTCCAACCCATTGCCAGCATCCTAGCCCTAGCAAAGCTAGATCAGAAACATGAGAACACCACAGGACCACCCCCCGGGCCCATCTCACCTCAGGACAATGCCAATACAGAGGAGCGTCCCGAAGGCCAGGCTTCCTCCAGCCACCAGGAAGGTGGGCAGTGGTACCGAAGTAGAATCTTGCACTAGAAAAAAAAAAAAAAAAAAGGAAGAGAAAGAAGAGGAGGAGGAGGAAGAGAGGAGCAGAGGAAAGAAGGGAAGAAACCACTCAGCAGGTGCTGTCAAAACCTCAACAGAACCTCACCCCTGTAGGAGGAAACAGCTCTGCGTTAAGCAACAGGCCCCTTGACGAGCTTGCCAGTTTTCTGGCCAAAGCCACCTCTACAGGAGTCACCCCCAGCACAACCTGACAGACCCCAGGATGCCACCACTTGGCAAGAGATACACCTCAAGCTCAGAGCTTCTGAGCGCCTGCGGCCAGCCACAGACTCCCACTCACTTTCAAAGTGGCTTTTCTAGTGGCATTCAGCCTGCCCCACAAGGCACAGAGGGAGTGCCAGAAACAGAGGCTTGGGGGACCTCACTGACGGCAGCGCCACCGAGGACAATGTCACGGAGGCTCAGGTGCTTTAAATCAAGTGTTCAGGTGCAGTTTTCCCCAGTGGGGTGTCACCTCTTGCCTGTCTCCCCACTTGGTACTCAAGCCGCAGCCACATGAACTTCATTCCATCTTCCTCATGCCATGTTCCCTCTTCCCCCAGAGCTCTTCCCACATGTCCTCTTCTCCCCCAGAACGCTCATCCACCTTCACTGCACCTCTTTGCTGTCCAGTTCCTCCTGGACCTTTGAGTCTCACATGAGGTGATGTCATTTCCTTTGAGAAGTGACCCTGCTCCAAGCTGGCTACGTGCCCTTCCTGGTTACTCCACCGCCTCCAGTCTGAGCTCCCTGAAAGCCGGGACCACATGTGTCTTTTTCCCAACTGCTCCCAACGGCTCATGTGGTGCCTTGAACAAAGCAGGCTCACCAATATTTCATTCAATGAATAAAAGAACAAACTAGCTTCACGGGCTGCCCTGGTGGCGCAGTGGTTGAGAGTCCGCCTGCCGATGCGGGGGACGCGGGTTCGTGCCCCGGTCCGGGAAGATCCCACATGCCGCTGGGCGGCTGGGCCCGTGAGCCATGGCCGCTGAGCCTGCGCGTCCGGAGCCTGTGCTCCGCAACGGGAGAGGCCACGACAGTGAGAGGCCCGCGTACCACAAAAAAAAAGAAAGAAAGAAAAAAAAAAAACTAGCTTCACAAGCAGCCACGTCCTCCCACAGAAAGCTCCTTCCCGTGGCTGCCAGAGAGAGACCCTGGACTAGACAGAGAGTACATCTGTCTACCATCATTCTCTCCTGCTGGAAATGCAGATACTTGCAGTCTCATGGACTTGGGATTCAGGCCCTTCCGCCCCAAACAGTACCCAGTGCTGATGAAGATGTCACCTACCAGTCATCACTTCGAGTGCCCAGTGGATGCAAGCTTTGCCTTGAGCTCCAGCTGGTAGTGGGCACTGACCACAGGGACGGGTCTCTCCTAGTATGTCCTACGTCTCTTGGCAGAGAAAGCCATTTCATGTATGCTCGGCTGACTCATTTACTAATATTTCATCACCTTTTGTATTTGTTCCTTCGTTAATTCAACAAATATTTATTGAGTGTCTATCGTGTGCCAGGCTTTGTTCTAAGCCTTGGGGATACAGAGAATTGGATGACAGAAAGGCTCCTGGCTTCCTGGATCTTACATTCTAATCAAGCGAGACAGACAAATACGTATGTAATATGATGTCAGCAGTGACAAGGGCAATGATGGAAAACAAAGCACAGGAAAGGAAGAATGACAGCAGCGGGTTCTGTCAGATTGGCTGGTGGGGAAAGGCCTCCCTGAGGAGGGGGCATTTGAGCAGAGGCCTGGATGAAGGGGCTGGCCTAGTGGAGGTCGGGGGAAGAGCACCCAAGGCAGAGCAAGCAGCAGACGCGAAGGCCACGAGGTAGAGCATGTGTGGAAGAGTGAGGAGGGTAGAGTGAGTGAGAGGGAGAAAGGAGGAGGCGAGGTCTAAAGATTGGGGGCCTGACCCCATGGAGACTAGGGCCTTTCTTAGGTCTTTGGCTTTTACTCCAGGAGAGAAGATGGTGTTGAGTGAAGGAGAGCTTGGATTTGTGTTTTAAGAATCATTCTGGGGGCTTCCCTGGTGGCGCAGTGGTTAAGAATCCGCCTGCCAATGCAGGGGACACGGGTTCGAGCTCTGGTCTGGGAAGATCCCACATGCCGCAAAGCAACTAAGCCTGCGCGCCACAACTACTGAGCCTGCGCTCTGAAGACTGCGAGCCACAACTACTGAAGCCCACGCACCGCAAGGAAGAGTAGCCCCCGCTCACCACAACTAGAGAAAGCCCGCGTGCAGCAATGAAGACCCAACGCAGCCAAAAATAAATAATAAATAAAATAAATAAATTTTTTAAAAAAAAGAATCATTCTGGCTGGTGGTTGGAAAACAGTCTATTGGTGATTAAGACTAAAAGCCAGCAGACCAGCAGGCAGCTCCTAAAGTCCTACAGGAGGAAAAGACAGCAGTGGCTGGACCGGGTGTTGGCAGTGGAGGAGGTGAGAAGTGGTCAGCTCCTGGACGTGCCTCGAGATACAACTGGCAGGACCTGCTGAGGGACTGGACATGGGATGAGGGATAGAAGAGGAAGCATGTCTAATTCCCTGGCCCCAGCAACCCAGAAGATGTGGTGTCAGTTCCTGAGATGAGGAAGAAGGATAAGAACAGATTTGGGTTGAAGAGGCAGGGAGGCATCACGTATTCTCTTTTAGGCACATTCAGTTTGAGATTTTTAGTAGGTATCCAGGTGGACACGTCACCTAGGCAGTTGGATACACGAGTCTGGATCTTAGTGGAAAGGTCAGAGATGGGGCTAGAAGTTTGGGAGTCATGAGCCCATAGATGGTCTTTAAAGACATGGGGCTGAATGAGATAGATCATCAGTGAGAGCAGATGGAGAAGACTCCAAGGTCCTTCCTCCACAGCAGCCCCTGAACTGCTGCCCCAACCTCCTGCCATTCCACCCATATCATTTAAGGCTCATTTCAAACGGCACCTCCTCCATGAACTTTCTCTGATTCCCCCAATGGACATGTTCTCTCAAGTCTCTAAATCCCACTTTGCTTTATCTATGGCTCTCTTTTGGCCAGTCTCACACTCTGCTCTCTGTTAGTTACTACTTTACTCTTTGCCAGAGCCTGCCCCCGGGATGGTAGACTCCTGGAGAGCAGGGATGCGTTCAATTCCCTCTGAGTCCCCAGCTGTGCAGGCAGAGCTTAGCCTCAGGTGTTTAGTAGGTCCCCCCAGGTGCACTGCACTAGGTAGGGCTTTGCAACTGGGGTGACAGCATGGGCGTCCAGCATCAGATGCGGCAGGAATCTGCCCAGGTAAAGGTAAGGAGGCCAAGGCCTTCCTCAGAAAGCCATCAGATGGATCTACTCAGCTACTGAGCCTCCAGAGTCTGGACCCCATGAGTCCCATACATATAGTAAAAAAGCACAGGACCTGGGATCTTTCTTTTTTCTTTCTTTTTTTGGCTGGGATCTTTCTTGATGAGAATGTTACTAAGTTTTCCTGGTCTCACAGATATAGGGAATCAGAACCATTGAAATCAAGGGTTTCCGAAGCAAAGATTTATCCCATTCCTCAAAGCGTATTCCATTTCAG
Organism: Globicephala melas; assembly: GCF_963455315.2. Lineage (NCBI taxonomy): Eukaryota > Metazoa > Chordata > Mammalia > Artiodactyla > Delphinidae > Globicephala > Globicephala melas. The sequence continues at coordinate 76,508,204 of NC_083314.1, forward strand.
ACTCCAATAATTTTGTTGGTAGCACATTCATTTGTATTCTGGGCCAACTGTGAAGTATTTTACTGACTTATCCCACCCTTCTTCTGGTCTCTTCACTATATCATAGCTAACAATATCAAACTTGGAGGTATAAAGTAACAAAAAAGAATATTTCTGCCATTGATCCTTTTCGTTAAGCAGACTGGTCCTCTGCCAATATTTCCAAAAAGAAAAGGACTTTCTGAAGAGACAAGTTCTTTTGCATCCCATAGGCCATAGAAATACAAAAATATCCAGTCCTTACCTGGGAGGCTTGTTGCATTTGCAGAATCTTTGGAGAAAAGATTTTCATTATCTTCATTAGTAGTAGGTGCCTAAAAGAGACATTCCTGACTGTAAGCCTGTTTCTGCAGATTCCACCATCATTCAGGACCCAGCTCAGGTGCCACCTCCTCCTTAACCCCCTGCCTGATCCACCCAAGGCATTCCTTTCTCTGTCTCATGGACCTCTCCATGTCTGACCTGTCAATCTCAACTTTTGCACTATTATTTATATCTAACAGCTTGCCTACTCAAGGTGGGGATTTCTTCCCATCTGCCACTCTACCAGGAGCTTAAGAGCACAGCACCTTCCACAGAGGAGCATCAATAGATACCCTGAAGCAGCAGTTGTATTACGGGTCCGGTCCCAGGGCGTGGATACCACCACTTACTAGGAAAACCACAGGCTAGAACTTTGGATCCACCACTTACTAGCTATGTAACCCTGGGCAAGTTTCTTAACCCACGTGGGCATCACTTTTCCTCCCTTGTAGGCACAACCATCCTGACACCCAAATCTTGGTTATCCTAAGGATGAAATGAGTTAGCAAACGCCAGGCTCAGAGCCTAGCACGGCGTGGCAAGTTCTCAGTGTCAGTTCCCTCCATGCTCCAGCCCCACAGGCATGGGCTTCACCCTGGAGCTGCTTCCACTGGTGCCTGGACAGTCCTGCATCCAACATAGCCAAGGTGCAGGACCCTAGGCTCCTTCCCTGTGCTGTCCAGCTCCAGGAGTGGCTGAGCCTCCCAGCTTAGCATTTAGGGAATTAAGGACCAGGAGAGGAGTTGTAGTTGGATGGGAAATTGGATTACTCGAGGATTTGTTGAGCAGCTTCAGAAGTAATCCTCTTTCCAGAAAATTATGACACCAGGAGTCCACAGGGGAAGAGCTCAGAAAAACTGAATGTGAGTCACAGGCTAAGCTGTTAGTGGTGCCCAGAGGTTCAGAGATGAGACAGCAGGCACCAGACACAGAGCAGCTCAGTGAGCTAAGCCGGCACCGCTCCACACTTTCCATGGCCCACATCCCCGGGATGAGAACTGCTCTTACCCTGCTTTACAGAGGTGTGACAAGGACAGGCAAGTTGCCCGTGGCCATGTTTCTAGTAAGTGGCAGAGCTGGGATTTAAACCAATTTCTGCCTGATGCCAGCCCACAACCCTTAACACTAGGTGCTGTCGCCGTGACCCTTTGACAAGAACATGAGCTCACCTGTGTGGAGGGGGGCAGCTCAGTCTCAGCTGGAGAACTCTTGGATTCTGTGGATAGAAGAGTCATTATTAATGATTCATGGATGCTGAAAGTCCTATCTGATGGAATAAAATTCATCACAATGAATTTTATGCTGGAAACAAACAAATATCCAAACCTAGAGGACTAGCTATATAAATTATGATATAGCCACATATTGTAATAGCCTTTAAAAATATTTTAGAGGGCTTCCCTGGTGGCGCAGTGGTTGAGAGTCCGCCTGCCGATGCAGGGGACGCGGGTTTGTGCCCCGGTCCGGGAAGATCCCACATGCCGCGGAGCGGCTGGGCCCGTGAGCCATGGCCGCTGAGCCGGCGCGTCCGGAGCCTGTGCTCTGCAACGGGAGAGGCCACAACAGTGGGAGGACCGTGTACCGCAAAAAAAAAAAAAAAATTTTAGAAAACAGCTAAGAATATGCTATGTTTTATGAAAAATTCAAGACAAGAAAAAGGCCACAGAGTTTGATCCAGAGCTTCTAAAGAAACACATTTATATCATTTTTCATTATATGTTATATGATATATTGCAATATATATATTCACACAGAGGAAAAAAAGTTGGAAGGATACACAGCACTAGATATAAACACCATTAAAATTTTAATTTCCTTTATGCACATTTTTGCAATAAAAAATATTTATTTAAACAAAAGATTCTAGGGACTTCCCTGGTGGTCCAGCGGTTAAGACTCCATGCTCCTAATGCAGGCGTCCCTGGTTTGATCCCTGGTCAGGGAACTAGATCCCGCATGCCGCAACTAAGACCCGGCACAGCCAAATAAATACATACTTTAAAAAATATATAAACAACAGATTCTCACCTGCCTGGGTGGGCTTAATACACTTTGCCCGAGAAGGGAGGTGGACTGGGCACCCTCCCAGGCCCCTCTCCCTCCATGGGAACCACGTTTCTGCAGAAACCCGCAAGGCTGCAGAAGGCCAAGTATCAAAGCGAGAGTGCTGACACAAGGCCAGGCTCAGCGGCAAACGTGGGCCCGAGGGACCAGGCGCTGAACCCTGACAGGCAATGTGTGGAATGCTCTGGAGTTTAAAATATTTTCTTTTCAGTTCATCATTTTTCCATCAAGAAATTAAAAATACCACAGAACCGGTTTACACAAAGATGTCGAGCCTCCCTGAGCCAGGAGTAGAAGGGCTAGCAAGGGGTTGGAGGAGAGGGTGACCCTACTTCTGCTCAGGACAGAATTTCCAGAGGGAGTGTGACTTCCCAGGAGGGGAGAAAAACCACACACTAGCAGCAGTGGAAGGGACACAAGAGCATGTTCACCCTCCGCATTGTACAGAGAGGAAACAGAGGCCCAGAGAGGGAAAGCAACTTGTCCACGGTCATACATCAAGTTAGCCCCAAATCAACCTAGGATAAATGGGAGGGACACAGTCTCTTATTCCTGTGTGTTCCTCCCAGACCAGCCTAGCAGAGAACAGTTAGACTCATAGCCGGGGGTGATTGAAGGATTAAAGGAGGGGGCGGGGATACTAGAATGAAAGCTAAAACCAGGAGACAGGGGCAACGCTACATAGGAAATATGGCTGACCATGGATGGTCATTCAGTGCAGTGGTTCCCAAACCCAGACATGTTCAGCATCACTGGTGGCTTTTTAGGTCCCATCCTTGACCTATGGCCTCAGGATCTCCAGGATGGGATTCAGACATCAGGGTTTTGAAAAGGTTCCCCAAGCCCACAGAGATGTTTCAGGAAGAAAGGGAGACCAGTATACTTTCAACCCTCAGCTCTGACCCCCCAACATGGTACATGGTCCAGAAAAGGATGTTTAACCTTTGGTGGCTCAGATTTCCAGGGATAAAGTAGGAATTTTATCTCAAGTAACCCAGGAATGTTACCAGAATGGACAAAATTTTTCTAATGCATAGTAAGATTGTCTTACATAACAAGACTTTTTAAAAAGCTCCCCAGGGACTTCACTGGTGGCACGGTGGTTAAGAATCCACCTGCCGATGCAGGAGACATGGGTTCGATCCCTAGTCTGGGAAGATCCCACATGCCACGGAGCAACTAAGTCCGCGAGCCACAACTACGGAGCCCACATGCTGCAACTACTGAAGCCCACACACCTAGAGCGCATGCCCCACAACAAGAGAAGCCACTGCAATGAGAAGCCCACACACCACAACGAAGAGTAGCCCCCGCTCACCACAACTAGAGAAAGCCCGCACACAGCAACGAAGACCCAACACAACCAAACAGAATAAAAATTTAAAAAGAAATAAATAAATAATTTTTGGTAAAAAGTTCCCTAGATGATGATGGGGACCCCTGATTCAGACCATTTGTCCCCTGAGATGGAGCAACTTTTGCATCATTACTACTAATAATCATTTCCATTTTACAAATGAAAAAACTGGGGATCAGGGTCGGAAGAAATAAGTTAGGTTAATAATACTAACTGCATACTAATAGAATATTACTAGTATTTCTAGCAGCGACCTTTGTGGAAGCTCGCCCTACTCCAGTCCCAAGTGGTTCTTAGCCTATGTGATGCTGAGGCCTCACAGCAATATACGAGGCAGGTACTCTTATCTCAGGTTTACAGAGACATGGAGGCTCAGGAAGGCTATAAAACATTAGCAACACCTGTGAGCACATTTTTTTTTTCTGTTTGGACAGAAGTATTTCATATTTCTCCTTAAGTATTTTATATTTCCCAATGCCTCCCTTCAGCTAGCATGCTGGGTGAAAGAGGGGAAGGAACCATCATTCACTGGTCCCCTTGTGCCCCCATGTGCCCCCCATGTGCCAGGAAGTTACAGGGGTAAGGATAGTGGTGGTGGTAACTAGACAAAACAGCAATAATAACAATGCCTAATATTTAATGAGCACTTACTATGTGCCAGGCACCATTCTACCTACTTTACATGAATTAACTCATTTAATTCTCACAACAGTACTCTGAGATTGGTACCATTTTTATCCCCACTTTACATATGGGGAGAATGAGGCACAGGGAGGTTAAATAGCTTGCCTGAAGTTTTGTAAGAAACAAGTGTTAAGGCTTTCTGACTCCAAGAATACTCTTTTTTTTCCCCTTTGTTAAAAAAAAAAAAATCACCTCTAGATTGACCATGTCTCAAATTCAGGGACTGTATCTTACTCATCTTTGTAAACTCACTTCTTAACACAGGCCTAGCATCTTGCTGAAAAACTTTGTAGTTAGAAAAATATTAATTATGGAAAAAATCACTTGGAAAAAAAAGACTATTTGATACATTAACAGCAACACCGAGTGTGTCCCTTGTATTAATATTTCCAGATTGTAAGGTGTACTTTTATATTCATAACAAAGTGAGTGAATGAATGATCATACTCCAATAAGTGAGACTGATAAAGACCACCTGTGAGTTTTTTCCACACAAGTTTTTAAAACAAGAGACTTATTTCTGTTAATTTGAGAACGGATTTGGGTTTGCTTGCTTGGGTCTTGGAATAGATAAATCCAATATAAAAGATGGCAGAGGTCTTCATACAGATGTGTAACCTTGGTCAAGACACTTAACCTCTTTTAGGCCTTGTTTCTTCACTTCTAAGCAAGGGGATAACTTCCTCCTGCACAGATCACCTGGGATCACAGGCTGAAAGGACCTAGCACTCACGCGGCACACAATAATATCTGTTTAAAAACTGACCCAACTCTCAAAAATCAGAGCAGAGAATATAAAACATTTTCTAACACAATAATTTTTTTTAAACCTAGATGGCCTTGGGTATAGTGATAACATTTTATTTTATTTATTATTTTTTAATAAATTTATTTATTTATTTATATTTCTGGCTGCACTGGGTCTTCGTTGCCGCGTGTGGGCTTTCTCTAGTTGTGGAGAGCAGGAGCTGCTTGTCGTTACGGTGGCTTCTCTTGCTGCAGAGCAAGGGCTCTAGGCACCGGGGGCTTCAGTAGTTGTGGCAGGCGGGCTCAGTCGTTGTGGCTCGTGGGCTCTAGAGTGCAGGCTCAGTAGTTGTGGCGCACGGGCTTAGTTGCTCCGCGGCATGTGGGATCTTCCCGGACCAGGGCTCGAACCCGTGTTCCCCTGCATTGACAGGTGGATTCTTAACCACTGCGCCACCAGGGAAGTCCCACTAACACAATCTTTTTAAATTGTATATTATAACCAGTTAAGATATGGGCCACTGGGCTCCAGGGTTGGAGTACATAGAGGGAACATAGGAGTGGGCTGAGAATAAGAAGAGGAAAAGGCAAGTAAAAGGAAGCCAGAGAGGGTCAGAGAGATGAGGACACAAGGGAAGAGGGAGAAACCACAAAGCCAGACATTCCCAGAGAGGGGTTGGGGGCGGGGACACAGGAACCCACAAGCTGAGCAGCACCTTCCACTCTGAGCTTCACACCTTCCCTCACAACGTGTAAACCACCAACTAGCAAGTTAATCACGGCTCCTCCATTCATGAAAAAAACAAAACAAAACAAAAAAACCTCACCAAGGAGCTGACAGTCTCCTGAGGAGAAAGAAGTAACCTCCAGCTGTAACCCCAACACCACCCAGAATGATCTGTGGAGAAGCCTACTGGTCTGAGGCCAAAGGAGAAAAAGACGGACAAGGCAGCATGGATATTTGCACGGTGTACGGTCACCCAAGTGTCTTCCTTCTGAGCTTAAGCCCTTGTTTCAGCCTCTCCTTTATGAAATAATGGTGATGGTCAATGGCAATAGCAACTTTTTACTTAACCATTTAACTTTATGTCCTTACTTTGCAAAATTAAAAGTTGGTGACCTTATTTGGTCCCCAAAATTCTTTTTGAAATTTTACAGAAACCCCAGGAAGCTCTGAGCTATCAGGGAGGGTGTGGGAGCGATATGCAGGCTTGTGATCTAGAAAGATGCCCGTAGCAGTGGCATGGAGGACGGCCTGCTGCTCACACACCAGAGACAGAGATCAGTTTCGGGGGTCGTTATAAGAATTCTGTCGAGGGCTTCCCTGGTGGCACAGTGGTTAAGAATCCGCCTGCCAATGCAGGGGACACGGGTTCAAGCCCTGGTCCAGGAAGACCCCACATGCCGCGGAGCAACTAAGCCCATGTGCCACATCTACTGAGCCTGTATGCCACAACTGCTGAAGCCCGCGCGCCTAGGGCGTGTGCTCTGCAGCAAGAGAAGCCACTGCAATGAGAAGCCCTCACACAGCAACAAAGAGTAGCTCCCGCTCGCTGCAACTAGAGAAAGCCTGCGCACAGCAACGAAGACCCAATGCAGCCAAAAATAAACTAACTTATTTATTTATTTATTTTATTTATTTTATTTTTTAAAGAATTCTTTTGAGATGGGACAAGAACCTGAGCCAAGGAAGGGGGGTGTCTAGCCTGATGTCCTGGGGATGTCCCGGCTCAGGGAGCGGGCTGGGTGGTGGTGTCCTTCTCTGGACAAGGAATACAGGGAGGTTTGTGAGGGAGGGTGTGGGCCCAGCTCTGGGCAGAGTGGAGACAAGAATCCAGAGCTCCAGGGACAGGTGTGGCCTGAGACACGTGTGAATGGCTGGCATTTGGTAAACACTTACCACGTGCAGGGCTGGGTGCAAACGGCTCTCCATCTCGTTTAATCCTCACCACAACCCTGTGAGGCGGGTTTTTTGGTTTTCGGGGTTTTGAGGCAGGCCTGTTATTCCCATTTGACAACTAAGCACACCTGGGCTCCGTCAGGCACTTCCCTAAGGTCGCACTGTGCAGGGGTTGGGCCAGCAACCAGAGCCCAGTCCGCCTGTGCCCAGCGAGGACAATGCACAGAGTGGACGTGGAGAGGCCACCCCGTGGAAGGGCCACATGGAGACGCCGTGGAAAACAGCACGAGAGTGGAGGCAGGGGATGCACACTGACGGTTGAACGGGGCACAGTCTCTTCAGAAACGTGTCCCCAAGTGCCCTTTAACCTGCACAATTTCCCCCTCGGGGGTGCCAAGGAGAGGAACACAGTGAACGCCCCCAAAATGGGACCGGAGGGTTTGAGGTGACAGTACGTGGCTTCAGGGATCGGGCCAGGGAGACACATCTGCCTGGAGAGTCCACAGCCCTGGCCTCTGGGCACCCCAAAGGCCTTGCGGATGCAAACCTCTGGCACCTCCTCAACAGTGTGATTCCAAAGAATGGGTCCATGTCACTCGCTACCTGTCACAAGAGGTTCTAATTATTTTCCAGGTGTCAGTGAGCAGGGTGTGAGAGGGAGTTAAAGGGAGCAAGAAATAACCCTCTTATGCCTAATGGGCTTTTCCCTAGCACTTTGCCCCAAGCTCGCTGTGCAAAGGGTCCACAGACTTGCTAGATGCCAGCCCTGCCCGTGCTACCGGAAAGGACAAATCTGGGAGAACTCCCACTCTGGGAAGAGCGGCTGACCAGCCGCCTGTCGATGTATAAGCTCTTCTTCCTGCCCTGACATCAGGGTGACATCAGCCCTGACATGCAGGGACTCGATGAGTCCCGGCAGCAGGTGCTGTCAGCAGTCACCTGGCCTTGCTGGCCGGAACAGGGGCCCCAGACTGGGTGACTCTGCGCCCGGCGTTCACCCAGGGAACCTTGCTGTGGCCACAGACTGTGTGCGGCCAGGCCTTGGCCTCAAGGGGGCAGCACTCACTGAAGTCCAGACTCCTCAATCCCCTCCCCCAGGCCTCTACCAGCCCCCCCTCCACCCCCACTCTCTACAGGCCTTCCTGCAGGAGTAGCCTGCCTCCACCTGCCCCACTGGGACCTCCCACCCACACATCTGTGCTCCAGCCCCACCAAAAGGCCCTGCCCTTGTTCACAGTCCGTGCCTTTGCACCTGCTGTTCCCGCTGCCTATAAGCCCCATTCTCTACCTGGGAAACTCTTATACATCCTCCAGGACATAACTCAAATGTCACCTCCTCCATGAAGCTTTTCCTGCTCTTTCTAAACTGCCCCAAGTATTGTCAGATCCACAGCCTTATCAAGTACAATGGGATGCTCCCCCAGCCCCACAGCACATTCTATAATCACTGGGAAAGCTTTCGAAAATACCATTCCACATTCTAATTCAGTGGGTCCAGGATTGTATCCAGGGCAATTCTAGGATGCCCATAGCCCCACTCTCTTTATCCCAAGAACCAAACAACATGGCACTGCAAATTGCTAATCCTTCTACATTTGCAGTACGGGTTATTATTTCTAAAGAATGTTTTCTCACTAAATTCATAAAAATTCCCAGAGGGGACAAGACAGGTCATGTCATCTCCATTTTACAGATGACAAGACTGAGGCTTTGAGAGGTAAACTAACTTTACTAAGGTCATACAACATGATTCCCAGGTGCAATGTAGTTCCCTTGACCTCTGTGTCATATCCCCCACACCTAGGCAGGGGCATCCTATCTGCGTGAGCTTTGAGGGCTAGAGGCAGGTCCTTGGGGTTGGAAAGCCCATCGATGCAGTATCTAGTGCACTGACATGTCCCAAACAGTCAAATAACTCTACCGTCAGTAAAACACACCTAACCTCCCTCTCATTTTCCAGAAGTGCTCCCCAATTTCCAGCCTAAGTTCTTCTTGCACCAGAATCATCCAAGTTCCTCTTGCTCTGCCCTCAGTGGAGAGGGGAGAAGCTGGTATCTCTCTTGGACATTCACCACTGGGGTTTTGAAGAACCCCCCCCCGAAAAAAAAACCCCACACACGTAGAGAATGGAGAGCTCAAACTCTTCAACTGTTTATGTGAACAGAGGCCAAGAGTTCTGTCTGAGCTTACACAGTCACTGTAGCAAGTCACAGAAGCACAGGACCTGAGGCTGAAAAGTCAGAGACATGTGTCTGCTACACCATCTTCCGCTGTCAGGAGAACGTCAACAATTTAAAGAGGAACATCCACAAATGAGACCAGCTTTAAGGGAAGGTGACCAGACAGGTAAGGAATCCACAAGCCATCCCATACAACAGCCTGGGAACAGAAGCCCAAACAGATATGAGTTCCCTGGGAATTCCAGAAGAATTCAGAGAGCGCAGACTAGCAGACTTATCAGAGGTTACCCTGGAGACCAAGGCCCACTGAGGCCAGATTTGGATTCACATGAGAAAGAACTTTCTTCTTGAATAGACAGTTCTCATAAAAAGATATACAAAGAGCCAGTAAGCACATGAAAAGATGGTCAACATCACTGTTTATTGTGGAAATGCAAATCAAAACCACAATACCACACCCATAAGGATGGCTATTTGAAAGAAAGAAAGAGAGGAAGGGAGGGAGGGAGGGAGAGAAAGAAAAAGAAAGAGAGAAAGGAAGGAAGGAAGGAAGAAAAAGAGAGAGAGAAAGAAAGAAAGAAAGAGAGAGGGAGGGAGGAAGGAAGGAAAGAAGGAAGAAAGTACTAAGTGTTGGCTAGGCTATGAAGAAATTGGAACCCTGCACATTGCTGATAGGAATGTAGGAATGTAAGGTGCAGCCACTGTGGAAACCAGTATAGTGGTTCTTCAAAAAATTAAAAATAGTATTACCATACGATGTAGCAACTACACTTCTGGGTATATACTCAAAAGAATTGAAAGCAGAGACCCAAACAGATATTTATACACCCATGTTCATAGCAGCATTATTCACAATAGTCAAAAAAAGTGGAAGCAACCCAAGTGTCCAACTACGGATGAACAGATAAAATATGGTATATATCTACAATGGAACATTATTCAGCTTTAAAAGGGGAGGAAATTCTGGCACAGGTTATAACATGGATGAATCCTGAGGATGTTATCCTAAGTAAAATAAATCGCTCACAAAAAGACAAATACGGAATGATTCCACTTATATGAGGTACTTAGAGTACTTAGAGTAGTCAAACTCATAGAGACAGAGAGTAAAGTGGTGGTCACAGGGGCTGGAGGTAGGGGTGAATGGGAAGTTACTATTTAATGGGTATAGAGTTTCCGTTTTGCAAGATGGAAAGAGTTCTGGAGATGGATGGTGGTGATGATTGCACAACAATGTGAATGAATTTAACGCCACTGAACCATAAGCTTTAAAATGGTTAAAGTGGTAAATTATAAGTTATGTGTAATTTACCACAATTTAAAATTTTAAAAAAACAAGAAAGAACTTTCTAACAAAACAGGATTTCCTAAAGCTGTTTGTAACCATCTAAATTAAGTGGTTGGGATAAAAAGTAAACAGGTGTCGGCCTGTATCCAGAACATTTCCTCTGCACAATGTGATAAATGATTTGCTCCCCTTGCAAAGGCTCCTAAGGCCATGTTAATGTTTGGCCTTCAGATAATGAGAGGCTCAAAGTGTATACAAACCAGAGACAATCATGGACAGGGCAACACAACCTAGCCTGAAGGATGTTCTGATTTATTTAAATGGTCTTTCTAAGTAAGATATAGTAGTTAGGCCTCCCTTCTTGTCCAGGCCTTAGCAGGAAATGAACTTTTGAGGAGAGGATTCAATAGAAAGTCGCCTCCTGCTCTTGATGGACAGGAGCGGGGGACAGCACAAGAAAAGCTCTGAGCCTGCTCTTGACACTGCCTACATCCAATTAACAAGACACCCTAAAGCCCTAAGCCCACTCCTCTGGCTCTCCCAGGATGGGAAAGACAAGGATCACACACTGCAAAGCCAGGGTAGGGAAAAGGCCATCACATTACAGCATCCATTCTGGGGGAAGAATGCCAGCCTACATATAAAAGTCTCCCTGAAGGGACTTCCCTGGTGGCACAGCGGTAAAGTATCTGCCTGCCAATGCAGGGGACACAGGTTGGAGCCCTGGTCCGGGAAGATCCCACATGTCACAGAGCAACTAAGTCCGTGCGCCACAACTACTGAGCCTGCGCTCTAGAGCCCGCGAGCCACAGTTACTGAGCCCTCGCACTGCAACTATTGAAGCCCACTTGCCTGGAGCCCGTGCTCCACAACAAGAGAAGCCACCACAATGAGAAGCCCGCTCACCACAACGAAGAGTAGCCCCCGCTCACCGCAACTAGAGAAAGCCTGCGCGCAGCAATGAAGACCCAACGCTGCCAAAAAAAAAAAATTCTCCCTGAAGCCAGGGGTAGAAGAAAATGGCAGGGGTAGGGATGGGCCTGGACAATTTATATCATTCTATCCTTTGCTTTTTTTCCATACACACTCAATAAATGGGTATTTTATTATTTTTTAATTGTCTGGTATTTAAGAACAACTAATTTGGTCCAATTATGCTGCTGGACTAAAAAGATCTGACCCTGAAGCAAGCCTGGAAGCTATTCTAAAATAAGAACACTGGGAACAATGGGATGGGCTGCTACAAGGGATAGTAAGCTCTCCATCTCTGGAAGCATTCAAGCAGAGGCTGGGTAACCACTCTCTGGGAGATTCCTGCACTGGGTATAGGTCTATTACATCCTAATTTTTCATAGGAGGGAGTCAAAAGATAATGTCTCAAATTATTTTCTCAGAAAAAAAAGAAAAAAAAAAGCCATAAGTTTATTATTCAGAGTGAAGGAGGCCACCAGCAGAAGAACTAGAAACAGAAACTGAGCAGCTTCCTCTAGAAAGCAGGGCTGGAAATGGGAAGGGGTGGGGCAAGGGACACATTATTATAAGCCCTTCTTTGCTTCTTTGCCATGAGAATGTATTAATTTGATAAAAATTAAGTTAAAAATAAATTCCCATGGGTTAAAAAAAAAACATTACTCACACAGTTGCTAAACAATACATTTCTCAAAAATATTGAATTACATGGGAATGCTCACAAAATTTTATATATAAATACACACACACATAAATATACTCAGAATAGGAAAGACGTATAATAAAATGTTCTCACTGGTTTTCTCTAGGTGGTACGAATACTGGTGATAATTATTCTTTATATTTTTTGTTTAGAATTTTTCACTAATCGCATTATTACTACCTTTAACATCTTTTTTTTTCAAGTAAAAAGCATTAGTTTACTGTGGTAGGTTAAATATAGCTACAAATTCTTTGCGGCTCCTCCCATCAGGCTGTGGAGGAACCTTCCCCCCTTGAGTCTGGGCTGGCCTGCTGGCAGATGACAGACCTCAAGGAGAACCGAGAGCTCCAGCCACCAGCCAGAGTCAACCGTCAGATGTGGCAGTGAGGCCATCTTGGACAGTGCAGACCTGATGCAGCTGCCTTCATGATTCAGGCAAAACCTGCACAAGAGCTGCCCAGCTGACTGATTTTCAACGAATTGAGCAGATGAATGGTTGCTTTTTTACCATGAGTTTGGGGGTGACTTGTTACATAGCAACAGATAATTGATACAGTAACAAAGCTGAAACATCCCTTCCGCATTTCTCACATACCTGTCCAAGGGACGCCCGTGACCTCCTGGCTCCACTCACTCCATAAGCCATGCCCAAACTCCTCCTGGGCCCGAAGCTGCACCACATGCTTCATGCCACTCCAGGCGTCGTGGATGATGCAGTGATACTGGAGCTCCTTGACCTGAGGGCGAGAGGCGCAGGTGACTCTGGGGTGGGGCCTGGGTGGCACCAGGTTAAGCGGCTCCACAGGGACACGGGAGTCCTGGGACAACCCCAGCCCTTCAGCTGCTCCCTCTTGGGTCCGGTGGATGACTCAGCTGGGCAGAGATGCTCCAAAGGCTCACACCACCCTGGAGGCTCAGAGCCAGGTGGGGTTGCCGTCTGGGCCAACTGGTGCAGAAGCTGTAAGTCACAGCCCCTGCCCCCATGTAACACAGAATCTTGCAAGCCACACCCTTGACTTGCAGGCAGCCCATCTCTCTTCCCAGCTCACACTCGATCTCACAAACTGGCCTGCAAAGAGGAGACTGGCCGGGCATTATTATTCCCATTTTATAAATGAGGCAGCCAAGGCTCAGAAGGGTTCAGAGACTTACTCAAGGCCATGCAGGTAGTGAGTGGCTGACCAGGACTCAGAACTCATTTTCTTCTTTCTAGTACCCTTTCTACTACTCCTGAGTATCTAGGGGCTCTTTTCTGTCCAGAAGTAAAAGAAAAATTTACCATCCACATTGTGAATGTCTTTGATCGTTCAGCCCGGTATCGGAGCTCAAACTGTAACCTGTAGAAATATGAGTTCCAGGAAGGGGGGTCTTGCCAGGTGACGCTGAGCCAGCGGGGGTTTCTGTCCACGGCGGTGACCGTCACATTGACGGGTGGGTCAGGCTGCACTGTGGGAAAAGGGAGCACAGCTCCTATGCAGCAACAAGTTTGGTGCCAAGGAGAGACCCATGAAGACTGCAAGTCCCCAGCAGGCAGGACCCCACCTCCAGCCCCAGACCACTTCCCCAGGCACACCCTGACAGGGCGCTCGCCTGCCACAATCAGACCTCTGGCAAGTATCCCAAGGGCTTCCCCGGTGGCGCAGAGGTTAAGAATCTGCCTGCCAAGGCAGGGGATACGGGTTCGAGCCCTGGTCCGGGAAGATCCCACATGCCACAGAGTGCCACAACTACTGAGCCTGTGTGCCACAACTACTGAGCCCACGTGCCACAACTACTGAAGCCCGCGCACCTAGAGCCCGTACTCCGCAACTAGAGAAGCCACCGCAATGAGAAGCCCGCCCACCGCAACGAAGAGTACCCACTGCTCACCCCACAACTAGAGAAAGCCCGTGTACAGCAACAAAGACCCAACACAGCCAAAAATAAATAAATAAATTTATTAAAAAAAAAAAACTAAAGCCCAAAAGGCACCAGCTCACCAAACCCCTCACCGTCCCCTCCAAGAAGTCCATGAGGAACATTAAATCAAAAAAAAGGAAACAGTTGGAGGGGAGATGGAGGCCTGAAGAGCTTACTTACGGATTCCATAACCCTCAAATGTTTGGGGTCTGCTGGACTGGCTCCCAGCACTGTTGGAGACACACAGGGACACGACGTACAAAGAGTTGTCTCCCTCTGGGACTGCCAACTGGCAGGAGAACTGCTGCGACTCCGGGGAGTACTGGCACGGCTCCTGGAAGTCTTTCACCGGACTGCAGACACAAAACAAGGGCGGGGCTCGCTATCAGTTGCTGCACTTACTCAGGACAGGAGAGAAGAAAGGGCAGGGGTTAGGAGCTCAGGCTCTGCGGTCTGACCCCGGTTTTTTTTTGTTTTGTTTTTTATTTTTATTTATTTATCTTTGGCTGCATTGGGTCCTCATTGCTGTGTGCGGGCTTCTCCTAGTTATGGGGAGCGGGGGTTGCTCAATAGTTGTGGCACAGGGGCTTAGCCGCTCCGCGGCATGTGGGATCTTCCCGGGCCAGGGCTCGAACCCGTGTCCCCCGCATTGGCAGGCAGATTCTTAACCACTGCGCCACCAGGGAAGTCCCGTCCCTGGGGGTTTTAATCTCCACTTCACACTGAGTAGCACTGGGGATTCTGAGTAAATTATCCAACCTCTCCAAGCCTCTGTTTTCTCATTCGAAAATGGGAATATTAACAGTACCCACCTCACAGGGGTTTCTTAGGATTAATTCATAAATGAGTGTAAAACATCTAGCTTAGCATCTGGCATGGCAGTCTAAGGGGCTGAACTAGAGGGCGCGCTCAATTACCGTGGCATCAGAGAGGTAGTGCGTTCGGGCTCCCTGACAGGTCCTGGGCTCTTGGCACTGCAGGGGATGCAGAAAGGAATCAAGAGGCCCCACCCTGGCCTCAAGACACTAACAGAAAAGACCTGCCCTCAGAGGACTAGGACAGCCAGTAGAATGCCATCCCAGAACCTCGAAGTGCTGGAAGGGTTTGCAAAGAGGTGGCAGCGTTTCCGTCAGTGAGCCCAGAAAGGAATCCTGGGTGATGAAGATATTAGAGGTGAGTCAGACACTGTCCCACCTGGCCTGGAAGCCTGAGACTTCACCAACTTGTGACATGTGTGGGCATGTGAGTCCAGGGCAGCCACTCACCCTGCCGCCTCAGTGACAAATCACCCATCAACCCCTGATCTGAGTTTTAACCCCAGGCCCAGCACAGACTTTCCTTCTGGGAAGCCTGCCCCCACCTTCCCAGTCTGAGTTAGGGCCTCCCTCCCTCCCTCCACCGTCACTCAGGCATCCATCCCACCTAACACTGAGAAGGTGGGGCCGTCTGCTTACAGGTGGGTACCCCCATGGGGCTTGAGGACAGGGGCCCAGTCCTGTTTGCCTTGTGCCTCTCCCTCAGCCTAGTACAGCACCCAGCCCACGGCAGACGCCGAACTCGCCAAACACTTAGGGAGAGAACAAGCGAGCAAGCGCAGTGGGGCGAGGGTGTGCCTGCGGGCACACACACGAGCAAAAGAGCAGAACATACAAAACCTCTTTCCAGGGGCCTGTTTCACCCCCGCAGTCCCAGGATGGGCCTGAGTGGGTTCTGGAGGCCCCAAGGCTCTCACAGTGGCTCCCCATTCCCCCTTCCTCAGTTCAGGGTAGACAGCCCAGGAGGAGGATGGACACGCCCGAGCTGCTGGCAGGAGGAGGCTGTGAGCTTAAACGCCCTGCCCTCTCTCATTCTTACTGTCAACACACAAATTACTCTAGTCCAAGTGTCAACTGAATAAAGCCTTCCCGGGGGCGGGCTGGGCAGCTGCCGGCCACTGTACAGAACATCCCATTTACGGAGGAATGCCTTCCTGGTGCCACAGAATTATATCCCAACTCAGCTTCGGGCTGTGGAGATTTCTGACCTTCCTCTACTTGGAGTGTGAACCATCAGTCCTAATGGCATCTGCATCATGTGCAGAAGGGCAACCTATACATGTCCCTGTGCAGAGACCAAAATATAAATATCACCACCAGGTGACTCTCTGGAGACAGACGCAGTGGAAACCAAAACACCCAGATGACGTCCGTCCCTGCTCGGATTTTTTGATACTCTGATGATTGCCAGCTCAAACTCAGTGGTAAACAAACATCTGGACTACGGGGACCTTGGCTCTGGGATGGAGACAGAAAACTGCAGAGATGTAACCTTCCCCCTTCCATCGGTGCCTGAACTCATCCCAGGTCCCCTCACTTTGTGCCACAGGGACCCCCAGGCAGGTGTGACTTCCTGCCCCACTGCCCCCAGCTCCCTCTCCCCACTCTATCACCACTTCCTCTCAGCTGCCATTAAAATGGGAAAAGCCTGATAAGCTCACAATCAGGACACTGATCACAGCTGCCCTTCCCCTCCCAGGACATCTGCATCTTCTTAAGAGCAACGCCCAAAACCTTTGTATTTTGAATGAAATCAGATAGGCTGGGGTTTGATTCCGGGCAGAGCTACTTACTAGCTAGATGACCTTAAACAAGTTAACCAGTCTCTGTGGTACAGTTTCTCCATCTGTTAACGAGAAAAACAACACCCACCCACCCTCCCACCCCCGCTATTGTGTGGGTTAATAGGACAAATATTGTAGCACAGTGACCAGCACAGGGTGAGCACTGGTGGCGAAGTCTCAGCTCCCTCCTTCATTCCCTTCTCCTCCGTCCAAAGTACTTACTTACTTTCCAATAACATTTTGGAATCACTGGCCAGCCAGTCCCATTGGGCTCCTCTGAGAGCCGCCACCACTCCCAGGGCCTCAGTCAGGAAGGATGGAGAAAACAGACACACAGCCCAGCCCAAGATACTTACAACTTCCTCACCAATAACACGGCCTTGGTGGTCGGGGACGGGGGACTCCGAGGACTCCACTCACAACCCACGTTGCTGAGGGGGCTCCTCCGGAAGCAGGAAAGCTGGGGCTCCTCGGGGGGAACTGGAAGGAGAGCACAGAGGCTGAGGAGGCAGCAACCTCACCGCCCGTCCGGGGGAGCCCCTGACTCAGCGCCCTCCCCCGACCCTGGCACCAGCCCGTACCACAGCCAAACAGCCACGCACAGATCTAACTGTGCTCGGGAAATCAAAGGATGCCAAAGTCCTCATGTCAGGCTAGGAGGTGGGGCAAGTGAGGGGAGGTGCCTGGGGGCCAACTTGCCTAAAGGGGAGCAAGACTGGCACCAAAAGTTGGGGCTATGGGGCTTCCCTGGTGGCGCAGTGGTTGAGAGTCCGCCTGCCGATGCAGGGGACACGGGTTCGTGCCCCGGTCCGGGAGGATCCCACATGCCGCAGAGCGGCTGGGCCCGTGAGCCATGGCCGCTGGGCCTGCGCGTCCGGAGCCTGTGCTCGGCAACGGGAGAGGCCACAGCAGTGAGAGGCCCGTGTACCGGAAAAAAAAAAAAAGTTGGGGCTATGGGGTCCCACAGGCCTGGTGGTGTGGCCTTGGGCAAGTCCCAACCTCTCTTCAGTTTTCTACAATAAAGTTAAATGATGATAAAATAGTCACCGTAATACTGCTGCCTCTCACTGGGACATTGGGAAGATGGTATGAGACACTAAGGAAGAAAGTCCCTCAGCACAGGGCCTGGCACACAGGGCATCTGACTATAGGATGTCTTATGAGATGCAAGGGAGTTAGGAACCTACTAACTCTAACAATAAGAATAGTTCATTTGAGAGCTTACTATGTGCTATGCAGAGCTTTTAACACCATATTTAATCTTTACAACAACCCTGAAGTAAGTTAATAACATCAACCTTATTTTACTAACAAGGGAACTGAAGGGCAGAGAAGTTAAGCCGTGAAGGAGGAGGATTCGAACCCAGGCCCCTTGCCCTCGACCCCCCAAGCCCTAACCACACAGCAAGGCCAGCTGGACGGCATCTCCATCAGCCAGATGCCCCCACCCAGCTGGAAGCTCTACCAATCTCGCTGGCAAATGTCACTGGGCCTTTCCCCGAAATGCTTGGGCCAGGGAAATAACAGGAATTTAAAGGGTCAAGCAGGGAATCTCTCTCTGGAATGCGCAGAGCAGTGCTGGGAGCCGTCTCTGGGAGCTCTGAGGACACAACTCACCATCCACCAGCAAACGCACACTTCCAGCTGGGCGGCCGTCCTCGTAGCACGAATAGTTTCCAGAGTCGCTGAGCAGCACAGACCTCAGAAGCAGCCTCCTTCCCACGCCAGCCCATCTGCCTTGGCGTGAACCTGTGACCTGATTCCTGAGCACCCAGTGAACGGTGGCATTGTCCCCCGCTTCCCCACCTGGGCAGGTCAGGGTAACGCTGGCCCCTGGCAGGCTGGTCAGCACATCGGTTGCCACCTCTGCAGGGGGAGAAGACACTGGGTAAGCCCACAGCAACCTGACAAAGGGACTTCATCCGATTCGGGAAGCCACAAAAGGCTCTAGTGCTAAACATCTCTCAAGTCCATCCATTGGCCCGGGCCACCATCACATCACCTCTTCCTGGGTTACGGCAATGGCCTCCCTGTGGCCTCCCAGCCCCAGTCTTGGCCCTCTCCACCCAGCTGCCCCCGGGAGCCTTCCAAAGCGGCTCTCTGGCCACTCCACTCCTTTGAATAGAAACCTCTTCAAGGGCCTACCGCTGTCCACAGCACAAAGTCCAAGTTCAGAGGCCTGGCCCACAGGGCTTTCCACCACTTGCCCCCTGCTGACCTCTGAGGCCTCTTCTCTCCCCGATCAGCCTTAGAGGAGGCACAGTTCCCCCCACCCCATCCCCACACAACTTCCTCCTGTTGCAGGTCTCAGCCTAAATGTCCCTTCCCCAGAGGCCTTCCCTATCTCCTCAGCTGCATTAGGCCCCCATTCTACCTCCCCCACCATGTCACCCATCACACACTGCCGTATAATTACCAATTCCATATCCATCTTCACTTCAGGACCCCAAGTGCCACAAGAGTAGGCACCCTGTTTTGTTCTCTGTCATATTTCAGTGCCTAGATCATTGCCCGGCACACGGCGGTGGCCCACTGAGCACCTGATGAATGTATAAATGAACGTATACACACAGGAATGAATGCCAGGTACCCAGTGGGACTCACAAGATGCATGAGTACACAGGAAGTCTCAGAATCCCAGGGTCTCCATTTTACAGGTAATAACTGAGGCACAGAGGAATCAGGAGACTTGCCCAAGATCACCAATGACTTAGCTACACAGCTGAGAGGCGAACCAGGTCTTCCAACTCTGTTCGGTGCTCCCTCCAGAACCCTACACCTATCTATTAAACCACTTAGGGTAATGCTATGTTTATTCTAGGGACCAAATTGGAAAGTAAAAGAGAACAAATGCAGTCCCCATCCCTGAAAAATATTATGCTACTCAAGGAAAGGATATTAAAGATACAAGTAAACTTTCTTTTAGTATAGGTTAAATAGATTCATAGAATCTAAGATTTTGGTTTTTTAATAAATTTATTTATTTATTTATTTTTGGCTGCGTTGAGTCTTCGTTGCTGCACCCGGGCTTTCTCTAGTTGTGGCGATCGGGAGCTAACTCTTCATTGTGTTGCACGGGTTCCTCATTGCGATGGCTTCTCTTGTTGCAGGGCACGAGCTCTAGGCGCGCGGGCTTCAGTAGTTGTGGCTCGCGGGCTCTAGAGCGCAGGCTCAATAGTTGTGGTGCACGGGCTTAGTTGCTCCGCCCCATGTGGGATCTTCCCGGGCCAGGGCTTGAACCCGCGCCGCCTGCATTAGCAGACGGATTCTTTTTTTTTTTTTTTTTTTTTGCGGTACGCGGGCCTCTCACTGTTGTGGCCTCTCCCTTTGCAGAGCACAGGCTCCAGACGTGCAGGCTCAGCGGCCATGGCTCACGGGCCCAGCAGCCCCGCGGCATGTGGGATCTTCCCAGACCGGGGCACGAACCCATGTCCCCTGCATCAGCAGATGGATTCTTAACCACTGCACCACCAGGGAAGCCCAGAATCTAAGATTTAAATCAGTCTAGCCAGCTGAGGAAACTGAAGCCAGGGAAAACAGCAAGTTTTCATGTTAAGCACACTTGGTCCTTCTAACCAAATGTGTAGCCATTTCTTAGCAAACAGCAGCAATAAGTCTGGTCAAAGATTTCCGAAAGGCCCAGCAACAGCCTGGGCACCTGACCTCACCTCCCACCTGTGCTCCTGGGCTGGGAGGACCAGCACGAGTGTCCTCCCGACCTGCAAAGCCTTCTTGCTTGGGAGGAGTTTTTAATCTCACGCTTAACCGACTGTCCCTCCTCCCGCCAAGGTAGCTGTTGGAGAGGAGAGAATAAGGCTCAGTGACTCCCAGAAGGATAACACTCAAAGCCAGCGGGGCTGGTTGTCCAGATCAACTGCCGGCCACAGTCCAGAGATCAGGGACATGAGCATCAAAGGGACAGCGACAGCTTCTGTCTGGCTACACAGACTCCCTTCAATCTTCCTTCTCACCTTATCACTTGGAGTCAGAGTCCTCCACCCTGGCAACCTCTGCCCCGAGGTTGGCAGGTAAGGGACAGGTGCAAGGGCAGCATAGCAGCCGGTCACCTAGGGTTTCTTTCTCTTCACTATCAGAGCCTTCGACTTTGGGTGAGAAAAATGGCTGAATCTCACCTTGCAGCGAAGCGAGTGTGGCCAGGTGCCTTACACCCCTCTGCCTCACGTTCCCCCACCATGGGCCAAGATGCATGAGTACGTGCATCTCGAGGAGGTCCCCAGAGCCAGGCACCAGTGAAGAGGACAGAGTTAGGTGGCAGAGAGACCCTGCCCTCAAGGACAAGACATGTAAGATGCATTCACTGCTGCAGAACTGGGACAGAGGACACAGGGCGCCCCTGAACACCAGCAAAATCCCAGTCCCTAGGAGACCAAGTCCACTGAGGGTACCTCCACGCCCAGAGGGCTTAAAAGAGGTATGAAAAGCCCTAACTACAGGACACCTTTCATACATAATCTTCAGTAATATATTTCCAGCATTTCAAGTATCATTTTTAAATGTACTCTATGATATTGAACACATGCAAATTAATATATGTAATGTACATGAAAGCTATGAAACACTCCCGAACTCCTACCAACCAAACCACTAGCACAATCATTGTCTCTGAAGCTCCCTCTGTGCTCTGCATCCCCCAGCCTCCCTGCTTACACAGCGTTACATTTTGGACTTATCGCTCCCTCACTTTTTTTTTTTAATAGATCTTTATTGGAGTATAATTGCTTCACAACACTGTGTTAGTTTCTGTTGTAAATGGGTTCAGTTTCGCTACTCATGGATCCCTAAATTTTTCTTACCTTTGTGTGACATTTGAGAATTATGTAAATAGATTACCGTCTTCTGTGACATGTTTTTGTCATTCATTGTTTCCATGATTCATGTAGCTATAGTTATTCATTTTCACTGCTTTGTAATATTCCATTGGACAACTATATCATTCTCTTGCTGAGGGAGGTTTTGGGTCATTTCCAGCGTTTTGCTATATCAAAGAGTGTGCTATTAACTTTCTCGAAGGTGCTCTTGGCGCATTTGCCCAAGAATTTTCCTGAGTAGAATTGCTGGTCCTGGTGTGTGTGCATGTCACACATGTCCTTTTCCTTCATAATTGACACACAGTCCAAACCTTTTAAGTCTTATGTGCACCTGACAGTGGGTATGGCTTGCCATGTCCAGTCCACATACTGAATTACATCTGTGCCTGAATCAGGTTAGGTCTAGAAGACACACCGACACTTTGAATCAGTATATCGATACTTTCACTTTTCCATTTTCCACTTAATAAAGCAGCTATAAGTACAAAACCTAACATGGATGTCAAGTTCATGCACAAATTACCAACATTGTAGGAGCAAAGACGGAGACACCGTCGGGAATTCCCTGGTGGTCCAGTAGTTAGGACTCCGAGCTTCCAGTGCAGGGAGCACGGGTTTGATCCCTGGTCGGTGAACTAAGATCCCGCAAGCCGCATGGCGAGGCCAAAAAAAAAAAAAGATGGAGAAGCTGTCAGAGTAGGACAGTCTTCTGGTGGGTGGCCCCGCTGTGCAGTGCTTACAACATCCCTCCATCAGCTGACGAGCGGAAGTCGGAATTCACAAGGCATCAATACACAATAGATTCTCAGCGTTGCCTGAAAGTCCAAGCAGGGGTCAAGGACCATGGCAGGCTCATCCTTTCCTTGGCACTTTCCACATGGCACCATCCTTAACTATATATACATCCCCCTCCCCAGTCATGACTATGAGGCTGTGAACTCCCACTAGCACTCCTCAGAGAACTCAGTAGGTGCTTAATTAATGTTTAATGGAGGGTGCCTAAGAGGTACCCACAAGGTCAGGGCCTCCACAGTGCACACTCCCAGGAGCCCCTGTCACACAGGACACAGCGGTCTACGTGGTGCCCCTCGTGTGGTGCAGTGGGCAAGCCCTACGCTAGAGACCAGAAGAGCCAGCTTGTCACAGCTGAGGAAAGAGACTCTAAGCCTGGAGCCAGAAGGGACTCTCTTTTCTGCTTCTGCCTTTGCCAGTTCCAGGAAATACGTTTCTCTGGTCACTTCCCTAACCCCCAGTTCAGATGGAAGCTCTTGCCGTGGCTAGTGACCAGCTTGAACAATAGCAGGGGCTGTTCTGTTCCTGAATTCACCCACAATGGCCAGAGGATTTGGGCAGCTCAGAGAAATCACAAATAAAAAGACTTTTTTTCTCTTCTACTAAAGCAGAGCTTCAGGAGCAACATAATGGCCACTTCCTCTGCCAAAGAACTTGAGTAATGGTTCTCTGAATCTTTAAAACTGAGTCACTATTTTTTTTTTAATGGGGAATGATTAATTATAAAACACCCATTGGCAAGTATTGCCTGTCCCTGCCCTTCTTCAAAATACATTTCTTCTAGAACCTGTGAACAATGCTGTGTTAACTATGCTTTTAAAAGCATTCTATGCAGGATGATCACAGTCAAACACTCAGAGAGGAAAGACCACAAGAAAATACCCTTGCTACAGTCAGAGTGGGCAGTGCTGCCCCTACCCAGCCGCCCACCCTTCTGCCTCCTGACCCGAATCTCTGAGTCAGTGCCCGTGACACCGTGGGGCTGCGTAGGAGGCCCTGGGCATCTCTCTCTCTTTTTTTTTGGCTGCACCTCGCGGCTTGCGGGATCTCAGTTCCCCAACCAGGGACTGAACCTGGGCCAAGGCAGTGAAAGCCGGGCATCCTAACCACTAGGCCACCAGGGAACCCCCGCCCGAGCAACTCTTTGAAAAGGAAGAGGTGATGTTCACAGAATGCCCTCCTGGTACTTCCACCCACCTCTCCAAATGATGGGACTAGAGGCAATTTCTTTCTCTTCCTTTCATCTTTCTGTATTTTTTTCAATTTTCTATAAGTTGTTTGTATTACTCTTATAATGAACACACACAGACACACATACATATGTATATATATATATTTAAGACAAAGAAGCTACATAGCCTGGATCTGTCCAGGTTATCATGCCTAGGGAGGGAGGAGGTGGGGCAGAATGCAGTGGACACCAGGAAATAGGGGTGGGGTGAGAGTGGAGTTTTCAGGACAAGCAGCTTCTGACGGCACCTTCCAGGTCAAAGAACGTTCACCCCCCACGCTTGCAGCTCTGCCCTCCAACCCTTGCAGCTCTCTGTTTTGTCACTTTCGCTGCACGCTGCACGCTTAGCCCTCAGCCATGCTGGCCTCATCTCCTGGTGGACACAAGGTCACCGTCCCTCCCTATCTGCCCTGTTTGTCTACTCCCTGGAGTCTGCCAGGGCCCTCCTGAAGGCCTCCCTTATGGGGAAGAGCCAAAGGGAAGAGACACAGTGGGGAACAGGCGAGGGGGGAGCTCCTGAGAACATCCTGTTCCCCAGAGATGTGCCCCAGCCATTCTCACACTCCCACTCTGGGAGGTGAGGGGACCAGGTGGGGAGGGAGGGGTTGGCCCTGAACACCCTGACATTCAGCACAGCATGCAGTTTAGCATCTGCCCTTGAGCAATTGCTCAGCCATTTGAGGCCAGCATTGCAAGCCCATGCCCGTCCCCTCCTTAAGACTCAAGAATTTTTTGGTGCACCATCAAGTGCAAAAGGCCAGAAACCTTAATCCTGGAGAGAGAACTGACAGTTAGTGGTGAACACCTACTATGCACTGACACTCCTCTCCACAAAACCCCATGGAAAACTTAAAACTACCTATAACACAGGCCGCCCTAAGATAAATGTCCCTGACACGTTGAGGGAGACAAGAGGAGGGGTAACACTCAAAAACGGAGGGATTCAATGGAAGAGATATTTGGGTTGAGCCTTGAGACATGAGTAGGAGTTTGATAAGTGGAACTACAGGGAATGGCATTGTATAAAGAGGGAACAGCATGGAAAGGCATTGAGAAGTGAGGGCCCGGGGAGGGCAGGTATCTGGTGTCCTCCAAGGGGATCAGAAACCTGACTCTGCAGGCAGAGGTATGTGCAGGCTCAGTGCCCACCCACCTCCAACCCCAGCCTCCAGGACAGGAGCCAACAGTGCTTCCTCCTTCTGTTCATCTTCCAATCACCAGTGCCTGCCCCCCCCCACCCCGCCTCCCACCCCTTCCTGGCCTCCTAGTGCATCACAAAGCATCCCAGGGGCAGCAGAGAGGAGGAGGCAGTGAAGGACTGTTGAGCCTCCTTTGTTCTTACCAAGGTCAATGTCAGATGCAGGGTGGCAGCACCCTACATCCCAGCTGCCTACGAAAAGGGATTGTGCAGAGGACCAAAGCACCTCACTTGGGACGGAGAGCAGCAAAGTATTCCCTCCTGA
This sequence comes from Globicephala melas, assembly GCF_963455315.2. NCBI lineage: Eukaryota > Metazoa > Chordata > Mammalia > Artiodactyla > Delphinidae > Globicephala > Globicephala melas. The sequence goes on from NC_083314.1 coordinate 76,533,248, forward strand.
AAACAAACCTCCCCAAATCTCCTCCTCAACTGTCTGGTCTTGTTTAGTCACTGACAACTAACTGGGTGGGGCTGGACTGACACCAAGATACACTCTTGTCTTGATTTATCCTTTAACATAAAACACATCTCTAAGAGTGGCAGGCAGCCTGACATAGGGGAAGCAGCCCTGTGTTATCAGAAGACCCAAGTTCTAGTCCTGGTCTTGCCACTGACTTGCAATGAGCCTTGGGCACATCACAGCCCCTGACAGAGCCCCACTCACCTTCTCTATGAGGTGAGCGTTCAGACTACAGTCTGAAGCTCCCTGCTGCCCCTGTTCCTGCCGTCTAGCATCTTATCACTCTGAATCACTAGCTCACAGAGGGCAGGAAGCATGTCTGTGTCTGTTTATCTCAGACAACAGCCCAGCTTGAAAATACAATTAATCTATGGACTTTTTATTCTAATAGTCAATGACTTTTGGAGAAGGATGATGGCCAGGGCATCCCAGTGCCCTCAGACAGACGCATCTCCTTATCCCTAGAGAGCCCCAGGAGAGGGAAATTCCCATAACCTCCCTCGTCTCTCACTCCTCAAGGGGAAGACAGTTTAGGTCCTAGTAACCTCTGGCAACCAAATCCACACCTCCCGGCCCAATGCTCACGCAATCCCACTCCCTGGGCCGCTGGGCCCCCCACCATGGCCGACACCTCTCGAGCCTGGGAACTTTGCAGTACGGCCCTGGGAAGTGAGGCTCTTCCCCCTTCCAGACCTAAGGTTGGGTGCCAGAAACCCAGACAGCTTTCTTGTTTTTCTACTTTTTTCCTTCTTCAAGTAAACTTGCAAATGTCAATAACCAGAGAAAAACACGCACACGGAGACACATATTTCTCAACTCTCTTGCAGCTTGTTGTTGTTCTTGCCAGCAAAAACAAGTTCAGCTTCCTGGACCCGTTTATGTAAGCGGTGAAGCAGCTGCCCAGTGCCACCGCAACACGGGTTTAGCTCACGCCTGCTAATCCCACCGCCCCGGTTTCTGAGCAGGGACAGTCGTCTGGGCTGGCAGCTGGGCCAGCTAGCAGCACAGGACGGCCTCCAGCCTCTGGGGCTGCAGAGACACAGGATCTCAGAAGGGGGTCACAGAGGAACCGCAGGGGCCCCTGTCAGCGGTAAAGACCCTGATCTGGAAGGAGGGAGCTGCTGAGAAGTCTCCAGGAGAAGAACGTGGGAACCTCATGTTCACAGGGAAACACATGCAGAATTTGACCCCATGGGGCCTAGAACGAGTCCCCAGTGTGCTCTGTCCCCTCTCCCTGCATCCCCATCTAAGGACTGAAACCAATGTCCTGACTTCCCGAGTAATAATAAACGTAACACTCAGCACCACCTACAGCATTTAGCAGGTGTCAGCGCTTTACCTCAGAGCCCTCCGCTCCTACAACAACCCTGCTATGGGGGAGGCTGGTCCCCGTTTCCGTGGAAGTTCAGAGAAGTTAAGGAACTGGCCCAAATTCACACAGCTAGTGGGGGAGGGAGTCTGCATCGGCTCCGGGTGAGTCTGGCCAAAGCCCCCCTCTCTCTGGGGGTCCAGGCGCATCCCCGTGTTCCAGCCCAGCCCCACTTCTCTGGGCTGCCCACCACCCTGCGTCTCCCCTTCTCTCCCAATTTCCCCTCCTCCTCCCTGCTCTCCTCAGGCCTTTCTACCCATCACAGAGGCTCAGGGAGGGGAGTCCTGGGGTTGAGGGGTCTGTGTGAAGGGGGAGCGAGCCTTTTCCCACGCAGCCCTGCCACACCAACTAGCCCCTCAGGGGCTCTCCCAGGAAACCGGGGGCCAAGTACCCTTGATCCTTCTCCTTCTATGCTACAGCAACAGCACTCTTGTGATGAGTTATAGTTTAAAAGCGCCCCCCTCCCCGTCGGACTCCCGACCTCACACACTCACCAGATTGTCCACTCACTTTCCTAAAATCCCCAGAACGCCCTCCCCTCTGCCAATTAGGGCTGGGCCTCTGTGGCCCCTGCCACCTTCTCTAACTCAGCTCCCAGCCCCACCTCTTCCACAGCCCGCTCCTCAGGTTGCTGACTCCTGCCCTCCTCTCCGTCTAATGTGTTTGTACTTCTGTACCTGCTCGTATTTGTCTTGTATTTGGTGGAGTCAGTATTTATCTTGGCATGGCCTTCCCCTCCATCCGCACCAGGGACTGTATACTTACCGCTTGGACGGAGGGTCTGGGAGACTCCTTTGGACCATAAGAAGGTAACGCTGGCTGCTGACTCAGAGACCAGCGCGTGTGACCAACTCCTCACAAGAAAAACATTCAATCCTCCCCTGGCAGCATCACAGATAATCAGCTGGTCCCGGGCCGGAAGGTCTGGCCTGGGTCACCTCTCAGAGATTATAAACTAATCAGAGGAAAAGATATCAAAGGAGGGCAAACAATTCAATTCCCCCACCCCCACCAAACCCCAAGCAGCAGATTGAGAAATAAAAAGAGTAAAGGCAAGACTAAGCAGGCCGGTAAGAAGGGCGCATGGCCACAGGTGGACACAGATGGGACTTGGGTCCAGAAAGGGGCTAGGTTGGGGCTACAGCCACGGAATGGGTGCTGATCTAAGAGTTGCTCTTCTAGGGCTATAAAGGCCCTTCAAGATGATTCAGCCAACCTGCCCATTTTTATAGATGAGGAGAACCAAGGCCCAGAAGTCTCACAGCCAGTGTGTGGTGTAGCCAGGACTGGAGCCCTGGGCCTTGGGACTCTGGGTCATGTTTGCCCCACAGCCCAGTGCCTTCCCAGGAGCACAGCACAAAGGGTCCTGTCTTCCTGTCTCTGAACTTGGCCTTGGAGTCTAACCAGGAGCCTGACCCACATCAGGGTCTTTCCTGTGTTTGTGGAAGCAAAGGGGAGCAGGGTGCAGCACACACCTGATATCTGTTCCCCCTTCCCCATCCCAAACCATATCCACTCCCACCACCTGCCCCAGCTTCCACTCCTCCACCCCTTTAGATATGAGGAAGCAAAGCTAAAGATTTGAGAAGTCACAGAGTGGAGGTGTGGTAGGGAGTGACTAGAAGGGACACAGGAGAGCCTGCTGGGGCTGGTCATGTAGCTGAGTGGTGGTTACACGGCTATGCTCAGTTTGTGAAAATTCATCGGGCTGTTAAATTTATGCTGAGTGCACTCTCCCGTATGTATGTCACACTGCCATACACATTTTATAAAGCCCCTAAGTCCTCCTGCCTGAGTTCAAGCCTACATTCTTCTCCTTACTCCCATGTACCATGAGCAGACACACACACACGCACACACTGGTCTAGCTTCATGTCACCATGAAGAAAGCAGCTCAGAATGGAAGAGCAGGCATATCTACCCTCAGTGAAACTGTGAAACCTGGTTTCCAGCTTTCCTGCCCCCAGCCTGTTCCCCTCATAAATAAGCCAGGCCAGGCCTACCATGTTTTGAGCTATGGAGACTCAGCATTATAACTATGTCAGTGCTCCCTAAGTTATCTCTAAATTTTACTTGATCCTAATAAAAATACCAACAGGACTTTTTTTTCTTGGAAGTAGGCAAGCTGATTCTAAAGTTCAAACAGAAAAGTAAACAAGCAAGGATAGCCAGGAAAATTCTGAAAAAGCAGAGAACTGAGAGGAGGATTAGCCTTACCAAACTCTAAAGCATATTATAAAGCTATAGTTATTAAAACAGTGTGTGGTACTGACACATGAGTAGACAGACAAAACTATGGAGGAGACTAGAAAGTTCAGAAGTAATAGTAACCAAAAATAGCTTTGTCTGCACTATTGAACTGTACCCTTTAAAATGGCTAAGATGACTGACCTCCCTGGTGGCGCAGTGGTTAAGAATCTGCCTGCCAATGCAGGAGACACGGGTTCGAGCCCTGGTCCAGGAAGATCCCACATGCCATGGGGCAACTAAGCCCGTGTGCCACAACTACTGAGCCTGCGCTCCAGAGCCCATGAGCCACAACTACTGAGCCCGTGTGCCACAACTACTGAAGCCTGTGCACCTAGAGCCCGTGCTCCGAAACAAGAGAAGCCACCACAGTGAGAAGCCCATGCACCGCCACAAAGAGTAGCCCCCGCTCTCCACAACTAGAGAAAGCCCGTGCGCAGCAAGGAAGACCCAATGCAGCCATAAATAAATAAATAAATAAATTTTATTTTAATAAAATAAAATGGCTAAGATGATAAATGTTATGCTTTTGTATCTTACTACAATTATTTTAAAATAGCTTGGTTTGAGTGTTGGCTATATAGAGGTGCTATTGTAAGCTTGCACATGGATGACCTAACTTGATCTTCCCAACAGCTTATCTTACAGAAGAGGAGGCTGGTTACATAGCTAATTAGGGGTAAGCCTAGATTCAAACCCAAGCAATCAGGCCTCAGAATTTGTGCTTTTTAACTACTAAATCTGCCGACAAGAAGTATAAACCCAAGTATATACAGTAATTTGGTAGATTTTAAAGGTGGCTTTTAAAATCAGTGGTGGAAAGATGGATTATTCAATAAACTATAAAAAAGGACATCAGGTGATAACTGGGGGAAGAAAAGTTAGAGCCATACCTCAGTCCATGATAAATTCAAAATGGATCAAACATTTAAATACAAAAAATTCTTAAAGACACCGGAAAAAAAAAATCTTTTCTTTACTCCCTCCCAAAAAGAATCTTTCAAGACAATCTTGGCATAGGGAAGATCTTATTAAGTATGATACAAAACGTACAAGTCATAAAAGAAACTGATAAACCCAACTACAATTTTTTTTAATACACAAAAACCAACCCCCACCCAAAAAAGACAAACGACAAACTAGAGAAAAATCTTCACAACTCATATCACAGAGGACTAAATTCTTTAATATATTAAGAGGAAAAAACCCAACAACCCAGTTTTTAAAAATGAGCAATGAATATGAACAGGCACTTCATAGAAACAGGTTATGCAATAGTCTCTTAAACATGGGAAAACCGGTATATTCACACTCAGATAAGATAAATGCAAATTAATTCCACACAGATACCATCTCTGTGTAAATAGCAGTTTAATAACACATTTTCATCAGAACTGTGGGGACACAGGCATTCTCTCATTGCTGCGGGGAATATGAACTGGTGCAACTTCCACTCTCACTCAAAAGTACAAATGCACATGGCCTTCGACCCACAGGTTCACCTTCAAGGAATTTATCCTGCGGATGTTCTTGAGCTCAGGCAACATGATGGATATGCAAAGTTACTCCCCAAAGCACTGTCTGTAATGGCAAGACAGGAAACAAGCCCAAAGCCAACGTCCATCAAAAGGAGACTGTGTAGGGACTTCCCTTGTGGTCCAGTGGCTAAGACTCCGCACTCCCAATGCAGGAGCCCCGGGCTTGATCCCTGGTCAGGGAACTAGATCCCACATGCTGCAACTAAAGATCCCACACGCGGCAAGGAAGATCCCACGTGCCGCAACTAGGATCCCGCGCAGCCAAATAAATAAAGATTTAAATATATTAAAAAAAAAAAAACTAAAAACTTAGCACTGGGCTTCCCTGGTGGCGCAGTGGTTGAGAGCCCGCCTGCCGATGCAGGGGACACGGGTTCGTGCCCCGGTCCGGGAAGATCCCACATGCCGCTGGGCGGCTAGGCCCGTGAGCCATGGCCGCTGAGCCTGCGCGTCTGGAGCCTGTGCTCCGCAACGGGAGAGGCCACAACAGTGAGAGGCCCGCGTACCGCAAAAAAAACCCAAAAACTTAGCACTATTTTCAGGACATACCTAATCTCTCAAAAAATGTGAACAATTGTAATTATTATTCCCACTGCAGTAGTGGGTCTTTCCCCTTTTCTGTGAGAAAGTCTTCATGCTATAGCCTCCCCCTCTTCTCCCATCAAAATGGGGTCTTCAGATCAATAGCAGCTATCAAGCACCTGCTTTTGTTTGTTTCAGCCTCAAGACGTGTTGCTCTGCCTGGGCTTGGAGTGACTTGGCCCAAGGTCTGCTGGCTTGTTAAGTGGGTAGTCAAGAGACAGGCCTGGACTGTCTGACCCCTGAGCTGTTTTCTCTCTTTGCTGTCCCAGCTGCCTTGTTAAGAGACAGAGAAAGATCACTTACAGTGACATGTGGTTGCAAAACATTCCCCTGACCCAAAGTGATATGAATGGATATGGGGGAGGAGGAGGTTACAGTGCAATGGCTTAAACGTACACTGTGGCCTTAACTATTCTTCTTAAGAGAAGTACTGAAGAAGGACACTTCCTGGGGCAAAAGTAGGGCTGTCTTTGCCACACCAGTGCATATGGAGCTGGTGAGTCTGAGGACACTGAGAACAGAGACGATATCCTTGAAGTCACCATGTTTTGGGAAGGGTGGGAGTTGTGGGTGACACACGTGATACAGTGGAAAGAGCAAGGTTCAGAGCAAGGTCTGTCACTTCCTTGCTGTGCGATGTTGAGCAAGTTACTTAATCTCTCTGAGCCTCGGTTTCCTCTCACCTACTCAAGGACACTGCTTCAGCGATTCTCACCTCTCTGTCAATTTTTGATCTCTACTAGATCATTTCCACCAGCAAGCAAACATGCTGAGATTTCAGTTTTTTGTTTTTTTGTGTTTTTTTGCGGTACACAGGCCTCTCACTGTTGTAGCCTCTGCCGTTGCGGAGCACAGGCTCCGGATGCACAGGCTCAGCGGCCATGGCTCACGGGCCCAGCCGCCCCGCGACATGTGGGATCTTCCCGGACCGGGGCACGAACCCGTGTCCCCTGCATCAGCAGGTGGACTCTCAACCACTGCGCCACCAGGGAAGCCCTTTCAGTCATTTTTTTTAAAATTCTTTTCATGACCCCACTTCTCCAGCCAACGAACAGTCCATTTCTTTTCTCCCCTTTACGGCTAAAATCCTCCGAAGAGTAGCCTCTACCAGGCGGCTCCAGTTTCCCTCCTCCTGCTCTCTCTGCAAACCACTCCTGTCAGCCTTAGGCCTTCACCATTTCGCCGAAACTCCTCACATCAAGTCAGGGTCACCAGTGGCCTGCGTGTAGCTAAGTCCACTGGTTAGGTTGTCCTCTTGCCTCTCAGCAGCGTTTGACACCACTGACTGCTTCTGCCTCTTGACGCACTGTCCTCACTGGATTTTCTGGACAACAACTCTCCTGGTTCTCCTCCTGCTTCATTGGTCTCACCTTCTCAGTCTCCTCCTCCTTTTCCAGCCTGAGAAGGTTGGAGTGTCCCAGGGCTCAGCCCGGGGCCTCGTCTCTTCTCCATCTACACTTTCGCCCTCGGTGATCTCAGCCACTCTCAAGGCTTGAAATAATATCTGCCATCAGTCGACTCCCAAATTCATACCTCAACTCAGTCCTCATTCCCAAACTCTGGACTCCATACCCAGCTCGTCAGCATCTTCTCGCCTTGTCCAATAGAAAGCTCAGTTTCAACGTGTCTGAACTGACCTCCTGATCTCCCCCCAGCAAGACCTGCTGTCCTACAGTCTACCGCATCGATGCACTGCCCTCAGACTCCTCTCACACACGGCTGCTGTGAAGAGTAAATGAGGTCACAGATGCAAAGAGCCCAGCACGGTTCTGTGTACAGTCGTCACTCAGTATGGTAACGGTCGTTGTAACCATCACGTAGAGAGAGAAAACCAGAGGATGCTTTTCGGGGAAGGAAGTTGGGAGGTGGAGGGAAACTGAGCACAGGTGCTGGGAGACAACCTGGATGCAGGGCCTCAGGGGGCACACTCCTAAGAGCAGAGCCAGAGGGCAGAGCTGGCGGGGGCAGGTAGGAGTGAGGTGCAGCTAGAAGTCAGGCCAAACCCAGGACCGTGCCAGAAAAGCCCCTGACTATGCCAGAGACTTTGGACCTTTTTGGATCTCAAGTGCATAAGAGAGTAAAGCACACAGATGACCCAAAAGAAACTCCCCAGGGCTTCACCAAACAGAGTCTAAGAGTTAAAAGCCTCTTTTTTGCCGTCTTCCTCTTGCCACTCCAGTCCTCAAGGATTCTCTTCCAAAGACAGATACCTCAATGACAGTTAGCAACAAGACATTTAGCATTTCCCTGTCCAGCTGGAGTCTAAGGGGCCCCATGGCTGAGGCCTGGTCTCCCCAGAGACAACCCCACGCTTCACCAGGGCAGAGGGCACCTGTGTGTCCCCACAGAGCCCTCCGCTCCAGAACCCAACAGGCCCTCAGGTAGGACCAGATTGTTAAAAGAGGAGGCAGGAATTTTCCTGCGCAAGATGGGAGTATAAGGAATCCCTAAATATTTTTATATTTCTTCAGGCCTTCATGCAAGCATCATCTTCTTGGTGAGAACTTCCCTGGCCTCCCCTCGAAAAGATCAATTCTACGTCCTCCTCAACATGTACGCAGTTCCCAGCTCCCGCCCTTGCTTTATTTTTCCTCCTTAGTCACTATCATACTATATATTTAATTAACATCCCCAGTAAAACGAAGCCGCAGTGAGCCAGGGATTTTTGGCTGTTTGGTTCACTGCTGTATCCTCAGCTCTTAGAATAGTGCTTGGAACATCGGAGGAGCTCAAAATATGTTTTTCAAATGAGTAAGTTATTAGCTACGCGCATTTAAGCATTTGCTCTGTGCTAGAGACCTCCCTATACACTCTGTATTACCTTACTTAGGGCATTTCATCGTCATAACAACTCTGCAAGGTAGTATATGAATTATTTCTATTTTCCAGATGAGAACAGTGAGTCTCTGAGAAGTAAAATCCCTCACCCAAGCTCACGTTATTTCTCCAAGGCAGGGCCAGGCAGAGATCTGTCTGGCTCCAAAACCTTAACCATTACCTGTGCGGGATGAGCTGTGTTCAGGTGGAGAGAAGGTCCAGAGAGAGATAAAGGAAGAAGCAACAGAAAACCTCTGGAAGAAACTGTTTAGCACTCGAGACCAGCGCTGTCCAGTAGACCTTTCTGCAATGATCGCGAAATGCTCTATACCTGCGCTGTCAAATACGGTAGCCAAGTGTGACTAGCGCAACTAAGGCACTACATTTTAAATTTGATTTCATTTTAATTAATTTAAATTCAAATAGCCATACTTAGTAAATGGCTACCATATTCGAGAGAACAGCTCTAGACCTTTAAGACTGACCTGGAAAAGCCCAGATTTGGTGATGGGCGCGCTCTGGCTCACAGGTGGGCCGGTGGCACGCAGGCCTGGTGGGACAGGAGAAGCGGAGGGGAATTGACAGCAGTGAGCACCGGGGTGGCTTTGTGTCATCCTTACGAACACCCTCTAAGGGGAGGATTTGTTAACCCAGTCCGCAGAGGGAGACGCGGAGGGTCAGAGATGAGATATGCAGTGAGGGTCCACGTGCCGCTGTCTCAGGGTCTTGGTCCATGCCCCCTTCTCCGACACCTTGTCCTTGGGTAGCTGGTACCCAGCGGGACAGGTCAGAGGGTTCCTCAGTCCCTCTTAGGGATTTAACCTTGACCATTTTCAAGCTCCTTTTAAGGTAGACTCAGGGTGGCTGATCCCAGGGCTTCACAGGACTCAATAAATGTTTGCTGCAATGAGTAAACAAGAGGCAGAGCTAAAGTGGGGAGAGATTTCTGGCAACTAGAAGCCCAGTGGGGGAGGGCCCTCCTTCAGTTCCTCAATCACACCACTTAGCCAGTCATCCTCAAACTTGCGAATCACAAGGGGTGCTTGTCGAAAAGGACATTTCCTGAGCCTCAATTCCAGACATTTCTCTTCAGTAAATCTGGGGTGGGGGCCAAGAATCAGCATTTTTGTCAAGCACCCAACCCCCACCCCCAGTGCATGTGGCACACCTGCACACACACACACCAATTCTGATTCAAACAGATCCAGAACTACCCTTTTAAGAAATACTGGTTTAGGGTGAGACTAGGAATGCAGGTAGACATTGGGGGCAGAAAGAGGTTGCTGTAAAGGGAAGTTCAGAGGCTGAGACAGGACTCTGAGAGATTTAAAGGTGTACGTGTTTGTTTTGCACACCGTCTTGCATTGCAGATCATGGAAGGAACCTGAGTCACCGAGGTCCAGGCCTTCCACACCCAACACCTACGTCCCAGCTAATCCAGGCCCCTAGATGGCGATTCACCTGAGAGGCCCTGCCAGCTCTCGGACGTGTGGGCAGCGGCTGATCCCAAGGAAAGTGGGCCCACAGCCCGGAGGGCCAGCGGATTTCCCCTCTAAACTAACTCCAGCCTCTGCTACCCCTCTCGGCCCCTTACTTCTCCAAAGCAAGGCATCTCACAGTCATTTGCTCCATGCTTCCTGTACAATGTCTTTATTTTTGCTCTCAAGTTTGTGGGCTGAGTCTCTGTGGGTGTGGGAGGGGAGATGGGTATTTTCTACTTCTCTGCATTTTCCTTCTGAACTGGGAGGGCTTTCACTTCCTCCCCAAACTCTCAGTTCTGCCTTTCACAGCCTGTCCACGCCTTGAGACCCCTTGGCTCGTCCCACCTGAGCACCAGGAAAATGGAGAACTGGCTGCAAGCGGCTGCCCTCGCAGTACCTTGCAGCCACTTAGGAGCAAAAGAAAGCAGCAGCTACAGCAGTAACCTCCCTGGGGCAGGTGCCCTGGGGTGTGGTGTGAATAGCAACACAGGCAGGCAGGGAAGCCTTGTGCCCTCCTGGGCGACCCAGGCCTCACCCCTGCCTTGCCTCCCTCTGATAAAACAGTGGGCAAACCCAGGCTTTCCCCTCCCTTGGCCTCTTCTGCCCAGCACTCAGCCAGCCAGGGGTGACTCTCATCTTGGCCCCCAAACACCCCCAGCTCTGCCTGCTGGGCTAAGGATCTACCACCCCCGAGCACAGGGCCATGGAGGGGTGGGCCTGCACCAACTAGGCCTGACAACTTCCCATCCCAACCTCTCTGAACCTCAGCCTCCTCTTTGGAACAAAGTATTATTTAGATCCAGTGGAGAATTAGAAAACGTGTGTAAAGCCTAGGTGGCCTCAGTCAACAATGGCTGTTACTGGCAGGGGTTATAAATGTGTGCTGAGAAAAAGAATCCCTTTACTTTCCTCTCCCAAGCACGAGGAACACAACCATTCAGAAGGCAAAGGGACCTGCAGGCACACCAGCCCCTGGCTCTCTCCAGCAGGGAGGGGTCAGGCTGAGGGTGTTCACCCAGGGTAGGAGCGCCGTGCGGTCTCGCAGTGAAAGCCAGAGCCACCGTCTCCCCAGCCATCTGTTCCCAGAAGCCTGCCGGCTGCCCCCTTGGTTTTCCACTGTGTCCTCAAAGAAGCCCTCAGACCCTAAAATAAACCTCTGGAGAAGCAGTTGCCCAGCTCCTCTAGAGGAGAGCCTAGACGCGCAGCTGGGCATGCCGCCAGAGTCCAGAGAAAGGACTAGCGGCCAAAGGCACACTACAGTCCACAGGAGCAACAAGTGCCCCGTGCCCTCTGCCTCACCCCTCCTCTCGTCTGGAAGTGGAGTCCAGTGCGTGCCAGCCTCAAGACGTCCCAATCCCTGGCCAACCTCCCCACTTGGCTTAAATTCCCAGGGCTGAGGCACACGGCTTGCTAGAGCTGGTGTCTGCCTAAGGGAGTGCGGGCAGCGGGCAGCGGGAGGGTCCGTGACTCAGCGCCCATGATGTCACTCCCTTCACAGTCAAGGCACTGTCATCCACACATAAACCCGGGGGGCTGAGGGGAGAGCCAGGCGGGATGCCTTCCCCAAAGCTGAGGGGCAAAGGGGACGCTGGTACAAAGGACGCCCCGGGCAGGAACTCCACCCCGCGAGGGCATCTCCTTTTAAAGTAAGCCGGGCCGCAGTTGTGTAAGGACTCCTGGGGCACTGGGAAGGAGACAAGAGAATCAGGTTTCTGAGAACACACCAAGTCCTGTACGCAGACCGCAGGGAGCTACCCGGCCGCAGGGCAGTCACGGGGAAAGCGCGCCCGGCCAAAGGCGCAGGACGCAGCAGGAGGCGCGCGAGCGAGCGCCCGCCACCGGACAGCTGGGTCAGCCCGGTGCCTCGCCTCGTGCCGCGGGAACCCAAGCTAGCCCCGGACAAGGGGAGCCGTCACCGCTCCGGCCTCCCTCCGCCGCCCCGCGTCTGCGGCGCCCACAGCGGTTCCCTCACCCGCCAGTTGCTCCAGCCCTCCAGATGCGCCCGAAGCCCTTACCCAGCGCGGGGCAGCCCCCCGGGGCCAGCGCCGTCCCGGGCGTCGCAAGCAGGACGGTCAGCAGCGCGCAGCGGACGGCCAGCATGCTTCCTCCTCGGCTAATGCCCCATGGTCCCAGAGAGGCGGGCGGGCGGGCGGACGCGCGGGTCGGGAGCGGGCGGCCGGGGCGGGGCGGGGCGGCGGGCGGGCTTAAGCCCCGAGGGCAGCCCCCATCCCCTGGGGGCCCGCGATCTGCACGCACGGCGAGTCCCCGATCCCCGCGCCGCTCTCGGCTCGGCTCCCTCTGGCCAGGCTCCGTGTCAGTGCGACTTCCCACTTACACATGACTCAGAGCAGCGGACGGTCCTGGCAAAGCAAGAAAACATTTGAGGAACTCGCACTGGAGCTGTCTCTCGGCCGTTCCAGGGTGCTGTTACGAAAGCCGAAGCGGATGGCGCAACAGCCCCGCGCACCGGCCGAGCGGAGGGGTGGCTTCCTGCCGCAGCGCCGCACCTGAGCCGCGAGGGCAGGATCCCCGAACCCGGCGGGGGCGAGCTCAGCCGGCGGCCCTCCTCCCGACTTCTGTTGATCAGAGCAGGGGAATCAAACACCACTGGTTCGGTTTTGATTTTTGGTTTCGTGACCAGGATTACTCTGTGAAAGGAGCACCTGGCGAGCCCTGGAGGAGGCGATGTGCCTTTTACCGTTACAGTAAAGCGGTGCTGGGCAGCCCTTTCTGACCCTTGGAATCACCTGGGAGCCCTGAAAACCATCGATGCCTGGGTCCCACCCCCAGACATTCTGATTTAATGGATCTGGGATGAGGCTCGGGCATCAGGGGACTCACTACTGTAAAGGTACCTTCTCTCTCCATGCCTGTCTGTTCCTTGCAGCACGGGCAGGGAGAAGGTTTGGACTTTGGAAGCAGATAAAGACCTGGGTTCCCATCCAGACCTCCACCTACTGTGTCTGTGACTTCTGTTGAAATCCCTCGAGTTTCCTCATCTGTCAGATATAAGAAAGTCTATAGTGGTCGGGATGTTTATGAAGATACCGTGGCTGTGAAGCTCTATACACATGACACAGGGTCCAGACCACAGGTGCTCAATCGATGTCAAAACGTGCATGTCCGCCCTCCTGATCTGACAGAGAGAAACTGGTGCTTGGCTTTCAGAAGCAACCACAACCAGCTCTTGAAAGGGCTCACCAAGACTCCCCAAGGAGCCTGAAGCTGCCAGGGTGGCCTCAGAGCCGAGTTTGGAGGGAGCGCAAAGTGCGGAAATAAGGTCTCAGCTAAAAAGTTTCTGGCCCAGCAACTGCTAATTAGAATGTGCTTTTCCACTTTGGGCTTCAGACTGATCCTAACCAGAATCCAGGTTCCTGGGACAGCAGGAATGGGTGTGGCCTGACAGAAGCCCCCAGTGGATGGGACCTGGTCTGAAGAAACAGAGCTTCTGAAATGCAGCCCTCAGACCCGGTGCATCTGGCTTTCTCTGTGGGAACCACCCATCGGCGGTGCCTGGCAGAACTAGGCACATGCCCTGACCCACCTCCTGACGGAGGCTGGTTTGTGTGGGCTTGCTCTGGCCACACCCACAGACAGGGGGGGAAAAAAGGCATGTTGAAAGGTAGACCTTTTGGCCACCGGCCCTCTCTCCTGACATTTTAAATGAGGTTGCAGGCGGCCTGGAAGGTGGTTCCCACTGTGGTTGCCCCCTTCCCCTCTACTTGTTGCAGATACAGACCTGAAAAAGATCAAAGGGGGACTGAAACCAGAAGGCTGCAGAAAGCCCTCTGCTCAGAGAGGAGAGTCTGAAAGAGGGATGTTCAAGCCCAAGAACAGGTGTCTCAGACCGCACCCTTCTTCTGCACTGAAGTGGACTGCCCTGTCCAAACCACCAGCCGGAGCTTGTGTTCTGGAGTCAGACAGATCGAGTTCCCATCTCAGCTCTGCCATTTGCTGGCTGTGAGACTAGGGCAAACTACTTAACGTCTCAGAGCCTCTATTTCATGATTTGTATGACGAGAGTAACAATACGCAAGTTACTGGCATTGTGGTTCATATGAAAATATCTGGCCTATCTTTATCTTCTCAGCCTCATTTTCTGCATCTCCAAGCTTGAATATAATTCTGTTTCTACAATATTATTTATGTCTTCTCAACTCCACACCTTTGTTCAAGTTATTCCCTCTGCCAGAAATCCCCCTAGAGAACTAAATTGTTGCCTGCCATATTAGTAAACAAAGGATGTTGCAGCCATCAAGCCGCCACCCTGCTACCCCCATGGTGCCCCCTGAGGAAACTCAGGCTGAGGAAACACAGGATACTGGCCCCAGGTAGCTGAGGTGCATTTCAAAGGAATGATTTCAGTGAGCCCAGACTCTTGCATCTTCCCGTACGTAGAAAAGCACTAAATTCCTTAACTTCAGATGTTTGGTTTTCTTTTATTAACAGTAATCTTTTGATGTCCCGACTACCTGGTCTTTTGATGCAAAAACTCCCGTATATCCTGGTTTCCTTCTTGCCTCTTCGGAGCAGTCTCTCAGATTTATTTGAGATGCTGTCTTGAAGTCCTAAGAATGTCTGCTAAATTAAATAGAACTCTCAACTTTTTTTTTTCAGTTGACACCCTCCTTTGTCCTACACCCTACTAACCCTTAAGACTCATGATGTCTTCTCCAGGAAGGTTGACTGCTTCCCTGGAATCCTATCATCCACGAGGTTGGATTAGGTGGTCTGTCTCTGTGCTGCCTCAAAACCCCCTCCTGACTTTGTTCACCACCCCATCTTCTCTGCCACACCGTAAAGCTCATCATTGTATTCACACGGCTGAGCAGGGCCTGGCACGTGGAGGGCCTTTGTCGGGGAGATGTGGCCTCCCCTGGGGTACAGTCTGAGCAGACTCTCTGAACTCCTTCAAGCCCCACCTGAGTTCTGCACTAAGTGAAGGTTCAAAATTCATGGGCCAACATTCCAGGCTTTGTTATGAAAAACACTGATAAGGAAGAGAAGAAAACAAACATATTCAGTTCAGCCTGACCTGCCCTCTCCCAGGCCTGGTTCTTGATGCCGGCACCCACGGGGGTCACCAGTGTCTCAGGCCAGGCTTATTGCCCCCAGGAAGAGGAGAAGACTCAGGCCTGTGAGGGATATAGACTTGGCAAGAGCTCTGGGGTGAATTGCAGAGTGAGGATGGGGCTATCTGGTCACCAGAAATCAGAAATAAAGACCAGACAAAGGACTTCCCTGGTGGCACAGTGGTTAAGAATCCACCTGCCAATGCAGGGGACACGGGCTCGAGCCCTGGCCCAGGAAGATCCCACATGCTGCGAAGCAACTAAGACCGTGCACCACAACTACTGCTCTAGAGCTCGTGAGCCACAACTACTGAAGCCTGCGTGCCTAGAGCCCATGCACCGCAACAAGAGAAGCCACCGCAATGAGAAGCCCACGCATCGCAATGAAGAGTAGCCCCTGTTCGCCACAACTAGAGAAAGCCCGCGGGCAGCAACAAGGACTCAACACAGCCAATACTAAAAAAATAAATAAATAAACTTATTTAAAAAAGAAAAAAAAAGACCAGACAGGGCTGAAGCACCCTGGGGACCCCGACTGTCAGACTCACTGCAGTGATCCTGCAGTAGAAGAGACAGCTAGGACTTTAACCAGGGCACCCCTCTTGGGTAACTGTGCTGCTTACAAAATGCTTTCACAACTTGATCTCCTTTGAATTTCTTAACCCCGAGAACTAGAAGATAGTGTCCCCAGTTTTCAGAAGAGTACACTGAGGCTCAGAGAAGTGAGATGACTTGATCAAGACCGCACAGCTGGTACCTGGCAGCTCTGGAGTGAAGTCTGGCTCTTGACCCAGAACTCTCACTGAGGGATGGTGCAGTGAGCACAGGACCAAGGACACTGCAGGACATCTGTCGATCCCATCACAGCAGGCACTCAGGGATAGGTAGGCTGAGAGGGGAGAGTAAGCTGGGGGTCCCTGGCACTTGGGACACCGCCTTCTTGGGCCTCCCAGACACTCTCCTTCCACTGTGTGTGTCCCTGCAGTTACCCTGGTCTCCCCTAGAGGGAGAAGCTCTGGGCTGGTGCCACTTTTTTTTTTTTTTAAATTGTACAGTTGATTTAAAATGTTCTGTTAGTTTCAGGTGTACAGCAAAGTGATTCAGTTATACATATAAATATCTACTTTCTTTTCAGATTCTTTCCCCTTATAGGTTATTACAAAATATTGAGTATAGCTCCCTGTGCTGTACAGTAGGTCCTTGTGGTACTGCTTTTATCAGACTCCTTCCCCACCAGCAAGTCCTCTCTCACCTTTGACCTGAAGAGATTAAGCCTCTTAAAGTCTGCCACAGACAGAAGTCTGTTGGAGGCCCCATAGAATAAATACACAAATTGTTTTGAATCCAAAACGTATTATTCATCATCTGCTCCTCCGCCCTCAGACCTCCTGAGGGACACTGGTTTGCCAAAGATGAAACAGGCAGTGACCGCTGGTCAAGATCCCAGATATACTGACTCAAAGGAGTCTTTTTTTTTTTTTTTTTTTAAATTCTCTCCCTGCCGCCATGCCCTCCAGGCTTGGGCTGCTGTGCTAGGGCTATTCTCACCTGGGAGAGTTTAAAACAATACCCTTTGTTTTCTATTCACTTTTAGGGGCAATCCTGATCCTAAGAAATGCAGCAGGGTTGGGGAGTGGGATTGGGCTGACCTGCAGACCCCTCCCCTGGCCTCCTGCCCTGACTAATCAATAATTACCGGAAGGTGCCTGAAACGTACCCCTCCCTTTCTCCTCATCTGGGAGGAGGTTGACAGCATGCGGCCAGCTGAGGTATAACATGGGGACCCCACTAATCAGCAGAATTCAGTGTCTTAGGCCAGCAGCACCCCGAAAGATCAAGCCCCAGCCAGGGCCCGGCACCCTCATCCTGCCTGGGAAGACTTCTCCACTTTCACAGTGGAGGTGAACCCCAGCTCCACAAAACACTCAGGCTCTCTCCATTCACCATCTACAGCAGAGCTTAATATGTTTTCCGTTCCCTTTTTCATCACATCACCAGCTGAGTTGGCCCTCAGAAAAGGGATTTTTTTTTTAACTGAAGTATAGTTGATTTGCAATATTATATTAGTTGCAGGTGTTCAACATAGTGATTCAATATTTTTATATTATACTCCATTTAAAGTTATAAAACATTGGCTGTATTCCCTGTGCTGTACAATATATCCCTGTAGTTTATTTATTTTATACATAGTATTTTGTACCTCTTAATCCCCTACCCCCTCTCCCCTGCCCCACTGGTAACCACTAGTTTGTTCTCTATATCTGTGAGTCTCTTTCTGTATTGTTATATTCATTTGTTTTATTTTTTTATTTTTATTTATTTTTTTATTCATTTGTTTTATTTTTTAGGTTCCACCTATAAGTGATAATATACAGTATTTGTCTGACTTATTCACTAAGCATAATATCGTCCAGGTCCATCCATGTTGTTGCAAATGGCAAAATTTCATTCTTTTTATGGCTGAGTAGTATTCCACTATATCCATTGTGTGTGTGTGTGTATCTCACATCTTTGAGAAGGGATTTTTAGCACCATTCTCCAAAAGGTTTATAAAATCTCCCCTTTTTGTAATGTTTATAGAATGTTATACCGTAACTGCTAAAAAGCAGCACAAATTAAAATATGATCTAGCAATGCCATTTTGGGGTATATATACAAAAGAATTGAAAACAGGGACTCACACAGATATTTGTATACCCATGTTCACAGCAGCATCATTCGTAATAGCAAAAGGTGGAAGCAACCCAAGTGTCCATCTTTGAATGAATGGGTAAACAAAATATGGTATCTCTATACAATGAGATATTATTCAGTCTTAAGAAGAGAGGCAGTTCTGACACATGCTGCAACATGAATGAACCTTGAAGACATTATGCCAAGTAAAATAAGCCAGACACAAAAGGACAAAAACTGTATGATTCCACTTATACGAAGAACACAGAGTAGTCAAACTCATAGAGACATAAAGTAGAATGGTGGTTGCCAGGGGTTGAGGGGAGACAGAAATGGGCATTATTGTTTAATGGGGATGGAGTTTCAGTTCTGCAAGATGAAAAGAGTTCTGGAGCTGGATGGTGGTGATGGTTGTACTTAATGTGAATGTACTTAATGCCACTGAACTGCAGACTTAATTATGGTTAAAATGGTAAATTTTATATCATGTACATTTTACCACATTTTAAAAAAAGCATCACAATTATAAAATTAAACAAACTAGGGGCTTGAAAATTCAGATATATAAAATAGATGCACTATTGAGTAGGTGGGGAAGGGAGATGACCCATGTTATTAAAGGATTTACTTGAAACTCCTTCAGAGTGTGGACTTTTTAAAATGCAGTATACAATATAATTCTATGTACGCAGACTCTGGAGCCAGATTGCCTGGGCTCAGTTTCCAGCTCTGCTGCTTATTAGCTGTGTGTCCTTAGACAAATTACGTAACGTCGCTACGTTTCAATGTCTCTATCTGTAAAATAGGGGAAATAAAAGTAGTCTCGGGCTTCCCTCGTGGCGCAGTTGTTGAGAATCTGCCTGCCAATGCAGGGGACACGGGTTCGAGCCCTGGTCTGGGAAGATCCCACATGCCGCGGAGCAACTGGGCCCGTGAGCCACAACTACTGAGCCTGCGTGTCTGGAGCCTGTGCTCCGCAACAAGAGAGGCCGCGACAGTGAGAGGCCCGCGCACCGCGATGAAGAGTGGCCCTCGCTCACCGCAACTGGAGAAAGCCCTTGCACAGAAACGAGGACCCAACACAGCCAAAAATAAATAAATAAAATTTAAAAGAAAAAAACTTTCTTAAAAAAAAAAAAAAGAATTTCAACAGTGTAAAAAAAAAAAAAAAGTAGCCTCATAGGATTTTTATGAGAATTAAGTTAATTACATATGTAAAATGTTTATAACAATGTCCCACACGTGGTAGGTCCTATATGAGTGTTTGTTTCAAAAATGTAAAAGTAAATTTTCCCAGAGCACATTTTTTTCAAGACAGAAGAGTCCATCTGAATATGTTTTTTAATTATAGCTCATTATATCACCCATACAGTGAACAGGTTGCAATAGAATTTGGTTATCAGACACTCTCTTAGACCCTTCTAGCTTCATGGGTTAAACAGTGTTCTAGAATAGAGAACAATTTACCAGCAGACTTAACACTCCAGACCAGTTTGCTTCTGCCCGTCAACAGTATTCTTTCTCAGGGCTGGGGCCTCTGTAGTTTCTACCTCTGTCTGTCATTTTACCTTTCTTGGAAGATAGTCTAAACTTGGATTTCACAAGTACACGTGAGCTGTTTGTTCTTTCACTTCCCAGCAGAAGCTGCATTACACTCTGGATTTTCACAGAACAAGGGTTGAGTAATAATTACCCTTCCCATCGCTGATCGCTTACTCCATTTGTGTCCACTAGCTGGCTCTTTAGCAATCATTCCTGGATGTGTAGCTGTATACATACGTGCAGACATACATGTGTAAGCAGATTTCTGAGCCAAATTGCCCGAATTCAAATCCAGCTCTGCCATTGACCAGCTGAGGATCTTGGATAATTTCTAAACCCCATTTCTCCAACCTCATTTTTCCTTATCTGTAAAATGGGAATAGTAAGAGTTTCTACTGCACAGGGCTATTGTGAGGATTAACTGAGAAAACTATCCGATGTACTTAGCTCAGTCCCAGCACCCAGGAAGTGCTCAGGAACTGTTAGCCTGATAATGATAATAATCTACATGTGTGGTAACCTCGCCCACACCGTGGAGATGGGTGTTACTTATGGGAGAAGGAAGGTGTTACTTATATCTTTTTTTTTTTTTTCTGCTAACTGAAATTTTCCTCCAAGGGAAAAACCTTATTTATACTGACCGTTTTCATGAGTCTCTTTGCTAAATATATTATACACTTTTCTGGATCATGCTGAACATAATTTTCTTAAATTTCAAGCAATATAGCATAGAGATTAAAAGCTTTTCAGTCAGCTAGAATTTAAAAGTCAGATAATAACAAGTGTTGACAAGGATGTGAGCAAATCATAACCTCATACACTTTTTTTTTTAAGATTCAATTTTAATTGAAGAACAGCATTGTTTGATTTTTGGTTTTGGGGTTTTTTTTTTGGCCACACGACATGTGGGATCTTAGTTCCCCAGACCAGGGATCAAAACCGTGCCCCCTGCAGTGGAAGCACAGAGTCTTAACCACTGGACTGCCAGGAAAGTCCCTCATCTACTTCTGGTGGGAATGTAAAATGATACAGTCACTTTGGAAAACATTCTGGAAGTTCCTCAAACAATTAAACATAGAGTTACCATAAGACCCAGCAATTCCACTCCCGAGTATATACCCAAGAGAAATAAAAATATTTGTCCACACAAATGCTTGTACACAAATATTAAAGAGGCATCATTTATAATATCTAAAAGGCAGAAAGAACCCAAATGTCTATCAGTGGATGAATGGATAAACAAAATTCAGTATCTCCATACAATGGAATATAATTCAGCTATAAAAAGGAATAAAGTAGTGATACATACTACAGCATGAATGAACCTTGAAAACAATGCTAATGAAAGAAGGCAGTCACAAAAATCCACATATTATAAGATTTCACTTATATGAAAGTCCAGAATAGGGAAATCTATAGAAACAGAAAGTAGATTAGTGGTTGCTTAGGGCTGGGAGCGTAGGGGATGGATGAAGAAATAGAGGGGTGATAGCTAAAGGTTATTGTGTTTCTTTGAGGTGATAAATATGTTCTAAAATAGACTGTGGTGATGGCTGCACATATCTATGAATATACTAAAAAAAACATTGAATTGTACACTTCATTTTTTTAAATATTTATTTACTGATTTATTTTATTTGGCTGCGCCGGGTCTTAGTTGAGGCACGTGGGATCTTAGTTGCCGTGTGTGGGATCTTCGCTGCGGCACGTGGGATCTTTTTAGTTGTGGCATGCGGATTCTTAGTTGCAGAATGCATGTGGGATCTAGTTCCCAGACCAGGGATCGAACCCGGGCCCCCTACATTGGGAGCTTGCAGTCGTAACCACTGGACCACCCGGGAAGTCCCAAATTGTACACTTTAAGTAGGAGAATTATATGTCATGTTAATTATATTTCAATAAGCCTATTTAAAAGAATAAATAAATAAAATGAAATAAATTTTTGAAGCTTTTGAGTCAGACAGACTCAGTTTGACATCTTTGTATTAGTTATTTAATCTTTCCCAGCCTTGATTTCCTTACCAGTAAAATAGGACCAAGAGTAGGACCAAAATCATAGGGTGGACATGAGGATTACATGAGATAGTACACATGAATCACTTAGCACAGTGCCAGGCACATAGTATTAACTCAGCATGTTGCTAGGAAATAGCATTATGTTTCTAACAAATATTTATTGGATGTCAGCCATGTGTCAAACTTGGAGCTTGACACTACAACAAATTCAAAAATAAGAAGGACAGATTATGCCCTTCTTATCTTAGGCTAATACCTAATATATTAATAATTGTTCATGTTAATTATACCTATAATTGATTACTCTTATATATAATACTATATTAATTACATATAAAGGTAAAAAGAATCATACAATAGACATCCATGTACTGCCATCCAGATTAAGAAATACAGAAACATACTCTAGGGTTACTAATGTGACCTTTGAGCAGACTTGGACAAGTTTACCATTCCTTCCTTCTTTTTTTTTTTTTTTTTTCTCATTCCTTCCTTCTTAATTCACTCATTTGGCTTCCTTACTATCACACTTTCCTCCCACCTCCCTGGCCACTCCTCTCAGTCTCTTTTATAAACTCTTCCTCTTCAATCTGATGTTGAAATTACTCTCTAGGCCACCTTCTCCTCCCAAACATTCTCTCTCTAGTCTATTTCATCCACTTGCACTGACTCGCAAATGTTTATCTTCAGCCCAAATATTTCGTTTGCACTTGTGATCAGCACATACAGCTGCATACCTGACATCTCCACTTTGAGGTCTCATGTGCTGCTCAAACTCAATGTGTCCAAAACTGAGCCATCCTCTTCCTCTCACGACTTGATGTCCCTCCTGTGCTCTCTACCTCGGGGACTTGCCCAACCCTCTGCCCATGTCGGAAACCTAAGAGTCATCCTTAACTCCTCCTTCTCCTTTTCTCTGTCATCCAGTTCGTTACAGCACTGCAATCCAGAACAGATCTCAAGTCCATCTGCATCTCTCTATATTCACTGCACTAGTCCACACCTATCATATCTCTCTTTTTTTGCCTAGAACTCTTTTTTTTTTAATTTATTTATTATTTTATATCTATTTTTGGCTGCATTGGGTCTTCGTTACTGCGCGCGGGCTTTTCTCAAGTTGCGGCGAGCGGGGGCTACTCTTCGTTGCGGTGCGCGGGCTTCTCATTGCAGTGGCTTCTCTTGTTGCGGAGCACGGGCTCTAGGCACGTGTGCTTCAGTAGTTGTGGCGTACAGGCTCAGTAGTTGTGGCGCACGGGCTTAGTTCCTCCGCGGCATGTGGGATCTTCCCGGACCAGGACTCGCACCCGTGTCTCCTGCATTGGCAGGCGGATTTTTAACCACTGCGCCACCAGGGAAGTCCCACTTAGAACTCTTATTGCCTTCTCGTAGGCACTGTGTCTGTCTGGTCATCACTCTATCCTCAGTGCATAAAACAAGTTCCTGGCACAGAGTAGACACTTAATAAATATTTATTGCATGAATAACCAAAGAATGTTCACAACCTTATTCAAGGAGTCTTTGTTTTAATCAAAGTGGAAGAGGGAATGAAGGCCATATATGAAAAACCCACAGCTAACATCATACTCAATGGTGAAAGAATGAAAACTTTTCCCTAAGATCAGGGACAAAACGAGGGTGCTCACTTTTGCCAATTCTTTTCAACATAGTACTATAAACGCTAGCCAGAGCAATTAGGCAAGGAAAAGAAATTAAAGACATCCAAATTGGAAAGGAGTAAGTAAACTTATCTCTGCTCACAGACTACATGATCTTATTTTTTAAGAAAATTCTAAAGATCACACACACACACACACACACACACACACACAAACTTGTTAGAGCTAATAAATGAATTCAGCAAAGTTGCAAGGTACAAACTAAACAGACACAAATCAGTTGCATTTCTATACACTAGCAATGAATAATCAGAAAAGGAAATTTTAAAAAACAATTTTATTTACAATAGCATCAACAAAGTAAAATATTTAGGAAGAAATTTAACCAACAAGGCAAAAGACTTGTATGCTGAAAACTACAAAACATTGCTGAAAGAAATTAAAAGAGACCTAAATAAATGGAAAGACATCCTGTGTTCATGGATTGGAAGACTTAATACTGTTAAGATGATGATACTATCAAAAGTGATCTACTGTTTCGAGGCAATTCTTATCAAAATTCCAATGTCAGTTTTTGAAGATATAGAAAAACTCATTCCAAAATTTATATGAAATCTCAAAGGATCCTGAATACTCAAAACAGTCTTGAAAAAATAGAATAATATTGGAAGACTTACACTTTTTTATTTCAAAACTTACTACAAAGCTACAGTAATTAGAACAGTGTGGTGGGACTTCCCTGGTGGCACAGTGGCTAAGAATCCACCTGCCAATGCAGGGGACATGGGTTCAAGCCCTGCTCCAGGAAGATCCCACATACCAAGGAGCAACTAAGCCCTAGTGCTACAACTATTGAGCCCGTGTGCCACAACTACTGAAACCAGTGTGCCTAGAGCCCATGCTCCACAACAAGAGAAGCCTTCGCACCTCAACGAAGACTAGCCCCCGCTTGCCGCGACCTCGCATAGCAGTGAGGAACTCGCACGGCCAAAAATAAATAAATAAATTTATTTTTAAAAAACAAAACAGTGTGGTACTGGCATAAGGACAGACATAGAGATCAATGAGATAGACTAGAGAGCTCCCAAATAAATCTTTATACATATGGTTAATTGATTTTTTTTCAGTGCTATTGAGGAATCTGTAATTGATATGGCCAACTGATTTTCTGACAAGGGTGCCAAGACCATTCAACAGGGAAAGGACAGTCTTTTCAAAAAATGATGCTGGGAATACTGGATATCCACCTGCAAAAGAAAGAAGTAGGGGGAATTCCCTGGCAGTCAAGTGGTTAGGACTCAACACTTTCACTGCCTTAGCCCAGGTTCAATCCCTGGTTGGGAAACTAAGATCCCACAAGCCTCCGGGTGCGGCCAAAAAAAAAAAAAAAAAAAGGAAGTCGGGTTCTTGCCTAACACCATATATAAAAATTAACTCAAAATGAAGAAAACATACAGAAAGGACTTCCTGGCAGTCCAGTGTTCAAGACTCCACGCTCCCAATGCAGGAGGCACGGGTTTGATCACTGGTTGGGGAACTAAGATCCCACATTCTGCACAGCACAGCCAAAAAACAAACAAAAAAAATATATAGAAAAATCTTCAGGATATTGTATTTGGATATGACATATAAAAAATAAGCAAAACAAGGGACTTCCCTAGTGGTGCAGTGGTTAAGAATCCGCCTACCAATGCAGGGGACACGGGTTCGAGCCCTGGTCCAGGAAGATCCCACATGCCGCAGAGCAACTAAGCCCGGCACCACAACTACTGAGCCCATGTGCCACAACTACTGAAGCCCACGTGCCTAGAGCCCATGCTCTGCAACAAGAGAAGCCACCACAATGAGAAACCCGCAACCAAGAGTAGCCCCCGCTTACCGCTACTAGAGAAAGCACGCGCGCAGCAACAAAGACCCAACACAGCCAAAAAAAAAAAAGCCAACAAAACAAAAAAATAGATAAATTGGACTTCATCAAAATTACAAACTTTTGTGCATCAAAGGGCACTATTAAAAGAATGAAAAGAGGGATTCCCTGGTGGTGCAGTAGTTGAGAGTCCGCCTGCAGATGCAGGGGACACAGGTTCGTGCCCCGGTCTGGGAAGATCCCACATGCTGCGGAGCAGCTGGGCCCGTGAGCCATGGCCGCTAAGCCTGCGCGTCCGGAGCCTGTGCTCCGCAATGGGAGAGGCCACAAAAGTGAGAGGCCCGCGTACCACAAAAAAAAAAAAAAAAAAAAAAAAAAGAAAACAATCCAATTCAAAAATGGGCAAAGGGCTTGTATATACATTCTCCAAAAAAGATATGCAAATGGCCAACAAGCACATGAAAAGACGTTCAAGATCACTGGTCATAAGGGGAATCCAAATCAAAACTGCTATGAGAGGGACTTCCCTGGCAGTGCAGTGGTTGGGAGTCTACCTGCCAATACAGGGGACACGGGTTCGAGGTCTGGGAAGATCCCACATGCTGCGGAGCAACTAAGCCTGTGCACCACAACTACTGAGCCTGTGTGCCACAACTACTGAGCCCAAGCGCCACAACTACTGAAGCCTGTGCACCTAGAGCCCATGCTCTGCAACAAGAGAAGCCACCGCAATGAGAAGCCCGTGCACCTCAAGGAAGAGTGGCCCTTGCATGCCACAACTAGAGAAAGCCAGCGTGCAGCAACGAAGACCCAATGTAGCCATAAATAAATTTATTTAAAAAAGAAAAAAAAACCACTATGAGATACCACTTCACATCCATTAAAGTAACTATTACCAAAAAATAGAAAATAACAAATGCGGGTGAAGATGTGGAGAAATTAGAATTGTTGAGCGTTGCTGGTGGGAATATAAAATGATGCAGCCTCTGTGGAAAAGTTTGGCAGTTCTTCAAAAACTAAACATAGAATTACCAACTGATCTAGCAATTCCACTCCCCTATTATATACCCAAAAGAACTGAAAGCAGGGGTGGGACTTCCTTGGTGGTCCAGTGGTTAAGAATTGGTCTTGCAATGCAGGGGACTGGTTCGATCCCTGATCGGGCAACTAAGATCCGCCCATGCCCTGGGGCAACTAAGGGTGTGCCGCAACTAATGAGCCCACGCACCACAACGAAAGATCCTGCGTGTTGCAACTAAGATCCGACACATCCAATAAATAAATAAATAAAAATATATTAAAAAAAAAAACACCAATAACTCTTCATTCCTCCCGCCCCCTAGACTCTGGTAACCACTATTCTACTTTCTATCTCTATGAATTTGCCTATTTTATGTACTTCACATAAGTGGAATCATAATATTTATCTTTTCCTGTATGGCTTTTTTCACTTAGCATAATGTTGTCAAGGTTCATCTATGTTGTAACATTTTGTTTGTCCATTCATCAGTTGATGGACATGGGTTGTTTCCACCTTTTGGCTTTTGTGAATCACACATCAATGAACATGGATCACATATCTATGAACATGGGTGTATATTATATATCTGGTGTATATATAGCTGTTCTAGTTCCTGCTTTCAGTTCTTTTTTTTTTAATATTTATTTATTTATTTGGCTGCGTCAGGTCTTAGTTGCGGCATGCAGGATCTTCGTTGTGGTGAGGGATCTTTCGTTGTGGTACATGGGATTCTTTCTAGTTGTGGTGAACAGGTTCCAGAGCACACGCATGGGCTTAGTTGCCCCTGGGCATGTGGGATCTTAGTTCCCCGACCAGGGATCGAACCCCCTTCTCCTGCATTGGAAAGCGGATTCTTAACCATTGGACCACCAGGGAAGTCCCGAGTTATTGTTTAAAAGGTAAAGGGTTTCTGTTTGGGATGATGAAAAAGTTGTAGAAATAGATAGTGGTAATGTTTACACAACACTGTGAATATACTTAACGCCACTAAATTGTGAACTTAAAAATAGTGAAAATGATAAATTTTATGTTATGTACATTTAACCACAATAATAAAATATGTAGGGGTTTCCTTGGTGGCGCGGTGGTTAAGAATCCGCCTGCCAATGCAGGGGACATGGGTTCAAGCCCTGGTCCGGGAAGATCCCACATGCCACGGAGCAACTAAGCCCATGCGCCACAACTACTGAGCCTGTGCTCTAGACCCCGCGAGCCACAACTATTGAGCCCGCGTGCTGCGACTACTGAAGCCCGCGCGCCTAGAGCCCGTGCTCCGCAACAAAAGCCACCACAATGAGAAGCCCGTGCACCACAAAGAAGAGTAGCCCCCGCTCACTGCAACTAGAGAAGGCCCATCGCAGCCAAAAATAAATAAATAAAATAAATTTATATTAAAAAAGTAAAAATAATAAAATATGTGGAAGGGAGAAAGAACAATTCAAACTTACTATACTTCCAGGAAGGATATCATAATATCCATAAAATAAATAAGTCTGCTTTTTATAAATCAGAGTATGGTCAAGAAAGCAAAAGCCACTCCACATTTTTTTTTTTAGATTTTTTGATGTGGATCGTTTTTAAAGTCTTGATTGAATTTGTTACAATATTGCTTCTGTTTATGTTTTGGTTTTTTGGCCGTGAGGCATGTGGGATCTTAGCTCCCCGACCAAGGATTGAACCCACACCCCCTGCATTGGAAGGCGAAGTCTTAACCCCTGGACCTCCAGGGAATTCCCTCCACATGTTTTTCAATTGATGGAATGAAATATAAGGAATTAGTTACAAAGGTATTGGGAGGGCTGGAAGAGCAAAAGGCGGAAGTGAGATTTGGACAGAACTACTACACCATCAGCTCTCCTGGGGCTCTAGCTTGTCAGCTGACCCTGCAGATCTTGGGACTTGCTAGCCTTCAAATCACATGAACCAATTCTGTATAATAAATCTCTTTATTAAAAGAGATTTATATAGGATATACAGAGAGATAACACACACGCACACAGGATATATGCATCCATCCATATACAGACACTTATACAGGATATATATCCTAATGGTTCCATTTCTCTGGCTAATCCAGACAGGAATGGAGGTGAGAAAAAAGTGGCCGTCATTAAAGGTTTGGGAGTTTGGGAGTTCCTATTCAGTTTGAGGGCATCAGTTTCATAGTGGAGTTGACACTGAGCTGGACTTAAATGTACCATGTCTGTAAATAGAGATGGAGAGGTGAGGGAAAAGACAGAAAATTCCAAGCAAAAGCAACGGTATTAGCGAAGACATAAAGACAGGAAAATTCTGTCTGCATTTGAAAAATAATATATCACGGTAAAGCACTTTATAGTTCATTGCTTCCTTCCACACACCCTACTGAGTCATCACACAGGAGCCAATAGAAAATTGGGACCCAGATAAATTTACCAAAGGGCCCACATAGCTAGACCCAAGTTGTTAGCTCCATCCCCAAACCCACAGCCTCTAGAGAAAAGTACAATCTCCTCAAAACACTTCACACTCTGGCCCCAGGATGCCTTTTCTTCCCCTTTCCCATAAGCCCTCTCCAGATATACTGTGTTTCAGCCAAAGAAGACTTGAGACTTCCAGACAGAGGCCAGGAACCGGAAAGTCACCCGTGTGTCAGTGGTAACTGACTTAGCCAACTTGAGAAAGCCAAATCCTAAACTTCCAGCAGGGAAAGACAATTTATTCCACTAACTCCTCAAAAGACTCATGAGCTGACAGTTCCAAGGACCTCTGAAACTGAGTGTGTGTGTGTGTGTGTGTGTGTGTGTGTGTGTGTGAATAGTGAGGGGTGGTTGAAAGCTATTTAAGAGGCAGCTCTCTCAATCTCCCTTTTCTACCTTCTATTATGGGGTAACTGTCTCCCTTTCACTCCCACAGAAATCTGCAGGTTTATTCTCTAAACAGGACAAAACAGGACCTCTGAACTGGGGGACACCAGGCACATTTGAGAGCATAGGCGAGGTTTCTAGAAGAAGAGGATTGGCTGTGTGTATGCGGAGTGCTACATGCCGAGGCCCACAGCCCTCTGCTCCTTTCAGCAACCAGAATACGAGGGGGCCAGACCAGTGTTCCCCCCTGGAAGGCAACTACTAGACTCTTTTCTGGGAAATCTGACGAGCCTGAGAGGAAAGACCTAAAGATTCAGATATTTGGGAATTTTCCCAGCAAACAGTCGCACTCAGATACCCACCCCCCGCCCCACAGAGCTCCTTCCTGGTCAGCATTTCGGTTCCTGTGTCAGATATTTCCATCTGCTCCCCCGCCCTGCCCTCTGCTGGGGGACACTCCCAGGTATGGAGGATGAGCCGGCTCCCGCATCCTCCAACTTCTGGTTGGTTTGACCAACGTGGAAGCCAGGACGTAAACAGGAGGGAGGGAGGAAGGCGAGGTTGGGCCGTTTACCCTTCTGTTCCTCTCTGATGTCACCTGGGCCTCCCTGTGTCTCTCCACCACAGATGCAGCTTCTCCACTCTGCCTTTGTAAACAGGCATTTTGTAAATAAACCCTCCTGAAATTACCCTAGTTTGAGTGAAACTATGTTTACTGTTGGGACCTGACTGATACAGTTTGCCTCTCAGAAATAATCTAGGATTAACAGATACCTGAGTAAAAACCTTCAGCATAGAAGATACCAACAAGCAAAAAAACAGAATGAAAAGCAACTTGTTGACACAGAGTCTGTGCAGGAAGAAGACTTTTTAAAAAGTATCACTGATATTCTCAGAGAGACACTAAAAGATATTATGTTCATGAAACAAAAATAAAATGTTATTTAAAAAGAGGAAGAACGTTCAAGGATCAGAAAAGAGCTCTTTGAAAATTAAAAACATGACAGCAGAAATTAAAAACTCAGTAGAAGAGTTGAAAGAAAATGTTAAAGAAATGTTCCAGAAACTATAGCCAAAAAAAACCAAAGCAATAGAGTATAAAAGGAAAAGATAAGAAAATGAGAAAAACAGTCCAAGAAGTACACTATTTGAATAATAAGAGAGAAAAGAGAAAATAGAGAGGAAAAAATAATTTGAATAATTCAAGATTTCTCAGAACTAAAAGACATGAGTTCTTGGACTGAAAGAACCAGCTGAGTGTCTAACACAAGGAATGAAACTAGACCCACACCAAGGAAACACTGAAGACAAAGCAAGACTTTTACAAACTTTCAGCAAGAGAGAAAAAATAATCACCACAAAGAATCAATGTGCCAGTTACCAATGTACTGTTTCTCAGCTCCAAATCTGCCTTTTAATACCTTCTCAGTGACGATGGATGGGATTCTTTTTTTTCAATCAATTAATCTATTTATTTATTTATTTATTTATTTATGGCTGCGTTGGGGGGATTCTTTTAAGCATCTCTCTTTCACAGCGAACAAGCTGGTGCTCGCTATTAAGCTTTCTAGGTAGAAGGTGCTGGAGGGACATTGCAGGAGGAAGGGGCTTTTCCTGCTGGGTCCAGCAGCTGCACCACTGGTCAGAGGTGGGAGGGAAGGACATCCTGGGTTGCTCTGCCCCAGCCACATGCCCCACTGTCCTCCCAATGCTGTGACCCTTCACATATGGACTCTGTGCGCTGCAGGCCTACTGCGCCAGTGCTCCCACCCTCTTTGTATGCCGGACTACCAGCTGTGGCTCACCTGTGCCCTGAAGGGTTGCTTCCTGCATGCCCAGCAAACCAACACCCTTCTCTGCTATCCACTGGGCTGCAACTACACCTTCTCCAGTTAGGTCTGAACCCCTGCCTCAGGGAGAGATCCCTTCCAAATGTATTCTTCCTTGGATATCTCCCTCAGCCCTCAGATACCATAGAGTTCTCTTACATCTTATAATCATTCTCTTGTCATACTTTAACACTTTTTTCTTTTCTTTTTTTTGGCCACACTGCACGGCTTGTGAGATTAAGGATTGAACCCGTGCCCTCAGCAGTGAAAACGCCAAGTCCTAACCACTGGATCCCCAGGGGATTCCCACTTTAATACTTTTTTATAGTAAACTTCCCTGTGTAAATCACTGTGTGTTCCTGTCTCCTGATTGAATCCAGACTGATAGAAACAGGAATCAGAATGGCTTGGTCTCCATAGCAACACTAGAAGAAAGAAGGCAATGGAGCAGTGCTTTCAAAATTGTGATGGGAAAGTATCTCCAACCTAGAATTCTATACCCAGCCAAAATACAAACCAAATGGGGGGGGGGGGGGTAAAATAAGGGTGTTTTAAATAAAGCTGTCAGAGTTTGGAGCTGCACACAAAAATGTGGCTAAAAACAGAACAGGCCTGTGGGATCTGCAGGAGGGAGAAAGCAGCAGTGTAGATTTGGAGCATGGGGAGACGACTGCTCCATCTGGAAGAAGAGGTCTACACCTACCCATGTACAGAAATGCCTGCAGCTCTGCTGCTACAGACAAACCAGTGAGGAACTGCCAATCGTTTCCTCCTTGCTTTTAGAATCAGGCTCTCTCTTCTAGATGGCTTTGTGATCTGTGACCTGCCAGGCTCACGGGACTTTCCAGTGCCTTCCTTTCCCCTCCCTACCCTCCAGCCCTCTGCCCTCAGGGTCCTCAAGTTAAACAATCAAGATGTACACTTCAGCCTCCAGGCACCACACCCCATCCCTTTCCTGGATCTCCACCCTTCCCAAGGTGATGGAGAGGAGGGGATTAGAGGGGAGGAACTCTAAATTCAATGAATAACATGAGAAATGAATACATTGGACGTTAGTCCTATTGTTATCTTTGAACCATAGGAAGGGGCAGTGTGAGAAGGACCCAAAAAGCCTCACTCCAACTGAGTTGGAGTGGGGCAGGCTCTCCTCCACTTTACACCCCTCATGGGCTACGGCTTATTCCCAGTATCAGGCTGAAACACCTCCGCCAAGGAAAGGTTCTCCAGAAGCCACCTCTGCTTTTATGTCTTGCCTCATCTCTGGCCTCTTTCTCCTTGCTGTCTGGGCTACAGCCTCAATCAACAGTGCTCTTGCATTCAAGAACATTGACTTGACATGAGTAAGTGGGGCTCCTGCCCTGGGCCTCACACTTAGAACACCCCACTTTACACACACACACACACACACACACACACACACACGGCACAGCACTCCCCAGGTTCAGTTTGAGGACAGACATGATGGATGGCAAAGGAGACACTTCCTCCCTCTTGCTCTGGGTCATGCTGAGTGCAGATATGAGACCTGGGAAAAGATAGTGCCAGAGCAATCCTTGGAGCATTGCCCCCTGGCACCACCATCACCCAAAGGATGGCAGGACAGCTGAGCTGAAGCCCATTCATGGCCATTTAGACCCTTCTGATACTCCAGCTCAGGGTTAGCAAACCCTAGCCTTTGGGCCACGTCAGGCCCACTGATTGTTTTTGTACAGCACGGGATGGATGAATCTCATGAACGTAAAAGACACAAAATATCAGGCTGCCTGATTCAATTTATATAAAGTGTAAAAACCGGCAAAACTGATCTATGGTGTTAGAGGTCAGGATAGAGGTTATTTTGGGGAAGTGGGGGCAGGTGTCTGGAGCAGAGCACCAGGGAGGTTTCAGATGTGATTATATGGATAGTTCACTTATTAGAGTTATTTCTAGATATTTGTTTTGGAAGCTTATTATAAATGGCATTTTTCTTTTTTTAAAATACTTTTCAAATGGAAACATTATACATAGCCATGAGGTACACTAAGTGTAGACCTTAAGTGCATAGTTCAATGAATTTTTGCATATGTATACATTCATGAAAACTCCACCCAGACCAAGATATAGAATATTCCTAGCATCCCAGAAGGTTCTTCCCCAACCCCAGCACCACAAGAGTAACCACTATTGTGAGAATGACTGTTGCTGGTTCTGCTTCTTCTTGATTTGGGCATAAATGAAGTCATATATAATGTTATCCTTTGTGTCTGGCTTATTTTACTCAACATAATGTCTCTGAGATTAATCCATGTTGTTGTGTGTATCCCTAGTTCATTCTTTCTATTGTCATGTAGTATCTCATTGTATGAATGTACAATTTGTTTACCCATTCTGCTGTTAGACACTTAGACTGTTTTGACTTTTTGGCTATTGTGAATAAAGTTGCTGTGGACATTCTTGTACATGTCTTTTGATAAACATATGCCCATATTTCTCTCACCTAGGAGTGAATTTTCTAGTCACAGAGTAGGCATACATTTAGCTTTAGTTAATACTTTAGTATTTAAGGATTAAGTTAGTATGTTTTATGTCTTAACTTTCTCTCTACTTCAAGGTCATAAAAATAGCCTTCTTTGTTTTCTTCTAGAAGCTTTATTGTCTTACCTTTTATACTTTGGCCTATGATTCATTTTGAATTAATTTTTTTGTGTATGAGTGTAAGGGTCAATATTTACTTTTTCCATATACATTCAATTGTTCCAGCACTATTTATTTAAAAGAACATGTTATTGTTGATTTATATAGAAATGCAATCAATTTTTATTTGACCTTGTATCCATAATCTTCCTAATTCATTTATTAATGGTAATAATTTATCTATAGATTCTTTTGGGTTTTCTATGTACACAATCATGTTATCTGCAACAATGATTTCTTTCTTTCTTTTTTCTTTCTTTCTTTCTTTCTTTCCAATACTTGCCATTTTTATTTCTTTTTCTTGCCTATTACATTGACAGGAGACTTCAGAACAATATTGACTGGAAGTGATGATATTGGATAACTTTGTCTCATTCTCAGTCTCAGGAGGAAAGCTTTCAATATTTCACTATCAAGTCATGATGTAAGATGTAGGTATTTTACTATACTCTTCATCAGAGTAAGGACGTTTCCTTCTATGTCTAGTTTTCTAAGAGGTTTTATTATGAATTGTATAGAATTTTATCAGGCATTTCTTCTGTATCTATTGAGATAGCCATGTATTTTTCTCACTTATTCTGTTAATATGATTAATTACATTGATAAATTGTCAACTCTTACACCAGTCTTGCTTTCCTAGAATAAGTCCAAATTTTTTGAGATGTAGTTAAGTTTTTTTATATATAGTTAGAATCAATTTGCTAATGTATTATTTAGGATTTTTTGTATTTATATTCATAAGAAAGATTAGCCTACATATATATATATATATATATTTTTTTTTTTTTTTTTTTTTTTTTTTGCGGTACACGGGCCTCCCACTGCCGTGGCCTCTCCTGTTGCGGAGCACAGGCTCCGGAAGTGCAGGCCCAGCGGCCACGGCTTACGGGCCCAGCCGCTCCGCGGCACGCGGGATCCTCCCAGACCGGGGCACGAACACACGTCCCCTGCATCGGCAGGCGGACTCTCAACCACTGCGCCACCAGGGAAGCCCCAAGCCTACATATTTTTTATTAATGTTCTTATCAGTTTTTGTTATCAAGGTTATGGTGATCTCACAAAATGAATTGGAAGAATGTTTTTACTTCTTGCTTTGGTGTTTATTGGAATTCACCAGTGAAACCACCTGGACCTGGAGTTCTCTTTGTTGAAAGATCTTTAATTTTTAGATACAAATTCTTTAACACATACAGAATCTTCAGACTCAGATTTTCTACTTGTTTCTGTTTTGAAAAGTATTCTTCATGGAATTT
Organism: Globicephala melas; assembly: GCF_963455315.2. Lineage (NCBI taxonomy): Eukaryota > Metazoa > Chordata > Mammalia > Artiodactyla > Delphinidae > Globicephala > Globicephala melas. The sequence continues at coordinate 76,567,750 of NC_083314.1, forward strand.
GACTATTTCATTGGAAATTTCATGTTTATTTATGTAGAATTGTTCACAGTATCCTCTTATTATCTTTTTTGGTTTTTTTTTTGGCCTCACAGTTTGTGGGATCCTAGTTCCCCTACCAGGGATCAAACCCAGGCCCTCGGCAGTGAAAGCACGGAGCCCTAACCACTGGACCTAGAGGGAATTATCCCCTTATTACCTTTTTAATGTCTATTGTGATATCTCTCTTTTCTTTTTTTTTTTTTCGGTACGTGGGCCTCTCACTGTTGTGGCCTCTCCCGTTGCAGAGCAACAGGCTCCAGACGCACAGGCTCAGCGACCATGGCTCACGGGCCCAGCCGCTCCGCAGCATGTGGGATCTTCCCGGACTGGGGCACGAACCCACGTCCCCTGCATCGGCAGGCGGACTCTCAACCACTGCGCCACCAGGGAAGCCCTCTCTTTTCATTATTGATAGTGGTAATTTGTGCCATATATATATATATATATATATATTTTTTTTTTTTTTTTCGGTACGCGGGCCTCTCACTGTTGTGGCCTCTGGAGCACAGGCTCCGGACGCGCAGGCTCAGCGGCCATGGCTCACAGGCCCAGCCGTTCCGCGGCATGCGAGATCTTCCCGGACCGCGGGCACGAATGCACGTCCCCTGCATCGGCAGGTGGACTCTCAACCACTGTGCCACCAGGGAAGCCCTGCCTTTTATATATATTTTTTTAATTTATTTTTTTTAATTTTGTTGCGCTGGGTCTTAGTTGCAGCAAGCGGGCTCCTTAGTTGCAGCAGGTGGGCTCCTTAGTTACGGCTCACCGGCTCCTTAGTTGTGGCATGCGAACTCTTACTTGCAGCATGCATGTGGGATGTAGTTCCCTGACCCCAGGCCCCCTGCATTGGGAGCACAGAGTCTTATTCACTGCGCCACCAGGGAAGTCCCAATTTGTGCCTTTTTTAAAAAAAAAGTTTATCAGTCTTGCCAGGGGGGTCATCAATTGTATTAGTTCTTTCAAAAAAACAGCTTTCGCTTTGTTGATTCATACTATTATATGTTTGTTTTCTATTTTATTAATTTCTGTTCTTAGATTTATTTCCTTCCTCCTACTCTCTTTGGGTTTAATGTGCTGGGGTTTTTTTCCTGATCTTGAAAATTGATTATTATATCATTGATTTGCAGCCTTTCCTCTTTTCTAATATATGCACTTAAAGATATAAATTTCTCTCTGAGACTGGGTATAGCTGCATTCCCCAAATTTTGGTATGTTATAGTTTTTTGTTTTGTTTTGCGGTACGCGGGCCTCTCACTGCTGTGGCCTCTCCCGTTGCGGAGCACAGGCTCCGGACGCACAGGCTCTGTGGCGATGACTCATGGGCCTAGCCGCTCCGCGCATGTGGGATCTTCCTGGACCAGGGCACAAACCCGCGTCCCCTGCATCGGCAGGTGGACTCTCAACCACTGCGTCACCAGGGAAGCCGCTTCCTTTTACTTTTAACCTTTCTGTATCCTTATAATTAACGTGTGTCTCCTGTAAGCAGCATACAGTTGAGTTTTTTTTTTATGCAATTCAACAGTCTTTGTCTTTTAATTAGGGAATTTTGTTCTTTACAGTAATTGAATTACTGATATATTTGGATTTAAATCTTACCATCTTATCATTTGTTTTATATTAATTTCATCTTTTCTATTTTTCTTTTCCTGTCACTCTGACTTCTTTGGATGAATTAATTATTTTTATTATTCTATTTTCCCTTCTGTTCAATTCTAAGTTATACATTCTTTTACTATTTTTGTTGGATACCTTAGACCAGAAATTCTTAAAATTTTTGGTTGAAAGATCCCTTTATACTCTCAAAAATTATTAAGAACACAACTGGACATCCACATGTAAAAGAATGAAGTTGGACTCTTATCTCACACTGCATAGCAAAGATAACTCAAAATGGATCACAGACCTAAATTTAAGAGGTAAAACTATAAAATTTTTTTTTAAAAAAACTCTTAGGAGAAAGCATAGGGGTAAATATTCATGACCTTGGATTTGGTGATGGTTTATAAATTATGTTACCAAAAGTTCAAGCAACAAAAGAAAAAATAGGCAAGCTGGACTTCATCAAAATTAAAAGCTTTGGGCTTCCCTGGTGGCGCAGTGGTTAAGAATCTGCCTACCAATGCAGGGGACATGGGTTCGAGCCGTGGTCCAGGAAGATCCCACATGCCACGTATTAACTAAGCCCGTGTGCCACAACTACAGAGTCTGCCCTCTAGAGCCCACAAGCCACAAATACTGAGCCCGTGAGCCACAGCTACTGAAGCCCGCATGCCTAGAGCCCGTGCTCCACAACAAGAGAAGCCACTGCAATGAGAAGCCCGCGCACCACAATGAAGAGTAGCCCCCACTCATCGCAACTAGAGAAAGCCCGCACGCAGCAACAAAGACCCAACGCAGCCAAAAATAAATTAATTAATGAAAAAAACTTAATTAAAAGCTTTTATGTTTCAAAGGATACTATCAAAAGAGTGAAAAAATAATCCACAGAATGGGAGAAAATATTTGTAAATCATATATGTGATAAGGGTCCAGAATACATAAAGAACTCTTAAAACTCAAAAACACAAAACACAACAAAGCAAAAAAAAAAGGCAAAGATTTGAATAGATAGTTCCCCAGAAGAGCTATACAAATAGCCAAGAAGCACATGAAAAGGTGCTCAATGTCATTAGTCAGTAGGAAAATGCAAATCAAAATCACAATGAGGGACTTCCCTGGTGGTCCAGTGGTTAGTAATCTGCCTTTCAATGCAGGGGATATGGGTTCAATCCCTGGTTGGGGAACTAAGATCCCATATGCTGTGAGGCAATTAAGCCTGCACGCTGTAACTAATGAGACTGCGCGACACAGCTAGAGAAGCCCATGAACCGCTAATAAAGATCCCTCATGCTGCAAAAAAGATCCTGCATGCCGCAACGAAGATCTGCAAATATGACTCAATGCAGCCAAATAAATAAATATTTAAAAAAGCAAAACAAAACAAAGCCACAATACCCTCAAAATGAATGGCCTTAATAAGAAAGAATTTTAAAGGGGAAAATAAGTATTGGAAAAAATGTGAAAAAATGTATACACTCATACACTGCTGAATGTAAAATGGTACAGCCACCGTGGAAAATAGTTTGGCAGTTCCTTGATAAGTTAAACATTGAATTGCCAGTATGACCAGCAGTTTCACTCAGTATATATGCAAAAGAATGGAAAACACCATTCTTCGTGTTCAAACAAAAAACTTGCACACAAAGGTTCACAGCAGCCCTATTCACAATAGCCAAAAGGTGGAAACAGCCCAAATGTTTATCAACAGATGAATGGATAAACAAAATGTGGTATATTCACACAATGACATATTATTTGGCCAAAAAAAGGAATCAAGTAATAATACATGCTACAACATGGATGAAACTTGAAAACGTAATGCTGCGTGAAAGAAGTCAGAGACGCAAAAGGCTATGTATTATATGTTTCCATTTATATGAAATACACAGAATATGCAAATTCATCAAAAATAGAAAGCAAATTAGTGGCTGTCAAGGGCTGTGGCAGGTGGGGAAATAAGAGCGACTGCTTAATGGCGCAAAGTTTCCATTTGGGGTGATGAATAAGTTCTGGAACTAGATAGTGGTAATGGTTGAACAACATTATGAACGTACTTAACGCCACTGAATTGTACGTTTTTAAGTGGTTACAACAGTAAGTTTTAGGCTAATCTATTTTACCACAATTTACAAAGTAATTGAGGACCTCAAAGAGCTTTTCTTTATGTGGATAATATGTAACAATATTTACCATATTAGAAATTAAAATTGGTTATTTAAAACTATGTATACTTTAATTCATTCTAAAATAATAACAAATTAGACCATTACAAATAACATATATTTTATTTGGGTTTTTTGTTGTTGTTTGTTTGTTTAAAAAAAAGAAACAGAAATAAGAGTGGCATTGTTTTACATTTTTTACTTTTATTTCAATTCAGTCTTATAAAAGACAGCTTGATTCTCATGTCAGCTTCTGTCTCCAATCTGTTACATGATATTTTAGTTGAAGTATATAAAGAAAATTTGCACACCCATTGGATGGCTGCTGCCAAAAACAAACAAACAAAACCCAAACCTCACAAAATAAGTTTTGTTGAGGATATGGAGAATTGGAACCCTTGTGCACTGTAGGTGAGAATGTAAAATGGTGCAGCCACTCTGGGAAACATTATGAAGGTTTCTCAAAAAAATCAATTCCGCCTCTGGGTATATACCCAAAAGAACTGAAAGCAGGACATTGAAGAGATATTTGCACACCCATGTTCACTGTAGCACTACTTATAATAGACAAGAGGTGGAAACAACCCAAATGTCCATCAATGGATAACTAGATAAACAAAATATGGCATATACATACAGTGGACTATTATTTGGCCTTTAAACAGGGAAATACTGATACAAGCCACAATGCAAATGAACCTTGAGGACATTATGCTAAATGAAGTGTCAGTCATAAAAAAGATAAATATTGTAAAATTGCATTTACATGAGGTATCTAAAGTAGTGAAATTCATAGAAACAGAGAGTAGAATGACGGTTGCCAGGGGATAGAAGGAGAGGGAAATGGGATATTGTGATTTAATAAGTACAGGCAGACCTCGGAGATATTGTGGGTTCAGTCCAGACTGCAATACAGTGAACATCAGAATAAAGCAGGTCACACAAAATTTTTCGGTTTCCCAGTACATATAAAAAGTTATGTGTTTACACTATACTGTAGTCTAGTAAGCGTGCAATAGCATTGTCTGAAAAAAATATACATACCTTAGTTTAAAAATACTTTATTGCGGGGCTTCCCTGGTGGCGCAGTGGTTGAGTCCGCCTGCCGATGCGGGGGACACGGGTTCGTGCCCCGGTCCGGGAGGATCCCACATGCCGCGGAGCGGCTGGGCCCGTGAGCCATGGCCGCTGAGCCTACGTGTCCGGAGCCTGTGCTCCGCGGCGGGAGGGGCCGCAGCAGCGAGAGGCCCGCGTACCGAAAAAAAAAAACAAAAAAACTTCATTGCTAAAAAAAAAAAGTGTTAACCATTATCTGACAATGCAGCGTTGCCACAAACCTTCAATTTGCAAAAAAAAATGTAATATCTGCGAAGCACAATAAAGTGAAGCACAATAAAACAAGGTGTGCCTGTGAAAAAGGAAGTTTGGCGTTTACAGGTATGTAATTGGAAAATAGAGTATTTTAATAGCCTTTTCAGATAATTGTGGATATTCTCTTTTTTAAAAAAATTAATTTATTTGTTTATTTTTGGCTGTGTTGGGTCTTCGTTGCTGGGTGCGGGCTTTCTCTAGTTGTGGTGAGCAGGAGCTGCTCTTGGTTGCAGTGAGCGGGCTTCTCATTGTGGTGGCTTGTCTTGTTTCGGAGCATGGGCTCTAGGCACGCGAGCTTCAGTTGTGGCACACGTGCTCAGTAGTTGTGGCTCGCGGGTTAGCTGCTCCGCGGCATGAGGGATCTTCCTGGACCAGGGCTCGAACCTGTGTCCCCTGCATTGGCAGGTGGATTCTTAACCACTGTGCCACCAGGGAACCCCAAAATGTTCACATTCTTTTTGTACATTAAAATACGTTGGTCAAAAAAACCCAAAACAAAACAAAACAAAACATTGGTCTATCTTGTGCTTTATTTTTAAATATTTATCTTAGACTCAGGCAAGATCTTAGTTCCCTGACCAGGGATTGAACCCACGCCCCCTGCAGTCGAAGCGTAGTCTTAACCACTGGCTGGCCAGGGAAGTCCCTATCTTGCGTTTTTAATGGGCTTTTTAATCATGCAAATTTTTATAACACTGTGCATTGGTCATGGTGTATGATCCTTTCAGTGTGCTATTGAATTCATTTTGCTAGTATTTGGTTGCAAATTTTTGCATCTATATTCATCAGGAATATTTGCCTATAGTTTTCTTTTCTTGTGATGTCCTTATCTGGCTTTGGTATCAGGGTAATTCTGGCCTCATCAAATGAGTTTGGGAGTGTTTCCTCCTCTTCAATTTTTTGGAACTTTGAGAAGGACTGGCATTACTTCTTTAAATGTTTGGTAGAATTCACCAGTGAAACTATCTGGCCATTTCTTGTTGGGAAATTTCGATTACTGATTCAATCTCCTTATTTGTGATTAGTCTGTTCAGACTTTCCATTTCTTCATGATTCAGTCTTGATAGCTTGTATAATTCTAGGAATTTATGCATTGCTTCTAAGTTGTCCTATTTGTTGGTATGTATTTGTTCATAGTAGCCCCTTATGATCCTTTGTATTTCTGTGGTATCAGTTGTAATGCCTCTTCTTTCATTTATAATTTTATTTATTTCAGTCCTCTCTCTCTCTCTTTTTATTTGCTAACCTGACATCAGTTTGAATTCTTTTCTTCTTATCTTGTAACCTAGCAGCCAGCCATTTACTTAATTCAAAGCTGAGCATTTTCCCCTTCAGTTTTACCTTCAGCAAATGTCTAAAATTTTCTTAAAGGGATAGCACATTTAAATAATTAATTTAAATTATTATTTTTTAGATAGCTAGTGAGAAGCAGCCACATAGCACAGGGAGATCAGCTTTGTGCTTTGTGACCACCTAGGAGTGGGATAGGAAGGATGGCAGGGAGATGCAAGAGGGAGGAGATACGGGGATATATGTGTATGTATAGCTGATTCACTTTGTTATAAAGCAGAAACTAACACACCATTGTAAAGCAATTATACTCCAATAAAGATGTTTAAAAAAATAAAAATAAATTATTATTTTTAATTTATTTATGTATTAATTTATTTATTTGTCGCACTATGTGGCTTGCAAGATCCAGGAGTGGCTGTTTGTTCCAAAGGAAAATAACCCTGTATCTGCAAGCCTATCTCCATCCCCTTTCTCTTCTCAATGGGCACACCTACAAATGAAGACTCTTGATCTGCCCAGGGTGAGGATATTTTTATCTCTTCTTACTCTGCAATGCATGCAGCAGCTCTTCTCCCTAGTTGACCCAGTTGGTGACAATGCAGACTCTGTGAGCAGAGGCCAACCTGCAGCTGCAGGAACCTTCTTTTCAGCATTCCTCTTACTGCCTCTGGAAGCCCTGCAGAGCCTCAATCATTGCCCTGGTCCATCAATAGGAAAGTCCCAATCATTCATGATGGTGGCCATTCCACCTCATATCTCGTCCCATCTCATTCTACCTCACATCTCATCCCACCAGCCTTTTCTGCCCTCCCCTCTTCTCTCTGGGTTCTGCTTATGTCACTGTGTGATGATTTCAGTAGATCAAGTAAAAATTGTATTACAGACGACAGTAATGCTAGGAGGAAAGAATGAAGAAAACCAGCACACAGTGATTAGAGCCCATGTTTGCACAACCAAAGAGTCAAGAAATTATGGATACAAAAAAAAGAAAAGAAAAGAAAGAAAGAAAAAGGAATGATGGATTGATGGATACAGAATGAGTAATCAGCTGTGGCTGCCAGGTGACACCATAGCAACCCCAGCTAGGACAAGGCAAAAAAAAAAAAAGGTCAGCAAGCCCTTCATGCCTTCGTAGTATTTATTATATGGAGAGCTATTTTTAATAGTCAAGCTCTTCTGTTATAGAACAGATTTTCTTATTTATGAATATGTAATCTGACTTTGATTCTCGTCTATCCTTGGCCACTGGCCAAGTAGAAGCCTAGTGCCATGATACAGCATAAGGAGTTTTGGACTTCTGGATAAATTATGCTAGAATTCCACACAGTTCAAGCGTCTATATCCCCAAAGCAGGTATTCTCCTTATACCACTCTTAGACTCAGGCAAGAAAGGCTACTGTTCTGGGTTCATCTAGAGCACCCTCTCATCACCACCATGGGCCTTCCTCTGGCCTCCCCACCCTAGGGGCTGGCTTTTTTGGAGCCCACATTGACTTCTAGACCAGGGCTACTCAAAATGGTTCTCTAACCACTACCAGTCAGCAAACTTCTTGTTACTGGTCCACAACACACACTAAATATAGGAATTTATATAAGAAAAAAAATAAGAAATTTTTTTTTTTTTCGGTACGCGGGCCTCTCACTGTTGTGGCCTCTCCCGCTGCGGAGCACAGGCTCCGGACGCGCACGCTCAGCGGCCATGGCTCACGGGCCCAGCCGCTCCGCGGCACGTGGGATCCTCCCGGACCGGGGCACGAACCCATGTCCCCTGCATCGGCAGGCGGACTCTCAACCACTGCGCCACCAGGGAAGCCCTTGCATAACTTTTTTTTTTTTTTTTTTTTTTGCGGTATGCAGGCCTCTCACTGTTGTGGCCTCTCCTGTTGTGGAGCACAGGCTCCGGACGCGCAGGCTCAGAGGCCATGGCTCACGGGCCCAGCTGCTCCGCGGCATGTGGGATCTTCCCAGACCGGGGCACGAACCCGCGTCCCCTGCATCGGCAGGCGGACTCTCAACCACTGTGCCACCAGGGAAGCCCCCTTGCATAACTTTTAAGCGGACCCTGAGCCAATAAGATTAAGAACTACTGGCCGAGATATTGCAGAAAATCTCCTGGGACAAGTCGGCCTGTTCCACTATGTTAGTTCCAGAGACAGAGTCAAGGACTGTCTCTTCCTCTTCTTGGGGCAAACCTAGAGAACAGCCATCACTGGTGGCCATGAAGGTCTCCTGCATGCTTCCTGTATCCTCTGTTTCTCCCGATGACAAATCAAAATTATAAAGGAGTATCGACTGAAAAAACAACAAAAACAAAAACTGCACAACCTAAAAGCTGCGAGTTGTGTTTTACTGAGAACTATAGACCAGGAGACAGCCTCTCATATAGCTCTGAGGCAAAGGAGGAGCCAGGATATATAGGAGTTTTTGCTGGGGAAAAACAAACAAACAAAAAACAGTAGTCAAACGTCAAAAGATTATTGCTAATCACAAAAAAAGAGACATCTCAACTTAATGATTTTAGTGCTTTTCTGTGTATGGAAAGGTGCAAGAGTCTGGGATCACTGAAATTATTCCTTTGATATGCATCTTAACTCTCTAGGGCCAGCATCCTGTTTTTTTTCCATCCTGAATTCCCTTCAGGGTGCACCGCTGGGGCTGGCTGCAGTCCTAACAAGCCCCAAATAAACACCTGTTTATTTCAGTCAGTCTGTTTCTAAAATTTGGATTAACACTCCCACAGATCAGACTTGCTGGGTTTCTAGGAGTCGTCCCTTCCTCTCCAGTAAAGACCCAACCCCAAGATCCAAGCTCTCGCGTTTTCCCCGAGGAAAACGCTCTGGCCCCGAGGATCTGGCCCCGAGGATCACCAGGCGTTGGAGAAGCCACTTTCTCTGCAGGGGCAACCGCTGGCCTTCCTCCCGCTGTGCTGGCAGGGGAGCCTGGGGCCGCTATGAGGAACAGAGGCACGCTCTGTGAGATGCCTCCAGCATCTCTCCCCCGTGATGGGAGCAGGTTCCTAACCTGGAGCCCTGTCACAGCAGCCCTCCACCCGGGCGTTTCCCGCAGAAGCACCACATCCAAGGGTGACCAGGGAAGAGAGGCACCCGGGCTGGCTCCACGAGGCGAGCAGGGCCAAGAGAGTGGCTTGCGCAGGGAGTGGGGCAGGACATGGTCTTTTCCTTCCACCCGCACCCCCTCCTCACCTCCTGCAGGCCCTGAGTAAACCTGGGCACCCTCTCCGCCTCTTCCTGGTACTTGGACCCACACTAGTCCCCGCTGGGCCCTGGGGCACAGAGAACTGACCTTTCCCAGGGTGGCTGGGGCCTCTGGATCCTGCAATCATGGGCAGATGGAAAATTTCTGCAGAACCTCCGGCCCAGACAGACTTCAAGCCTCAAGCTGTCCTAGCCAAGGGGGAATCTCATGCTCTTGTCCAGAAACACTCGTTTCTTAAGGGAAAACACCCCATAAATTTTTTTTTTTTATTTAAGGTGGATTCTAGGCCCTAGGAAATGTTTGGGAAAGACTTCCCTGTTGCAACTCGGCAAGATGAAGGCTACACCCTCCCTGGCTGGCTCAGCTGCTGCCTCTGCAGCACAGCTCCCAGCAACTCACTGAGAACTGGAAAGCTTCCAGAAGTCTTGGGAGAGTCAGAGAGGAGGTCAGCGTCTCTAACTGGGGTCAGGACACAGTTCTTCAAGATAGGAGGATGAAGCCCCAGAGAAGCGTCTGCATTGAAGCCTGGAACAGACACCGTGTCTTCCACTGGACACAGTCAGAGCCACCATCGCCTCCCCCATCCCTGACCTTAGGAGGTAGCCCTCCAAACCCAAACTCTCCCCCACACAATGTAAAAACTTGGGTGCAGTCTTCCCAACTTTGTTCTGAGAAATGAGATAAGAGGGAGAATTCAGCTCCTCCCTTCAGCCCTAGAGCTCCAGCTGCTGGTGCAGGGAATCTCCTAATAACCGATCCCTCCTGAGTAGAGACCACAGTCCATAGTCCTGGGTCTTTATCAGTGACTCCCTCCTTTGTACTCGAGGGGGTGGCAATGGTGCGATGCTGCAGCCGCCTGCCTATCTGACCTGAGTCCTCTGGTCTCTCCCCATTATCTCCTGCAGCACCAAGGAATGTAGTGTTATCCAGCTTTTCTGGCAGAAAAAAATGTCTTTGTGTTTTGAATCTCAACCTATGTGGCTCCTGCCTAGGGCCAGAAATCTGGTTGGTCACAATCACTGGGAAATAGTGGCTCAGGACATTGCAGTTTAATTCATTTCATGCTAAACATCAAGGAAGATGAAATATACAACATGGGACATGGTGGCACCAGAGCAGATGTATGGGGTTTTCTCCAGGACTTGCAAGTCTGGCTTTGGTAACTGGGAAGATAGCGTGTCATTCCCTGAAATAGAGGGTGCTGGAGGAGGAGCAGGTGCTGAGGGGAATAATGTTCATTTGGAGGCATGTTGAATGTGAGGTGCTCGTGGGTCATCCAAGGAGAAAAGTCCAGTGGATAGTTGAATACAGGCCCTAGAGCATGGGGGTGAGCAGGGAGAAGTCCAATCTGGAGGTGAACCATGGTGACGCTCCCAAATCTTATGTAAACCATGGGTTTGGATGGGGCCATTCAAGGACCTTGTACTGACCAGAAGAGCTCACAGCCAAAATGGTGCCGTGGGGGGGGGGGGAGGGGAAGAGCAGAGGAAGGAGCTCCAGGAAAGGAGACTGAGAAGGAGCAGCCAGAGAGGCAGGAGTGAAACCAAGAGGGGTTTTGTTTGTTTGCTTGTTTGTTTTGTTTTTAAACCAATGGATGACAGAGTTTCAAGGAAATAAGTCAACAAAGTCAAATACTAAGAGATTGCAAGTAAGATCAAACCTGGGACTTGGCCGCATGAAAGTCAAAGGCGATTTTGGTGAGAGCATTTGAGGGGTGGGTCAAGGAGGAGCCGGATGGTAGGGAGTGCAGGAAGAGGACGAGGACACAGATCACTAAGTAGTTTACAGGGCTGAGGAGGGGGCAAGTGTGGGAAAAGCTGAGCATCCTTATTTGGTAAAGGGAAGAACCATGAGCGAGGAAGGGGAAGGTAAGATAAAGAGGACAATGGGGCTTCCCTGGTGGCGCAGTGGTTGAGAGTCCGCCTGCCGATGCAGGGGACGCGGGTTCGTACCCCGGTCCGGGAAGATCCCACATGCGGCGGAGCGGCTGGGCCTGTGAGCCATGGCTGCTGAGCCTGCGCGTCCAGAGTCTGTGCTCCACAATGGGAAAGGCCACAACAGTGAGAGGCCCGCGTACCGCAAAAAAAAAAAAGAAAAGAAAAAAGAAAGAGGACAATGGATGGGGGATCATGGAAGGTGAGAGGATGGAGGCTGCGTGCCCTGCCTCTGCAGAGTGAAACTTGTAGGTGATGGGGAAAGCTGAAGAAGTTATTTTCCTCTGTGAAGTAGGAGGTAGAACCATCTGCATAAGGTAGGGTGGGAGATGGTGGGATGGAGTTGAGGAAAGAGAAGAAAGTTAGGAATTGTCATTGAGGGGAAGCAGAATGAAAGTGAGCAGAGATGCACAGCATTGCCTCACTGTGTGACAGGCCTGCTGAGGCGGGAGTCTGTGAGTTCCCAGCTCCTCTACTCAACATGGTCACGCGGCTTCCTCCTTTCACATGGACAGCTCACCACGGGACACGGCATGTTGACCCAGCGTCGGAGTGTTGCTGGGCAGAGTGGTTAATACGAGACCACAGGCTATGGGCTGGGATGCGAAGCAAGTAAGAGCCCACACAAAGGAGCTGCACGACCAGAAGAGGAGGAGTTTGTAGTATGTATTGGGAGTATAGGTGAAAGGCAGAGGAGCTGAAGGATACAGACAAATGCTGGATTATGACCTTTCGGAGGTGACACTCCCGATGGCAGTGGGGCGCCCATGGGAGTGCACTGTTTTGTGGAGAGGAGGTGAATGCCCTCAGAAATGAGGAGGCCGAAGGAGAACAAAGCGAGGGCATCACACAGGTTTCTCAGACACACATTCTGAGAAGGCACTAGGGTAATGGTGGGAGAAGCGACCAGAAGACAGTAAGCCAGGTGCCCAAGTCCCCAGTGAGTGCAGGGAAGGAAGTAGGAAACCAAGAACAAATGGGTTATCTGAGCGGCAGGAGACTCCAACTCATGCTTATCTAGAGATGGAAGAAAAGATATCTGCAAGAGGCAATGAGAGTAAAAATAACTCAGGCCCTGCCCCTCAGATATGTATAATGGGATCCTGGGTGAGGGGAGACCTCAGCTGCTCATTTGAGAAGTGGGGGAGAACATTCTCTCCATGCTTGAATAGCACTTCGCCTGTCCTCTGAAACCTCTCTTGTAGGTCAGCAGTGGGTGGGGTGGGGAGTGGGGACCCTGAGGATCTGTCACAGGGTGAGGGGCAGCAGCCCTTTGTTCGGGGTGAAAAGTGGCAGGAACAGGAAAGTTAGGAGCCTAACCAGCCTCAAGGAATTAAGGCCTGTTTCTCTGTCCTCCGGGTGGGGGGATTGAGGCCAGGTGCCACTTGCTGCCTGAGGCTCAGGGTTCCAGAAAGAGCCTGGTAAAAGGCTGATTTGCACCTGAACAGGTTCTTCCAGTGTGGAGGCAGGTACCAGTTTGTGTCCCAGGGGTCTGTGGGCTATCCCTGCCCTGGACTATTCCTCAGGAGGAAAACTGATCTTATCTCCATGTCTTTCCACCAAGCTTAAGCACCACAGATTTTTGTATTTTATTTATTTTTATTTACTTATTTATTTTGACCACGCTGTGAGGCATGAGGGATCTTAGTTCCCTGACCAGGGATTGAACCCGGGCCCCCTGCAGTGGGACCGAGGAGTCCTAACCACTGGACCACCAGGGAATTCCCAGAAATCTCTATTTTTGAGAAGGAAGAAAGGGAGGAAGAGGAAGGACTGCCACCATGACAGGAAGGACTGGCTAGGTCAGAAGACGAAAGGGTGGGGTCGGGGAGTTGACGGGCATCAGAGTCCAGCACTAGACCTGAGCTCTCCTAGGACACCAGCTCGCCTGGCTTCCTCACCCCTCTCCTTCCCTGAAAGACAGAAGCACATCTTATCTGCTAACCTTCACTTCCTGCAGTCGTCTTCTTTTTTTTTTTTTTTTTTTTTTTACCTGCACAGCATTCGGGATCTTAGTTCCCTGGCCAGGGATCCCTGCGGTGGAAGTGTGGAACCTCAACCAGTAGACAACCAGGGAAGTCCCTACTTAGGCTCCTTAATATTTACTTCTGTGAAAAGCCAGGAAGATGGGAGGCTATGAGGCCTGTGCTAATGGAAAAGGCATGGGGTGGTGGTTAAAAAAAAAAAAATCAAAATATTTACCCGGTCCTTTCCCCTACACATACCCACCTATCTGGTATGTGTTAGGAATGAGAGTTTGGCTTGTGTTTGGAAAAGCAAACAGTCAAGGTCCTAAGCACCCAGCCATCAGCAGAACACAAAGTCCCTGTGATCCTCCTCAGTCCCGCCCACTGCCCCATCTTCCAGCTGAAACTCAGATACCAGAAGGTGTGCAAACAGAGGAGGTGCTCTTCCGCACCAGTCAGATTCTGTTTTCTCCACTTCGGCCCACATCTACCCACTCAGTTCCATTTAAGAAACAGTTTCTATCTGTCTTTACTTTTACCACCAGTCTTGGTTAAACATCAGAAAAGAGACAAATTACACACTTCTCAGAAACTGGAATTTTATAAAAAGGCATTTTTCTCTTATATCCATAAAATGATATAATTTTTGCAAGTATAGAAATGTGTCATAAATTATACAGAATGTTCCTTAATTACAGCTCATTGCAACTTGGTACTTTCCTCCCTCCCTAAAAAACGAGAGAGAACCAAAAAAATAATATATATATAACTGTATATATATATATATATTTATATATATATATATATTTATATATTTATATTTATATAATATAGACAAACAAAATATGAAAAAAAATCATTTCCTCTTTGGTATAAAAATCAGACTCTCACCTTGAGAGACACACAAACAGACATGATGTTGGGTTTGTAAACCATGTGGCCTAAAGAATTTCCCTGTCAAGCTTTCCCCGCCCCCATCCCCTGCCCACCCCACCCTGCCTCAACGCAGCCCACCTCCAGTTCCCTTGGGACTCCCACATAGCCCACTCCCAGCTCCACACCATTCCTGAGTAACCCTCTCCACTACCAAAGACAAGGAAAAAGTTCTGCCCAAGACTGGTTTGGTAGCAACTAACTTGGGAGACATGTAATTTGGGGAAGTGCTTCCTAGGTGTAGATGACGGAGAGGAAGGCCAGGCAAGCCGAAGCTCTGCTGTCCAGACCAAGCCAGGCACGGGGCAGCCGCCTCCTCTGCTTTTTCCCACCACTCAGTACAGGGACCCCACCAGATCCTGCTGCGTGCTGGGCCTGGAGCGGGTGGGACCTCTTTTACCAGAGGGAGAAGTAGAGGTCAGCTCCCCTTTAGCCTCATCTCATGGTGCTCAGCTTCCCCTTTTGGGCCACCTCAGGCGCAGGAAAACACCAACGAGGAGGGAGAAGGAAAGTCAGAACAGACCTCTGCCAGTGAACTTGGGTCTAAATTTAAAATGAAAGAAAATGTTCTTAGGACTACATTTCACACCCAGCTTTGGGTCACTGAGAAGGACAGGGCCACTTTCCTAGGCTCCAGCCCAATACCAGCAGGACTTACGGAATCCAGGAGTTGCGTGTGTTGAGGAGGGGTAGCACTGCACTCTCAAGGTGAGGAAGGAGACAGGAGCAGACCCCTGTATACTCTCCCTGCACCCTGTGGCTGACAGGCACCTCCCTCCCTGGTCAGCCTCTCTGTCCCTCGTGGGCACCAGCCCCTCCCAAACCACTCCACATCTATCCAGCCTCCTCTTCCCCAGGAGAGTTAAGACACCAATCACAACATAAAAGTCATATAAAGGCCTCCTCCACTTGCCAAATAAAAAAGACAAAACCAAACTGGACACAAACACACATCAAGGAGAGACACACACACTGTGAGGGGCCGAGGGCCCCAGCAGGTCTCTGGCTTCCCGGCATGATACATTCTTGTGTAATTCAGGAACAGGGGCTCTGGGGCCCCTCTGGGGAGTGGGAGTAAAAAAATACAGAGATTACAGTCTCCCTGTGGGCTCCCAGGCAGGGCAGGGGCAGACACAATCTCTCACAGTTTTTTCTTCTGTTTTTGGTTCCACATCTGATCCCCCACTGGGGCTGGTCAGCCCCCGCTCTGCCCTTGGGGCCGGCCCCCTCCACCCTCCCAACTGCTAGGAGGGCCCTGGGCTGGGGATGCCCCAGCCACTCCTAGTGGGACCAGCAGGACAGAGTCTACCAGGGGAGATGGGATGAGGACCTGGGCAAGGAATGAGGACCCGCAGTTCCGAGATGCTGTCCTCTTGGTGGCCGGCCAGCCCTGCGTGAGCTGATCACCGGCAAGGGGCGTCCCCGTCCCAGCCGTCACCCCTTGAGGGGCTTGTCGGCCCCTCCGCTGGGGCTGCTGGCGCTGTCACTCTTCTTCCTGCGCAGGCTCTCAATCCAGCTGGAGCTGGAGCGGGTGGTGAAGCCAGAGAGCGCCAGGGAGCTGAGCCGCATGTTTTTGCCAGACATGATGAGCTCCCCGAAGCCCTCCTGGTGGGAGAAGGCGTAGCCGGAGCGCCGGGAACCCGTGCGGCCTACCCGCCTCATGCAGCGGTGCTGGGCCTTCTGCTTCTTCCTCACCAGCTGGGTGTAGCGGACCTGGCGGGGGAGGCACGAGGGAAGGAGCCTCCGTCAGCGTGGCAGCGTCAGACACCACCTCAGGGAAGGGCCCCAGAGCGCCTGGGATGGGGCAGGCACGGGCACCTCCAAGACTGCCCAGGCTGTCTGAACCCAGGAAGGGCAGAGGACAACCGTCCACGCACTTAACAGAAACTGCAGCCACAGGCGTATTTAAGCCCAAGGGCTTTCTGACACACGAGCTCCATCCCCCAAAGCAGACAGGCTGGCCTCTCACCGTGTCTGAGAGATCCGGCTTCAGGTTCAGCCTGAGGAACCGAAAGGCGACCACAGGCATGATGCAGACGACTGTGGTGAGCACGATGGTCAGCCACACGGTGGGCTGGGCCAGGGTGTTCTGGGCATTACCTGGGAACAGAGGAGTCGGGGCCTTGGGAGTCACAAAGCAGGTGCAAGGGCAGCACCGCCCCGCTGAGTTCCCCATTTCTTTTTCTGGCAGCCCTACTTCCCCAGTCTCAAAACCTAAGTCATCCCTGGCTTCTCTTTCTCTCTGCTCTCCAAATATTTATCTCCAACTTGGACTCTAGCTCCAAACTCTGAAAACAACTTCAGACCTGTTTTGTTTTGTCTTTTTTTTTTTTCTTTTTTTGGCTGCACGACATGCAGGATCTTAGTTCCCCAACCAGGGATCGAACCCGCACCCCCTACAGTGCAAGCGCCAAATGATAACCACTGGACCGCCAGGGAAGTCCCCAGACCTACTTCTTTAACTGCCTTAACCTGACATCTCTGTTGAACATCTAACAGGCACCTCGGTTTCACACGGCTGAAAGTGAACTACTGCTTCCTCCACCCCAATCTGCTCCACGTCTTCCCCAGCCCAGGAGATGCCACCACCCACTAAGCTGCTCCAAGTAAAAGCCCTGGAGTCAGCCTGGTGCCTACCCCCACCATCTCAGGCCCCCATCCAATCTGCTGGCTCCATTTCCAAAATATCTATGGCATTCCACCACTTTTCACTCGACTCCAAGCCACCATCATTGTCACCTGGGTTACTGCTATAGCCTCCTAGCTGGTCTCCCTGTTTCTACCTTTGCCCTCTACCTTTTATTATCCACAAAACAGTAAGAGTGATCCTGTAAAAACATAAATCAGTTTATGACATTTCCCTGCTCAAAACCCTCTGATGATGGCTTCCTATCACATTTAGATTAAAATTCAAAGTTCTTACTTTGACCTATAAAGGCTTAAATTACCTGGACTGATTCTCATCTCTGCCCTCCTGCCTCAGTCATACCTTCCAACCTCGTTTCCTTCACTCCCCCAGCTCCTCTGCTGCTGACGACCTCCCCACAAGCCCTCACCTAAGGCTTCCATATCACTGTTTCCTCTTCCTGGGCTGTTCCTGTCCAGAGAGGCACATGGCTCACTCCTTCCCTTTATTCAGATTTCTCTGTGCCAATGTCTCTTCCTCAAAAGGGCTTTGCTGATGACCCTTGTACCTTGATGCCATTCCCCACTCCTCAAAAAAAAAAAAAAAAAAAGAGAGAGGCTCCTGGCAAGTCAAGTGCACACCTGACAGCCTGGCATTCTGATTCCTCAAATGGCCTGCCTTTCTAGCCTCTCTTCCACTGCTTCTCAAAGGGTATTCTTGTCCCACCCTAGCTGGAGCACTCTCTATTTCCTGGAAATAAACAGCCTTTTCACACTTCCAGCTCTCTGGCTTGGAATCTGGCTCCCCAGTCCTGGCTACACCCTCAGCAGCCTCTTCTGGGGGACTATCCCTGACCACCCCACAAACAGTCATTCTGCTGACCATGAAGCCTGCCACCCCTTCGCCTCCCTTGTAGCCTGGCAGGGCTGTTCTTCATTTTCATGGATACGGAGACCCTCTGAGGGCAGGGCCTGGGTCGGATACAACTAGATCCCGATAGTACCCTGCAGAATACCTGGCACATAAAGAGTGTTGAATAAATGCCTACCTAACCCATTAGTCCCAGAACAACTGTGATTCCTGTGTGCCACAGGCACTCACCCACAAACCGGAATTGGTTTGGAAACATGTCGAAGAGCCCATTGCTGTGCATGGCAAAGAGGATAGCAAAGTAAACCGCCAGGCTGCCCCAGATGAAGAAGTGGTTGATGGCCGTCCAGTAGCCGGTATCCAGCCCAATCTGCGAAAAGCAGTTGTTACAGGCAGAAGGAGCAACCCCCCCCCCGACAAACCCAGTCCCCCCTCCCAGGAACAGAACTGCAGTGCCCAGTGCACCCCAAGGACAGGAGCCCCACCCTTTCCAGAGGGGAGGCCAGTTCCCGGACTGCCTCCTACCTGCACACTGACCACGATGACCAGCGAAGTGGCCACGGTGACTGCAAAGGACTGGTAGTCAGCCAGCTGGGTGCCATCATCGCGGGTGGCCTCAGCAAATGCCCCATAGGGGATGAAGAACATGAGCACAGATGTGTAGATGCCCTGGGCGATGCAGATGAAAAATTCCCGCTTGTTGAAGAGGAGGTTCAGCTGGCCTGGCTCGTACAGCTTAGGGTACTCCATGCTCCGCTGCTCCGGGACATCCTGTGTGCGGAGGGCCAGCGGCACAGGAAGTCTCAGAAGGTGCCGCTTTAACTCAGGAAGGCCAAGGGTAGACTCTGTCCCCCTGCCTCTTTTTTTCTAAATTTGACAGCTATATCCGACCTCAAGCCAGCTGCCCCCAATCCATCTTTTGTTCAGCAACCCAGGGGAGTTACAGGTCAGGTGTGGCTGAGAGGGAGAACCACCCACACCCTGACCAGCTCACAGAACTGCCTTCCTAGGGACCACAGGCAGTGGGCACAAGCCTACCACTATCAGGTGGCTCCCTTGCAGCAACGTCTTTCTCCCCAGCCCGCCCGGTCATCCAACTCCCCCATACCTGATCGAAGACCCCCATAGCCAGGACTGGGAGGGAGGTATACACGATGTTATAAAGGGTGATGAAATATTGGTCATAGACGGTCTGGAAGGAGAACAGGGAGTGAGAGAGGAGTGAACATGCAGTCTTTCTTCACTACAAATCAGGCGGAGGAAGACAGCCGACGTGGCATATGTGGAGGCCTAAGGAATTTTCTGGAACTCCCTCTCCACTTCTTCAACAAGCATTTTTTTAAATGCATGCATCAGACAACAGCTAGGCCCTAAGGGGACCAAGCAATGAACAGGACAGATACAATCTCTGTCCTTAAGGAGCTTAAGGATTCGTAAGTCAGGGCAGTGGGGAGCTCACTACCTGGGCCGAGAAGCCGCAGAAGAAGCCAAACCAGAAGTGGACCATGGTGAAAGCGAAGTTCTTGTAAAAGAAATAGCAGAGGAACTTGCACATGCGCAGGTAGGACCAGCGCCCATGCACCAGCAGGAGGCGTTGCAGGAACTTGAACTGGGAGAAGGAGTAATCGGAGGCCAGGACAGCCTGGATCCCTTCCTGCCCACTGATGCCCACACCAATGTGAGCCGCTGCAGAGACAAGAGATGACAAGAGGATGAAGACAGCCACACCCTTCAGACTCACATCACATTTTGGCCCCCTCCCCCATCATTCCTCCCTGGGCCCCTCTCCCTTCCCCAGCGCCCAGCCGCCACACCTATGCAGTCCACTCACTTTTGATCATGCTGACATCGTTGGCTCCATCCCCGATGGCAAGGGTCACAGCCTTCTTGTACTTCTTAACCAGTTCCACCACTTGTGCCTTCTGCAAGGGGGTCACCCGGCAGCAGATGACAGCTTTGCAGGCACAGGCTGTCTCCAGAAACTCCAGCTCCATGTCTGCCTCTAACGCATGGGCCTGGGAACACAGAGTGCTGAGAGAGCCCCAGTCTTCTCCAGGAGAGACCTGGGGGTCAGCTCGTCCAAGTCCCTGTAAGACCACAGCCCCCCGAAGTCCAGGGAAATGGGAACATGGTAAGATCTAAGAGCCGCTCTCTGAAAAGATACTGCCGAAGCGAAGGATGACGACACTTACCAGGCTGTGCCCGTTGATGACCAGGGCGTACTCCCCAGCCACGGCTTCCAGGACAGAAGTGAGCTTGGAAGAAGAAAGCTTCTCCTGGTAGGTGAAGCCGTTGCCTACAGTGCGGGACGAGTCCATCATCTTCTCCCGGGCTTTCCTGTGAAGGGAAACGAGACCGTGTTCTGCCAGGACAGGAGCAGGGATTCAAGCCCAATCGGGGAACCTCTGCCCGACCCCCAGGTACACTGCAGAGCATCTACCTGCCCCGGGCCTTTTTACCTGAGCTCCTCCCGCACTTCCAGGACCGTGTGGCCAGTGACGATGAACACCTCCGTCATGTCGTCTGTCAGCATCTTGCAGGAATAGCCAATGTTCACGGCCGTCTCTACCAAGAGAGATTGCAGGAGCTCTGGACAGGCCCCTGACAAGGTCAGCGCACTTGCCAGCCCGATGCCCCAGGCTCATGCAAGGACTCCACGGGGCTGTGTCCAGATGCAATCTCCTCGGCCCTGCTGGTTCTCACCTTGCTTGTCCCCTGTCAGCACCCAGATCTTGATGTTGGCCAGCGTCAGGAGGGCGATGGTCTCTGGAACCCCTTGCTGAAGCTTATCCTCAATGGCCGTGGCGCCCAGCAGCTGAAAATACCACAAGGGTCCCTGGGACGAGAGTCCAGGCACGACCCCTCCTTGCCCACCCTTGGCCCGTTCTGCGGCCCATACCAGCATGTCGCTCTCAACCTCCTCGTAGACGCTGGCCAGCCGGTCCTCCCGGCTGTCCTGGGCCAGGCTGGCCTGGAGCCGTCTCTCGGCCCACTCCTCGTAGTACTCTTCATCCAGATCCTTGTAGGCCAGGACCAGGGTCCTCAGCCCTTCGCCCGCGTACTCCTGGAGAAGGAGTCAGGAGAGTCAGCCCCCAGCCCCTCCCACCACCCCACGAGTAGCAGAACCACAGGGCTCCCTTCCTCATGCCTACATTCAGGTGGTCAGTGGTGGTGTTGAGGAGCTCTTGGGTGGAGTGGTGGAGTCTGTCCAGCAAGATGGTGTCAGCCCCTTTGCAGTACAGTCGGA
This sequence comes from Globicephala melas, assembly GCF_963455315.2. Taxonomy (NCBI): domain Eukaryota; kingdom Metazoa; phylum Chordata; class Mammalia; order Artiodactyla; family Delphinidae; genus Globicephala; species Globicephala melas. The sequence goes on from NC_083314.1 coordinate 76,589,007, forward strand.
TCTTCCCCTCTGGATTCCGCACTACGGGTGGGGCGGGGGGAGAACGTCCCAGAAAAATTCAGGCAGGTGAAGCCCCCCAACCTTAAAACATCAAGGGTCACCCAGTACACCTCACCCATCCCGGGTCTGCATGCTGCCCCTGAATGCCCCCCGCACCCCCGTCCCGGCCTCACCTATGACTGACATCCGTTTGCGGATGTTGTTAAAGTCCAGGATGGCCAGCAGCTGGTAGGTGATGGCTGTGCCCATCTCGTGGACAGTGATGGTCTTGGGTGTACGAGAGCGGAATACGAAACCAAAGTTCCTGGCTGCGGTGACCAGAGCCCCCTCGTCTGGCGACTGGGCTTTGTAGTACAGCTCCCCTGGGTGGGAAGGAAGAACACAGGTGGTGTCAGTGGCCCTATTCTCAACCGAGTGTCCCGCCCAGGAAGCCCCAGGCAGCCACACTGCCGATCACAGCCCGAGCCCAAAGGCACAAGTCAGGTGGGGGAGAACACAAGCCAGCTCCTCGGCTCACCTTCGTTTTTCTTTTTTTTTTTTAAGGCCGTGCTATGCGGCATGTGGGATCTTAGTTCCCTGACCAGGGCTCAAACCCGTGCCCCCTGCATTAGAAGCGTGGAGGCTTAACCACTAGACCTCCAGCGAAGTCCCTCACCTTCATTCTTTTCTTCTGACATGACGGTGTGACACAGGGAAAGGAGGCGGAAGAACTCGTGCGTGTGTGGGTCCCCCATCTTGACAGCCTCCAAGAGGGTAGGGTCCCAAAATAAGAACTTCTTGTCAGCCAGAGGATTGAAGGAGAAGTTGACGGGTTCAGGCCTCTGGAGCAGGTAAGAGTGTGATCAGGAAAGGGTGGGTCACGAGGCTGCCTCCCAGGGAGGAGCTGTCCTCACCAAGATCCTGTCCACTGTGGACCTCAAGATTCCCACTTCTGCTACCAGCTCTTCCTTAGAACACCATTTCCTCCAAGCAGCTTCCATTTCCTGACCAGACAACACATCACTCCTAACCACACCAACCCTGCCCAGGCACCCTGTGTTTAACTGGCACAGACAATCACCATGGGGTCTGGACCTTACCTCTCCCAATTCAGCTTTGTGGCCCAGGACATCGAACACGTCACCTACACACAGCCAGGACAGAAGGAGGAGCACCGTCAGAGCTCGAGATCTCGCAGAGCAGGGGGAGAAGCCTCCAGCACAGGACCCCCACAGGCATCTGGAACCCGCAACCCTAGTCGCTGAGTGAATGTCACCCAGATTCACACGGCTGACTCAAAGGACAGGATGCGCAGGCACCCTGGATCCTGAGAACCCCAGGACTGAAAGCCATGACACCCACTGCTCTCCATCCCCATCCACGCTCCAGCTCCCCCCCCCAGGACAGCTCCAATTCCACACCCACGTCCCCAGGCCTCCCAGGCCCCTTCGGGTGCCTTTCACTCTTTAGGCCTGCACAACAGACAAAGCCTCACACACTGGCCATGGGGCCTGGGTTAGTAGAGAAAGCAGTTAGGAGAGGGGCTTACTCTGCATAAAAGACCCCACACACCCTGCCCAAGCCATCCCAGCAGCCCAGCCACAAGGCCACTGCAGTGGGGCCACACTGGAAAGGCCATGGTCACATTCCAGAGACTCACAAGGGCCCTGGACAGCAACACAGGGAGAGTCTAGACTCCAGCAGGGCTGACAAGGTCCAACCTGGCTGGGGTGCCCAGGGGCCAGTGTCTTGGGCTTCTCTTCAAACAGCCAAGGAGCTCCCCTACTGCCTGGAGCTGGGATCGGGGTGAGGGCACCAGCAGAGGAGAGGGGAAGCACTGTCAGTGTCTACCTCCTGACCCGGGGCGCAGAGCAGACCCTCTCAAGTCCCACAGACCCAGGTAGGAAAGAAGTAAAACCCAAACATCAAGACAATTGTGGGAGCCCCAGTAGCACAATCCTTCAGGCGAGACGCAAGCCCTCGGTCCCTGGAGGCGCAGCCATACCGTAGCTGCGGCCGTTGATGGAGCACTTGTTGAAGACCATGATGTTCTGGGTGAGGGTGCCTGTCTTGTCGGAGAAGATGTACTCCACCTGGCCCAGCTCCTCGTTCAGGGTGGTGGTGCGGGCCTCCGCGGGCGTCCGCTTCTTCATGCAGAACATCTTCTTGTCCCAGTTGATGAAGTAGCTGTGGCCCAGGCGGATGACCTCCACGCTGCACAGGGTACAGGAGGTGAGGCTGGGGGCAGGAAGGGGAGGGGGACCCCACCCCCACGGGCCTTTGCTGCAGGCCCTCCGCCTGGGGAGAAACAAGAACGGAGTGGATACCTGGGCCAGGACACCTGGGTGGGGGAGGGCAAGGAGAGCCTAAAGGTGGGGGTCCCCGACCCTGACCCTCTGACGCTCTCCAGACAAAAAAAGGTGCAAAGGGCCTGGGCAGGCAGGACAGACGGCACAGGCAGAGGAGAGGGGACTGCGGACAAGGCACTCGACCAGTTCTTACCTCAGGACTAATAATACAGAAACCATGCAGAGAAAACAAGAGAAAGTGCAAGAGGGAAGGAAGAGAAAAAAAAAAGAGAAAAAGAAATAATGAGGGTGCTGCGCGTGCCACAGGCACACAGACGTCCCTGCAGGGAGAGGAAACTGAGGAGGCCCTGGAGCCCGTGCCTTGCTGCCCGAACACAGGCGAGCGAGCTCCTTCCGCCCGGCTCTGGGCTGCACAACCTGACCTGGGGTGTTTGGGAAGAAGGCGGGGCAGACTGAGATGCTGACTCCAAAAGGAAGCGGGGCCTCAAGAGTCTGGGGAATAACACCAATTTACAACGGCACGGGGCTCTCGGCATCCCAAGGTGTATTCGCATCATCCTCTACTAGGCATTACCCTTGGGATTTGGACTGTTAGCATCTCAGAAAGGGCCCCATGTTTAGGTCCAGCACAGCCAAGCAATGGGGCCACATCTGGAACCCTGCTTCCAACCTGACTGAGGCTGCTGTCAGGATCCAGCTACCACACAAAAAATGAGCTGGCTGGAAATGCCTGAATGGCCTTTGCCCCACTCTGCTGATCACGCGTCCCCTCTCCACCCTCCCCGCAAACACACACTGTAACCTGATGACACTTAGAAACTTTCTCAGGCAGCTACCATAGGCTTAGAGTGAACTTGGATACAAAACAAAGTCAGCAAAGTCCAAAGGTGGAAAAAAAAAAATCAGATTGGAAACAAGAAAACCTTTAAATAGTAATGAAATACCAGAGTTGTGATGATAATGATGAACATGCTACCACCCGTTATTCGTACAGTAATTTAATTTTTAAAATGTATTTTCCAATTTTGTATCTTACATCAAAATGTCCCTATTAAGAGAATGAAACTTCTTCCCATTTTACATGAGAAATGAAAATTCTTCCCATTTTACATGAGAAAACCAAGGCCCTAAGGGACTGTGGATTCGCCTGAGGTCACGTGGCTACTGAGTAGGCAGGACTAAACCACAAGCATTCTGAGTCTCCTCCTAATGCTCAAAAGCCCCTGTCCACTGTCCACCCTCAGCACAGAAACTCCTTATCTCCTACTCACTGTCAACAGCACTAGGACTCAGTGGCTAGTGGGGAGATCTGAGGACTATTTGGGGAATCTATGTGAACAAAAAACAACATATGGGAAGAGATCTGAGCATCTCTGTAAAGCATTTCCTCAAAAATGTTACAGGTTGGGAGTTCCCTGGCAGTCCAGTGGTTAGGACTCTGCGCTTTCACTGCTGAGGGCCTGGGTTTGATCCCTGGTCAGGGAACTAGGATCTCACAAGCCACGCAGCCAAAATAATAATAATAATAATAAAGTATACAATTTGATAAATTAAAAAAAGTCATAGGTTCTCTTATCTCAAGTGCAAGGCGCTAAATACAAAAATATCTTCTCTCTTCTTGCCATTCTTTCTTCCTCCTGCACCCCCCCGCCCTTCCTGTTCATTCTCCCTGTTAACATTCTCTTTCCTGCAAACATCCTAGATGTCCTCTTACTCCTATTCATGCTGTACGCCACTGCCAGCCAACACTTCCTAAAGCATTCTTTAGATTTTTTTTAAGAACCTTTTAATGGTTTACTAAGTAAAAGTCCACTGGCAAAGATTCAGGACCCTCCACAATAGGGAACAAGCTTATGTTTCCAGCTCTCTGTCTCACAGCCCCCCACTCACAGTCCATGATTCTGCCAAACTGTCCCAGGACCAACCATTCCAAGGTCCCTATCTCTGTGCCTTTGTTTCCAGCCCTCTCCTCCAGGCTCCACCTTCACCCATCCCTGCCACCATTCAAAGCTCAGTTCACCAGCAACCTCTTCAAAGATGTCCTCTCTGATTAACTATGCGGGGAGTAATGCTCTTCCAACCCTCACGGCACTTTGTGCCTCTGTGGTATCTCAGTGGGATGCATGGTAGCTCAGTGTCTTACACTGTTTGCATCTCTCCTCCCCTACCAGTTTGCTGCTTTTGAAGGCAGAGGCTGTATTACACATCAACTGTGTCCCCTTGCTTTACACATAAGGGTAACACTGAACGTGTTACAGCACTAGTTCCCATTTTGTTTTATAACATGTTCAGATTTATCTCCCTCTACTAGACTGAAGCTCCTGGAGGGAAGGAAATCCATTCTTAATACATCTTTGTTTGTGCCACAGCACCTAGCATGCTTCTTTGCACAAAGTCTGCATGCGATAAATATGTGCTGAATAAATCAATATGGTTTTTATTCTAATACAATCCAAAGTACCAGGAAACTGTGGTGAAGTTTGCTTTGTACAAAAAGATAAACAGATAATATAAAATGTTCACAGCACAGGAAGGAGAGGACCCCAAGTTCCCTCTCGAGAATTTCATCTTCACAGAAGACAGAAGTTTGCCAAGGGACCACCTGAGCTCCCTGGAGAGACCCCAGAGCAGAGAGAGCACATACCTGACATAGAGCGATATGGGCACGACGGTGTTGAGGATGATGATGTAGGACCAGAAGGAGAGGAAGCCAGAGAAGAAGGCACTGTCCACCGCCTCATCCCAGGGCAGGTAGACCTGGAAGCGTGTCCCAACCTCGTGCTCCCAGATGGCATTGCCAATGGCTAGGATCACCCCCATGCAGACCAGAAATCCAAAAATCTGCAGAGGAATGAGAAGCAGAGGCTAAGCTGCCACTTAGGAAGCCCTCAAAACCAAGTGCATCTCTGAAGGTCACCACTGGTACCCTGAGCCCTTGAAAGCTCAGGCATCTTTTCTTCTTTTTTTTTATAAATTTATTTATTATTTATTTATTTTTGGCTGCGTTGGGTCTTCGTTGCTGCGCACAGGCTTTCTCTATTTGTGGCGAGCAGGAGCTACTCTTCATTGCGATGCACAGGCTTCTCATTGCGGTGGCTTCTCTTGTTGCAGAGGATGGGCTCTAGGCATGTGGGCTTCAGTAGTTGCGGCACGCAGACTCAGTAGTTGTGGCTCGCGGGGTTAGCTGCTCCGTGGCATGTGGGATCTTCCCGGACCAGGGCTCTAACCCATGTCCCCTGCATTGGCAGGTGGATTCTCAACGACTGCGCCACCAGGGAAGCCCCTCAGGCATCTTTAAAATGGTGGCATGCTCTAGTGGGAAGCACCCAGAACTAGTGACAGGTTCTAGTCTGTCATTGACCATCACGTGGACCTTCTCTCACGATGTTTTCTCAACTGTATGCTGGGAGGGCTGAAATGGTTGTGTAGCTCCCACTCTGACATCCTAAAACATTTGGGAGACCTCAAAGATGGTAAGAGTGGGGGTGAGTTACTTTCAACATACCAAAGCAGCTTATTAGAAATCACCCATTTACCGGAGCTAAGCCTCTACAAGCTAACGAAAATGCCGGGACTTGCCTGGTGGTCCAGTGGCTAAGGCTCCACACTCCCATCGCAGGGGGCCTAGGTTAAATCCCTGGTCAGGGAACTAGATCCCACATGCCACAACTAAGAGTTCTCATGTTGCAACTAAAGGTCCCACATGCGACAGCTAAGACCCAGTGCAGCCATAAATAAATAAATAAATATTTTTTTTAAAAAATGCCAAGTTTCTGTAATGTTCATTATCTTATACAGATTGCCAAAAAAAGTCTTTTAACCAAGACACAAATTATGTCTTCATAAATGTAGATTTCTTAATAGTCAAAAAACTTATAAAGCTTGGAGTCCTTGAAGAGGGATCATAAGAAAGTTTTGGTGGTTTAAAAGAAAAAAATTGAGACCATTGCGTGATTTCAGACATCTATCTTCAAAGCTGCCTCCACTCTGGATGCTCTGAAGCAAAGCAGGAACCATCCGGATGCCCAAGGACTACCAGGGGGCGATGCAAGCCTTGGCCTGATAGTCTCTCAGACTGGGGTTTCTGCAAACCCTTCAAGGCCAGGGAGGAAACTGTCTCACCAGAGGCTGACCCCAGCTTTTGCAAGCTGGCGTGTGGGGGGCAGGCAGCAGGCAGTGGGAGCACAAGAAGGGGAGAAGAGCCCAACAAGGAGCTCAAATTTCTAGCCAAACAAGAGAAGGATTCAGGAATTGCCAAAAACTAAAACAGAAACTTTTCCTTTGGGATCCTTTGCTCTTGGAAGTCAGGGGAAAAGACCCTGCTATCCATCCTCCAAATGGAAATTTTTCTTTTAATTCGCTCTCCATCCCCATGAAGGCCTCCTTGTCCCTGGCAAAGCAAACAGAAGGTCACATGCTACACTAAGTCACCATCATAACTGGAATCCAGAGAAGGGAAGATCTGTTTTAACTTTCTTTAAGTTGTTGATTCATGCACGTTCCTAAGGTTTTTTAAATAACATCTTCCAAGTCCAAAAAGAGCCTGAAATAAACACTGTCTTTGAGTGGTTGACCTGCCAGTGGCTTTAAAAGCTAAAACCTGAAGGCTGACTACTGACCAGAGAGGAGAGATGGAAGTAAAGGGACCCGCCCAGGGAGAACCAGAAGGGCAGAGGCAGGAACCACATGTGGGAAGCCTTACCCAGAGCACCAGTGTATTCATTAGGCGATCAATACTTGTTCTCTTGAATTTTGTCCTGCCGCTGTTCTGCATCAACTTAGTGTCAGGACCTAGAAAGGAATGCGAAGGGCTGGGAAAGCCAAATAACAAATCTGCCTCTGGGCTTCTGCCCCGGTCCGCAGACTACAGGACATCAGGGTGGAAGAGAGACACTGGCTGGATGAGAAGCTTGGATCCGGGGCCCACTCAGCCTCCTCCCACATTCCTGCGGGAGGGTGAAGGCAGCAACTCTCGCCCTTCTTTCTTTGGGCCCTAGGAGGCTCACCTGCGAAGATGACCAGCCCGAAGCACCATTCGGTGTTTCGCAGCACGCAGCCCCGCAGCAGCATGTTCTGGTTGCTCAGGGGGAACTTGTTCTCCTTCCAGTAGAGGGTTCCGCTGAATTTGTCCAGCTTATTGTTGGGAGGTTCGCAGATCACTTCACCTGAACAGAAGACAAGAGTGCCCCCGTTCAAGGTGCAGTCTGTAGCTTAACCCCAAGACAGCAACACAGAAAAAGAAGCTGCAGGGAGATGGTGTTAGGATGTGAGCCCATCACACACTGCTGGTGGGAGTGTGAACTGATGCAACTTTCTGGGAAAGGAATGAAGCAGCATGAACTCCTATTAAAAGTACACATATCCTCAGACCCAGTAATCCCACTTTGGGGACTCATTCTACAGAAATGATAGCATAGGGCTTCCCTGGTGGCGCAGTGGTTAAGAATCCGCCTGCCAATGCAGGGGACACGGGTTCGAGTCCTGGTCCAGGAAGATCCCACATGCCACGGGGCAACTAAGCCCATGCGCCACAACTACTGAGCCTGCATGCCACAACTACTGAGCCCACGTGCCACAACTACTGAAGCCCATGCACCTGGGCTCTACAACAAGAGAACCCACCCCAATGAGAAGCTCGTGCACCGCAACGAAGAGTAGCTCCCCCTCACTGCAACTAGAGAAAGCCTGCGTGCAGCAACGAAGACCCAACACAGCCAAATTTAAAAAAAAAAAAATGATAGCATAGCTCAAAACAATTTTATTGAAGCATTATTTGAAGAGCAAAAGACTGGAAACAACTGAATAGTCAGGGGAGAGCTGAACCAATTACAATACATCAATTCTATGAAACATTATAGGGTTATGAAAAAGAATGATGTAAATTTCTTTACATAGTGACGTGATAAGATACTTATGATGAATTTAATAAGTACAGAAAGGCGGTTGCAGAGATTTTAGTACAGTATGATCCCATTGATTTATGCTCACGTGTCTGTATAAACAGAGAAAAGTGTGGATGAATACACACTAAACTGCCAGTTAACGTGACTACCTAAGGAGACTAGAATTGGAGGGAAGGAGGGCTTTTTCTTATACATGCTACATAGTTTGTCTTGTTAGAAGGAGCATATATCATTATTCTGAGACAAATAAGAAATAAGAATAAGTTGAATTTCAACATGTACAGCAAGGAGGGAGCTATCAGCCATGAGGATCTCTTGAAATGACCATCAATTCACAAGTAAAGGATAGCCACCTGGCATTCCTGACACCCCTGCCCCCCAAAAACCCAAAAAAGTCCAGAGCGGTGCATAATCACAGGAACAAGAAGCCAAAAAGAGAAGGCACAATTTAAACCCCCAAACCCACCCACCTCCTCTACCTGAAAGCTGCTTCTCCAAAATTACTCACCATCAAACTTGGCAAGCTTACTGATGTCTCCCAATTCCGAGGTGACTGGAATCGCCTGCCGTACTTTCATGTTGGTCTCTCTGGAAGGACAGTGTCCCTGAGGCCTGGTTCCCTTCCCTTCCTCTAGACTCTACCTGGGGGCACCTGACCATGGAGGACCACCACCCCGCCCCCCTGCAGGCATTACTAGGTAAGTAATTCTTTTACACACCCCAAAGGCTTTCTTACCCATCAATTTTCCAAAAGGTACAGAGCCCAGACCTGGGAACCTCTTTCAAAAACAAGCTTGTTACCCCAAAGGAGGCAGAAGGAGATGTGTGACACTGAGCAAGCGACTTACCCATCGAGTTCTGCTGTCTCTATGTAACACAGCCCATGGGGCTCACTGCTGGAAAGGAGGAGGAGATCCGCCTAGAAAGAAAACCTAGTGAGAAGGCCAAAGACCCAATCCTCCACCCGCAATGGACTCTTTGATGATCCCTCCTTCCACTAAGCACTCTTGGTTTGCTTAGTCCCAAGCATGTGAATGGCTAGAAAGGAGGCATATTAATATGACACGGAAGCTTCCCACTCAAGAAAGTTTCCTCCCATATGTGTTTAAGAGGCAATAGTCAATCAGGAAAGACTCATCCCTTTCTGCCAAAGTAAAGGGAGAGCACTGTAGGCCTAGAGGGGGACCTTGTCCCTTACCGCCACAAACTGGTTATTTTCTAGCTTGATAATATCACCAACACAGACATTCATCCACTGCTCTTGCTGGAGGCTGAGGCAATGAGAAGATAGAGAAGAGGCTGTCAGTAGCTAGAAAAGTTCCCAGGGGACCCCTTTCTTCCCTAAGGCCCTCAGTCTCCAACAGGCACTCACATTCCATTGATCAGCACCTGAGACTGACGGTTATTCACCTGGTTATCACTCTTGTGGCGGAACTGAAGAGAGGAAAGAAAGGTAAGACACCTTCTCCCGCTCCGAGGGACTTAGATGATCAGTGGAATGCAGAGCATGCTGGGTACTACCTTGTCTACACCTATTCACAGGTCTACTCTCTCCCTGACTCCCCCTCCCTACTCTTGGCCAAGATATCATGGATCTAGCTGGACCAGGTAAGGAATGGCAAGGTCACTGAGGAATTGTGCTGGGTGGAGGAAAGTGAGTTGTGGGGTGGGGGGTGGGAAAAAGGTATAAGAATGAAAACAACTCACATAGTCATCAGTGGCGTCTTTAACAGCTGTGATTGTGAGGACAAGAACCAAAGGCACAATGGTGGTGAACCAGGAGAGGGAGGAGATCTGTGGGATCAACTGAAAAAAGGAAAGAAAAGGCATGCTTCCGAGGCCCCGTCCTCGTTTCCCCTAGACCTTTCTCTTCCTTGACTTTATATCGCTTTGTGAGTTGCAAAGGGTTTACCGCAGGTCACTTACCTGCAGAATGAGAAGGAACAGGAAGTAGGTATTGGCAACTTCCTGGAACTGCTCAAAGAGGTTGACAGGCAGGAAGGTGAGAATATTGTACTTGGAGGTCTTGATGCAGTTACTCTGTGGCAGTGGGAGAAAAGATAATGAGGCAGCCTCCAACCCCAACCCAGAATGAGACTGAGGCTGCCTCCTCCGTCCACACTTTCCAAACCTCTGTCCCCAAAAGCCAGTGACCAGAGGTGTGGGAGGGCGAAAGAGGAGGAGGGAAGAAAGTCTCACGGGGTCAATGTATCCTGCTTCACTGACAGGTGAAGGCCATGAAAAATTCAGCACACAGCAGGTGGAGAGTGGCGAGGAGGCTGCCTTCCCCTCCCTCAAGCACTCTCCCAGCAGTCAGCCCTGTGTCCCAGCCTAGGACAGAGGGGATGCACCTTTCCCCTTTCTGACTCAGGAGGAGAGCACAGGTGGTCTAGAGCCACTTACCGCATACTGGAATCTCTCATTGTATTCTCGGTCATTGGCCCGCGCCCTCCTTTCTTCTTCTGCAACAGAATGATGCTGCAGTCAGGAGCAAACTGAGGCCTGGCCCAACACCTTGTCAGGCCCACCCCACTCTATGGGTTTTCCACTGAGGGGCCTTGGTTCCTTCCACAGCACACAGTTTTTAAGGAGTTAGCACCACACCTGAGGTGCCACTAAATTCTTCCCTCTAGTCCACCTCTCACCACCAGCCTGACCACTGGGCTCTGCAGGTATTACATTCTCAGGACAAGATGCCTTCTCCTTTCCTCACCAACAACCATCAAGGTCTTCCACTGGGGGGACACTCAGTTTCTCTCCCCCATCCCTTTAATTAATGCTGTAGGAATTAACGGCATTGGGTATCTCCAGAGGAACAGTAGCTGAAGACACCAAGCTTCCTTCTCCTGGAAACCCCTGCAGATCAAGCCACGGTACTGCCCTCCTCCTAACCTAGTGGGTGGGGTGGGTGGCAAGACAGAGGGTCACTGTGCCCTGGAACTGCTCTGCGGCAGCATCCCAGCCCCACGTGCAGTCCCCCCTACAGAAGCCTCTGCTTGTCACATGTCATCAGCAGCGGCTTCTGACTGGCCCACAATGACATCATCTTATTTCAAAGCTCATCTTCAGTATGAGCTGAAGGGGGCTGGTCAGGGATATGGGTCATGCAGACTGAGACAGAAATTGAAAGAGGGAGGAATGGGATGTAGTTGAAGCAGTTGCTCTCTAAGCGCAACCTTTCTTGTGCCATCTGCACATATTTCCCCTAAAAAACACGTCTGTCACTGAATGACAAATGAACTACACCTATTCTGAACACCCACATATCTGGGACTGCAGGCACCAAGTTCAGGTCCCAGAATATGGGGCTGTCCTAGGACGTGTTCTCCAGCCCATCTCCCGTGGTCAGGACCATAGGCTGAAAAAGGGGGTACCCTGGTTAGGCAGTAAACATAATGCAAACCGGTCCTGGAGCCAAAGGCAGCATTCCAGACGCCTTCCCTCACCCCCTCCCAAGCCCCCTGCAGAGCACACTGCAGTAACAAAAACCTCAGACCGAAGCATCCTCTGCCTACCCAGAGTGCTCCTTCCCTGCGTGGTCACTTTACTCCCAAAACTTCCCCAGAGGGGACCCCTCAGGCTGAGTGCCTGTGCAGTCACCAAAGACCATGCAAAAGGAGAGGCAGGGACCAAACGCTTCGGAGTCAGGATCTCTGAGTCTGCAGAGGACAAGGGAAGGCTGGGGGAGGCCGGGGACAAGCGAATGTGAGGGAGGAAGGGGGTAAATTACGGGCTCGGGAGAGCTGCCAGTCGCTGCCTCCTGTTACCTGTCGCCCAAGAGGGCTTCTTTCGGCTCCAGGAGGGGGGAGCCCCGGCCCGGGCCCACTTCTCGGGCATCTCCTTGGGGACCGTCATGATCCCAGTTTGAGCGGGGGAAGGGCGGTCTGTCTGTCGGTCTGTCCTCGGCCTCAGCGGCTCCGATGGGGCGGCCCCCCAGGGAGGCACCGGAGCTGCGGCAGCTCAGAGTGGAGCCCCGGCCGTGTGGCGCGCGCCCCACCTGCAGCCCCGGCCATCCTCCCGGCCGCCCGCACCCAGCGACGCCGCGCGCTCTGCTGCGCCACCGCCGCCTCCGATGTCCCCCGCGGACGCCAGCGCGCTCTGAGTGGCCCCGGACACGACTTGCACTCCCTGGGCTCCGCCCCCGCCCGCTCCCCCGACTGCAGGGGTAGCAGCCTGCCAGCGCGCCGCGTAGGCGAAAGCCAGCACGGAGTCCCGCCTCCCCCGGCCCGGCCAATGCGGGTGAGGGGACTGCCAGCGTTGTCCGGGGCAACCGCTTTCATCCCACCGCCTCCCACCCCCACCCCCGCCCTCAGGAAAACAAGGAGGACCTGGCCTTGGATGGGAAAATGAGGGGAGGAAACGAAGTGCGAGGACAGAGAGGAGATGGTGGGAACACAGCACCCCGGGCTCCCCAGACCACAGAATAGGAGCTCCAGGTGCCCCAAGATAAGAGTTTATGTGTTTGGGGGTGAGGGGCAGGCACTCAGCACCCTCCTGGGGAAGAACCCAGCTTAGGGAATCAAGGCGAAGAATTCGGTTTCCTAAGGCTCCCCCCAGGATGGATAGGGGCTGCAATCTACCCTCCTTCAGGCTCATTACCTGTCGTCCCTCTTCCTTTGCTCCCTGAGTCATAATAACACCCACTCTTGATGGTCCCAGGGATTCCCCCCGACCCCGCCTCCTGCCTGTCTTACCTGGGGGGCGCTTTTTTGCACACAGTGCCATCTCACCCAGCAAGGTCCCAGCAATCCCATGGGAGACCCTGCAGGAACGTGACATATGCGTGAGGTCAGGAAACTGAGGGTAACCTTCATTCCCCTTTTCAGACTCCTCCTGAGGGTTTTCTTCCCCAGTTCTGACCTTGCCCCTCCCCCAGCCTTCCCCACTAACTCCACAGCAACACTCCGCTCTTACTGCCCTGATAGGTCCCTGAGAAAGAAGAGGGAACTTCCCCACCACCTCCCCCAATGCCTCTGCCTTGGATAACATGAGGTGACTGACCGTTTACAAAAACCAAGACCTGCTGGGAAAGGAAGGGGGCAAAGAGAAGAGGCCAGATATTGACAGAAGGGGCACAGCTCTCAAGGTACCCATCCCAGGGACAATGGATGCCCCATGTGCCCTCCTGGTGGCAGTGAGTGGGTGCCTGTGTTTACTGGAAAGCAGAATTTCCACTAAAGGGTGGGGTTGAGGGAACATGAGCCAGGAAACACCTGGCAGAGCATCAGGAAACAGGGTGGGCAGGCCCCACCCTTCTCAAAAAGCTTATAATCTTCCCATCCCCCCCCCCATTACTGGGGCTTCCATTATCACCTCCTCCAGGGGAGCTCACTTTAGAGGCTTGGCCTTCATTTCCTGCACACAGTCCCCAAACCACTTCCTCTCAGTCTGGGTTAGCCGCCCTTCTGGGCCAGCAAAGGGGTCTTTTCAACCCTGCTGGGGAGTCATCCCTATCTCCCTCTCTCTCTCACCCCAAGCCTAGTCCAGTCAGTCTGGCACTGGGTGAAAGCTCAGGGAGCATCAGTCAGATGGACCTCTGCTTCTTTCTATCTCCCCATGTCCTTCCTCTCACCTAAAAAGGTAAAAGCCCTGGCCTATAAGACAGGGTCACAGAGCCTCATCCCAGCTTAGCTCAAAGGAAGCTGCCAGCGAGGTCCTGGGTCCTCTTGTCCACCTCCTCTTTCTTTGTCTGGGTGGAAAGCCTTCCTACCCCTTGGTTCCCCTGTCTCCAGCCTCCTGGGAACACCCTGCCAGCCTGTCAGCCCTAAGAGATACTAATTGTCTGTCTGCCCAGCCTCTATAATTACACACTATGGCCAAGGCCCTGTCACCCACACCAATTCTTCGTTCACTAAGCCGGACTCCCTTCCTGAACCCCAGTCAGGCATATACCTAGAGCCAGAAGTCCTTTTCCTCTCTGACCCTCCCCAACCCTGGCAACCAAGGGAAGAAGAAAAACCTCATCCACGTTTTCGAGATGCCAAGCCTTCCTACAGGGCCCCCAGCCAGGGTCTCCACCCAGTCTAGAGTATGAGTCATAGGAGGGTGGGGCATGGAGAGGTTAAAAGAGAGGATGCAAGGGTGGGCATCACAAGTTCCATAGCCAGCCCCGCCCTCAGGGAGGGAGGCAATCAAGAAACACTATCAGCCTGAAGATCTGGGTTTGACTCCTATGAAAGAAAGAGTTAATGAAGGAGCCGCACAGGCTGTCAGGAGTCTGGACACCTACCAGGAAAGTTGTTTTACCTCTAAGACCCTGGGGAGACTGAAAGCTGGCTGGCCCCAGACTTCATCCCCTCTGGGGTGCCATAATAGGGAAGGAAAGGGAGGGGTGAGACCTGGGAACAGGGACCCTCTCTCACTTCTCCTTCCCAGTCTCACACAGCCTGGGTTTTCTGAGCCCAGGCCCATTAGCCACGTGGCTCTGCCCCGTCACCCTGCCCCAGCCCCCTCTGCAGCCACATTTGGGATAAAAATAGCCAGCTCTGGGAAGAAGGCAATGCTCCATGGAGGAAAACGGCTCCTCCTCTAGGCCTGGCCCCTGCTCCCCTCCAGCCCAAACCCAGGAAGCCTGACCCCTTCTTTTAGAGGAAGCTGGCAGGGATATTTATGGGCAGGTCAGGGAAACAGAAGAGAATGGAATCCAAGACCCCCGGCTCACTTGCCACCAACGCCTGGCCACTTTCCATGGCCAAGGACAGAATCCAGGACTCTCCCCCAGCTCTGGACTCCCAGAGCTAGCACCTCGCCTTGCACCCTTGGTCTTCCTCACGCACAGAGACCTCCACCTTACAGAGACAACGCCTACCACCCCCAAACTCCCTTCTCCAGGCACCCAAACCCTCGGACCCCGGGTACTCCCCTCACCCCCACGACTCTGGCCGGTTCTCCCCTCTCCGCTGCTCCATAAGCTTCTCCTCCACACTCCCGCGCCCCTTTGCTGGTCTCCACGCGCCCATTCAGCACCCCACCCTCCCATCCTGCGGACGGCCTCCCGAATCTCCCCCACCCTTAGGCACCCAACACCATCTTCTCTCCAATCATCCACTCCCCCTCCTCCGTCTCACCGCAGCTCCGACTCCCTGTCCCCTGTCCTCCCCTGCCCACACCCCCCGCCCCGGCCCCTCCAGTCCCGAGTCCGCGTCCGCAGCAGCATCTCCCCCTGCCCTCCCGGCCCCGCGCTCCTGGGCTGCTGCCCCCGCCTTGCCAAACCTCACCTCAGCGCTCAGCGCTCGGCGCCCGCCCCGGCGGCCACGTCCTGCCCATGCCGGGGGCTGGGGCGGGGGGCGCTCGGCTCAGCTCCCCGCGGGCTCCCGCCCCCCCAGCTGCAGCCCCTCTCCCCCCCAGGGCCTCGGCCCGCTACTTTGTGTCAGTTTCGGCCACGGCGGGGCGGAAGTGACGGAGGTGGCGGGAGAGGGCGGGGGGCGGGAGGGGGTTTTGGGGAGGGATGAGGGAGAGGGAAGGCGGGAGCCGCCATCTTTGTGCGGGGCAGGGGGAGGGTCTTAACCCCTCTGATGCTCCTCCGCAGTGTGAGGCCGCTATCCCCGTCCCAACCACTCTCCGATCCATCCCCGGTCAAAAAAAAAAAAAAAAAAAAGTCTGGAGGCGAGATAGCGCTGAGATTTTTTTTTTTTTGGAAAAAAAGGAAACAGAAGAACTCTGTTTATCTGCTAATGTGTGAGAGACTTAGGGGAGCGGTGAACGACGAGAATTTTCCTCCGCACCAGCTTTCTTTACCCCTACGCTCATTCCCTCTGTTCCTTCGCCTTCTCTCCTCGCCCTGGCTCATCTCACTGTTCACCCTCTCCTTCAATGACACAGCCCGGAATGTCTAGGTATTGGGTCAGTGCGTCAGTTTCTCCCGCTTGCTCTCCCAGTCTCCAGGCGCTTGCATGCCTGTGTTCCTCCGGCGGCCCTCCCTTTTTTCCCCCACCACGCCCCCTTGGTGGAGGCGGCTCCCCGTACCCCTAATTACTATCTGCGGGGTGCTGAATCTCTGCGAGGCGCCCCAGTGAGCGGAAAGGCGGGCGGCGCTGAGGTTACGAGAGCAAGGAGTCAGGCAGTGGGGACCAAGCTTTGGAGGAAGTCCCCTGGGTTATGCCCCGCACTAGATGGTCGGCCCCCACGATCCTGCGGATTCCCGCAGCCTTCCCAATCCGGGTTCCAGGGTGCGCACCCTCTGGCGGCTACTTTGAGGAACTGCGTTCCTGGAAGTCCAGGGTCCGAAAACCTGCCTGGGGCAGGAGGCGATGAAAAGCCCAGGTCCCTTACCTGATCCTCTTCAATTCTCCCTGTCCAGGCATCCTCCCCAGTTTAGGAGGAAGCGATGCCTAGATGAATAAACGGAGAAGCTGCCCAGGTCCTGGTGTATTAATAAAGAGAACAAACATCTTGTCACCAGGCATGGGTCTCTGGCCCTCTTCAGTGTCCATGAGGGAGGTGAGGACTGTCATGTCAGAATCACAGCTTACTCTCCTGCACCTGAATTGCGGCAGGACTTTCCGAGTCTGAGGCTTCAGGTTGGGCACACTCTAAATCCTGAGCTGGCTCTGAGTGTTCAGGATGGTGCAGAGCCACCAGCCGCTAGTGTGTGGCTGTGCTAAGTGTGGCCCTCCCTAGAGGGCCTACCACCAGCCATTGCCAGCGCTACAAGAGAAGATCAGAAGGGCGATATCAGGGTGAGTCCCTTAGCCTTCCCTCTGAAGAACTGGCGGTAGTAGTAAGAGAACTCCCTAAAGCAGTTCCTGGGGTGATAGACACCAGAAAAAAGGTGTCTTGGCACCAGAGCATAGCACTTAAAGAGGAGACTCCAGGAGAGCTTGGTCCAGCCTCTTGCCTTAGGGAAATATCTGAATATCTGTGTTTTGTTGATGAGATTACTAATGTCCAAACAGGTAATGTGATGTGCCCAAGAACACAACCTCTAAATGTCACTGTTTCAATGAAAAGAGTGGAGGGGGAGGCAGGGGACAAAAGAGAAAGGGAGAACTTGGGCTTAGAGGAGGTTCACTGTCCTAAGAGGCCAAGAGAACTATTTAAAAGGAAGATCTGGGGACCAAGGCTTAGAGCCTTTAGCAGAGGGATGAGTGGAAGGACAGCACCAGGGCAGGCCGTCTCTCACCTGAAGACTTCAGGGCCCCAGCCAGCCACGTAGGTGAAAAGCCGTGGGTCGAGGTCCCAGGCAGGGTTGATTGGGAACCCACAGCTGGCACCCATGGATAGCCTGATGGCCAGGATCAGCAACCCCACTACCACAGGCTCCACACGCGCAGGCACTCCCTTGTTCCGTGTGTCCAGGATGGCTAAGATCCCCACAGTCAGCATCCAGGTGCCCAGAACCTTGGAGTGGACAGAGGCAGAGGGGCTCCCATCAGCTGTCAGGTGCTCCATCTGCCCTATCCCACCCAAGCACTCCAGGCTACCACCCCACGTCATCTGACTTTGTCCAACACAGGCAGCTGGGGAAGGTGAGGTGCAAACATAAATGCAACCCCACATCCCACCCAGAGCCTGAACAATAGGCTGAGGTCCCGGGGGACAAGGGCAAAGGTTGTGGCTTTCCCAAATCACCCCCTCATGCCTACCTGATCCAGGAAGCCATTGCTCAGGGACAGATAGGGGGCAGGGTAGGTGACAAAGATGGAGGCTGTCTCCTTGGGACCAGTCACTGTCAGGTTCCCACCTGTATAGTTCTGTAGGGCATCTGCAGGGTCATCTTTGCTCATTCAAAACTGCTCTAAGGCACCCTTGCCCACACACAGGTGTCCCCAACCCTGTTCTCTCTGTTACCATGATAGAGAGCATACACCTATGCTCCAGAGGCACAGAAAGCGGATAGCAACTGCACCAAGGAGTAAATGGGAAACTTGACCCAGGGGAGGCATCCCAGGAGGCACATGACCAGGGAGAAGGCTGGATTCAGGTGGGCCCCTTCAAAGATCAAGAAAAGAAAACCAATATCCATTGTGTCACTGCCAGGCACTGTCACCAGGTAACACTGCTACTCCTCCCCACAACTCTTAAGAAGACAAATGTTACTCTTCCCATCATATAGATTAGGAAGTTGAGGCTCAAGGAGGTTAAGCAACTTGTCAAGGTCACACAGTGAAGCCAAGTTTGAACCTGGGTCTGTCTGCTCTTTCCACTACAGCACTTGACGCAATGTGTGCCTGGGGGACGAGCAGGTGAGGTCCTGAGCAGAGGTGAACCCCCAAGGGCTTAGGTGGGGGACAGAAGAGGAGAGTACTTACCCTTGATGCTTTGCCATAGATCTCCATCTATGTGAGTGGAGGATTAATGTGAAGAAGCGGGATGGCAAGATACAGAAAGGGAAGGGACTGGACTGGGCCAAAGGCATATCTCAGTCCAGGTCACTGGTCAAGCTCAAGGAGATAATATCTATGAGTCACCAAAGGATCTGCCTTTTCACAATTACCACACTCAAGTACACAATCCTACCCCGTCTGATGACCAGACCTCACCCTCCTTACCTGAGACATTACCACTGATGTAGATGGCTAGCCTAACACCCAGAGAGCTAGCCAGAAACATGATGAAGAAGTTGCCTTTGGTTCCTCCACTGGTGACAGCCTGGGCCAAAGTCCCCTGTATGAGGAGCTGGTAGAGAGAAGGAAGATGAGGAAGAGGGAACCAAGAATAAGGAGCCTGGTGGACCAACAGGAGAGAGAGACTGGGAAGGTGAGGGGAGTGGCCAAGAGAGATGAATGGACTTGAGAGATCAGCAAGAAAAAGCAGAAAGAGGGAAGGGGAAAAAATGGGAGAAGCAGAGAAAGAGTAAAGAAAGGGGAGGAGGATAAGAGATGGAAAGGGACAGGCATAAAAATGAGGGAGTAGGAGAGGGATAAAAGGGACAAGAGCGGGGGAAAAAGAGAAATGATGGAGAGTTGAAGCGGGACACCAGGAGGAAGAGATAAGGATGCTAGGAGGAGCCAGAAACTTTTGCCCACCTCCCCTCTTTCCTTCCCCCAATTACCCTGCCTACTGTGAGCACAAACACACCCAGAAACTCTGGCCAGGCACTGCCGGGCCAGGATGCTGTGGATCTGAAGCCGGTTCTTGACTTGGGCCAGGGACTGAGTGTAGGCCATGGTGGGGACACCTTATCTCTGGTTACCACTCCCTCTGTCTGCATAGGTGCACTGCTGCTACACAGCTTCTGCCTGTCAGGGGCAAAGATAAGGAAAAGACTTTAAAACCAATTATCTCAGTTACTGAACAGCAGCTAATGTCTGTCTGTGCATGAGTGGAAGCTAGGGAGGGAGAAGGTCTATGGGCAGTCTCTGTGCACAACTAGAGCCTGGAGTTTGCCCAGCCTCTGTCTCCTCTGTCTCTCATCCCCAGTCCTCCCAGGAGGAGCCTCCCCTTATGCTGAAAAACTGGGAGGAGTAGGCTGCTTCATGTACATTAGTTCTCTTGGTGCTCAAGACAGCTGTGGAAAGTAGTATTGTACTATCGCTCCTGCTCTGCGGATGAGGATACTGAGAGAGCCTTAGAATTCCCCAGGCCACACAGCTAGTTAACAGCTAAGTTTGAATTCAAATGCAGGTCTTCTGACACTCCCTCTGATATTCCACAATGCCCCTCATGTGGAACGTGAAGTCTTCCCCCAAACCATTTGGATGCTTGGGAAATTCAATATGCCTCCAGAGAGACTGGGCTGAAGACCGCAGGCTGCAGGAATAAAACCCACATAAGGAATGCTTGTACTTTGATGCAGTATCACCTTGACTAGAGAATGCTCTGTCTTTGTGTCTCTTGCCATGGCTCCAGATGAGGGCTTCATGCCCACGCTGAGCTCCACCTCCCCTTCTCTGGATGCTTGCCACTCTTATTCTGCTTAAGACAGCCACTTCCTACTTCTTCATATCTCAAGCCTCTAATTAAGATTCATTCAACTATGAATCAAGCTCTAGACCCTGGGGAAACAGTGGTAAACGAAACATAGCTCCTGCCCTCTTAGAGCTGATGCTCTAGTAGGTGGAAACAGACAATATACAGATTTTAAAAATACTGATATAGTTTATGAGGTTCTTGAGAGCTGGGCTATATAACCCTGGGGGCTCTAGCACAGTCCTGGGCACATCTCTGTGACATAATACTTCTTTACTGGCTTTAGCGGATATTATAGTGCTCCACCCAGGTCCCCTTTTCAGGGCTAATGCACCCACTCCCCAGCTGCTGGGAATAACAGATGCTGATAGCACTCAGCTACTTCCCTCATGGCAGTGACTTCTGTGGCAGGGAACTGCTTCAGCCAAGGTCACGTGTCCTCCTATAGGATCCACATCAATGAATGGTTGATGCAGGGATTCAAAGACCGAGGGGAGTTTGGTAGCGTTATACATAGAACTGGATGCCGAGAGTGCTGGACCAAAGGAAGTGGAACATAAAGTTAGATGTGGAAGAATTTATTGATAAGGGAACACTCTCCTGGGATTTAGGATTTAAATCCTGGCAAGATCCGTGGGATGTGGGGTGAATACACTTCTAGGAGGCTTGGGGAAAATGATAGCTCATGCTAAGAAAAGTAAAAATGCCTAAACAAGTCATTTACATTGATGACCATTATTGAAAAATGGGAGAATACTCAGACATTTTGAGGATTTTTGGACAAAGGATCTGAACTAACATTGACAGCTGACAACCCAAAGCTGTACCACAACCCCTTGTTAGAGTAGGAGCATATGGGGTCCAGATAATAAATGGAGTCCTGGGCTCAGGTCTGGTTCACAGGATATTCACTGAGACCAAGGATCCACCAGGTGGTCACTTCCTTGACACCCCAACATATAATTGAAATGGACATTCTTTGAAGTTGCAGAACACTCATATTGGTTTCTTGACCTGTGGAGTAAGTGATGAAGGCCAATTAGAGGGCTGAGACTACCTCACACCAAGATAATAAATAAAAACAATACCATATCCTAGGGTAAATGGAAGAGATTAGTGCCACCCTCAAAGATGTAAAGAACATAAGAGAGGTGGTCCCTTTCATACCACCAGTTTGGCTCCTACAAAAACCAGATAGATCATGGCAGATGGCAGTGGTCTACGGTAAAATTATTCAAATAGTAACTCCAATTGCAATTGTTGTGTCCCAAATGGTAACTTTATAGAGCAGTTTAATACAGCCTCTGGTTGGTAGTATGTAGCCATTAATCTGGTGAATATGTTATTTTGCATCCCAACCAGATCAGAAAGGAGGATCCCAAGGAATTTCATCCACGTGGGAAGTCTAGTGATAAACACTTATGGTCTTACCCCAGGACTATGTAAACTCTCTGGTCCTCTGTCATAATATAATCTGAAGGGAGCTTGACTATCTGGACATTTTGAAGAACATCATATTTGTCCACTATACAATGGACCCTTGAACAACACAGGTTTGTACTCCTCGGGTCCACTTACATGTGGATTTTTTTCATTAAATATGTATTACAGTACTACACGATCTACAGTTGGTTGAATGCGAAGATGCAGAACCACATATACAGAGAGCTAACTGTAAAGTTATACTTGGATTTTTTTTGGGGGGGGGTCTGCGAGACATGTGGGATCTTAGCTCCCTGACCAGGGATCGAACCCGCACCCCCCAGTGGTTAAGGCGAAGTCTTAACCACTGGACCTCCAGGGAAGTCCCTGGAGGGGACTTGGATTTTTGACTGGGCAGATGGTCAGAGGCCCTAACCTCTGCGTTGTGCAAGAGTCAGCTCTATATGTAACATCATGCTAATCAGATAAGAAGAGGAAGAAATGGAAGTATATTGGAGGCCCTGGAAAGATAACATGTATTCAGAAGGTGGGAAACAATCCTATAAAGATTCAGGAAACTGCCACCTTGGTAAAGTTTTGAGAGGTCCAGTGGTCTGGGACATGCTGGATATCCAATCTGAAGTAAAGGACTGATTATTGCATCTCCTACCTTCCACCACTAAGAAAAAAACACATCACCAATCTACTTAGGATTTAGGAGCGATGTATTTCACACTTGAGAATACAACTCTGACCATTGAAGGCTGTCAACTTCGAGTGGGGCCAAAGCAGAAAAGGCCTCTGCAGACATGTGACCCAGCAGACCCAGTGAGACTAGAGTATCTGTAGTAGGAAAAGATACCGTGTGTGGTTTGGCAAGCTCTAATAGGAGAATCATAATGTAGACCCACAGGGCTCTGGAGCAAAGCCATGCCATCTGCAGCAGAGATATACATACCTTTTGAAAAGCAGCTCTTACAGTGCTTCTGGGCTCCAATAGAGACAGAGCATCTGATTACAATTCATCAAGTGACCAAGTAGCCAGAACTGCCCATCACAAGCTGGGCTCTGCCTAATTCTCCATGTCATTAGGAAGGGTGGGCCCAGCAAGAACACATTGTAAAATGGAAGTGACATCTTTGGGTTCAGGCATAAGCAGGATCAGAGGGCACAAGCCAGCTGAAAAGTAAGTGGCCCAGACTCATGTCATTTACCAGGCATCTCTCCCTCAGCTCACATGACCCTATTGGGGATTGTCTTAGTCCATTCAGGCTGCTATAACAAAACACCATAGACTGGGTGGCTTATAAACAGAAATTGATCTCTCACAGCTCTATAAGCTGCTGATTCCAAGATCAAGGTGCCAGCGGATTCGGGGTCTGGTGAGGGCCCACTTCCTGGTTCATAGACAGCTGTCTTCTCACTGTGTCCTGAGGTGGCAGAAGGAGCAGGGAAGCTCTCTGGGGTCTCTTCTATAAGGGCACTAATCTGATTCATGAGGGCTCTACCTTCATAACCTAATCACTTCCCAAAGGCCCCACCTCCAAATACCATCACATTGGGGGTTAGGTTTCAACATATGAAATGGGTAGAGGGGGCCACATTCAGTCTATGACATGTATCCCTTGTGAAGAGGGATCAGAGAAGGAATAAGCTTGGTTCAGACATGAGTTGGCAGTTTGTGGGCAAAAGCCAAAAATTGACTGCTGCTGCATTGCAACAAATCAAGAGTGGCCTTGAAAGACAGTGGTGAGGGGAAATCCTCCCAGGGGACAGAGATTTGGACAGCACATCTGGTCATCCACTTTGCGTGGAAAGAGAAGCTAAGAACATACACAGTCACAACTGGCCTGGTTGTTTGGTCAGGGGCTTGAAAAGACAGAGTGGAAGATCAGGGACAAGAAAGTCTGAGGATGGACCTATGGGAGTAGTCTTGAAGTGTAAAGGTCTTTGTATTATACGTTAACGCCCACCAGAAAGCATCCATCACAGATGCACTGAACAACCAAGCAGGAAGAATGACTTAGCCACTGCCTGTCATCAGCCACCCACTTCTGAACAATGAATACACTGAGTAGAGTAACTGGTGGTAGGATACAGGCTATGCACAGGCCCAACAGTGTGAGCTCCTACTCACCACGGCTCAGTTAACCACTGCTGTGGCCAACGTGCAATCTGCCATTAACAAATACCAACACTAAGTCCCTAATACAGTGCTATCTCTCGAGGAGAGGAAGCAGACACTTAGGGACAAGGACACTAGATTCCCCATCACTTTTGACTGGGATTGACACTTACTCTGAGTATAGGTTTGCCTTTCCTGCCCATAGGGTCTCAGCTAATATCACTCTATAAGGACTTATAGAGTACTTGATCCGTTAATGTGGGATCCACATTATATAATTTTTAAAATTTTATTTATTTTTTGGCTGCGTTTTGTCTTCTTTGCTGTGCACGGGCTTTCTCTAGTTGCGGTGAGTGGAGGCTACTCTTCGTTGAGGTGTGCGGCTTATCATTGCAGTGGCTTCTCTTGTTGCAGAGCATGGGCACTAGGGCACACGGGCTTCATTGTCTGGGGTATGTGGACTTCAGTAGTTGTGGCTCACGGGCTTAGTTGCTCCACGGCATGTGGGATCTTCCCGGACCAGTGATCAAACCCGTGTCCCCTGCATTGGCAGGCAGATTCTTAACCACTGTGCCACCCGGGAAGTCCCTGAAAACTATTTTTTTTTTTTGGTTGTGTTGGGTCTTCGTTGCTGTGTGCGGGCTTTCTCTAGTTGTGGCAAGCGGGGACTACTCTTCACTGCAGTGCACAGGCTTCTCATTGCAGTGGCTTCTCTTGCTGCAGAGCACGGGCTCTAGGTGCGTGGGCTTCAGTGGTTGCAGCATGTGGGCTCAGTAGTTGTGGCTCACTCACGGACTCTAGAGCACAGGCTCAGTAGTTGTGGCGCACGGGCTTAGTTGCTCCACGGCATGTGGGACCTTCCCGGACCAGGGACCGAACCCATGTCCCCTGCACTGGCAGGCGGATTCTTAACCACTGCACCACCAGGGAAGTCCCTACATTTACATCTTGAGTTTTTCTATCTGGTATGAGGGAATGTTCTAATCTACTTGTTTTACATATGGCTGTCCAGCTTTCCCAGTACCACTCGTTGAAGAGACCAATAATGTTTTGCTAGTTATATTTTCCCTAATATATACAAAAAAATAAAAATAAAAACATAGCCAGTAAAGGAAAACATATTTGCCCATGTACTTCATCAAATTATCTCATGAACTACCCAATCATAATGCTCCCACACCTACGGAAGCAGTTTTTCCTCTACACTTATACACATACTTCCTTTTTTTTAATCTAATGCATCTCCATGTAGAAATTTCCCTGGAATTATCACTAGTTATCTTATCTCTTCATAAGGAAAATCATCTTCTAGAGATACCTGACCCTTACTTATCAAAATCAGGTTTTAGAAAGTAAAGCAAAAAATTAAGAAATAATTTTTTGTGGGCCAAGTTAATTTGGGAAGCCCTGGATAGTGTGAGAAAGTGGAACAGCCATGACAAAGCCAAGACTAAGGAATTAGCATAAATAAAGGTTTTATTGGTCAGTCTGGGTGAGTGACATACTGACATACCCCCAATTCACTGTTCCACACACCCAAGGTGCTGACGTGGCAGGAGGAGAACTAAGCCCATTGCTGGTGAGCAAAGGGTGGGAGGCGAAAAGAACCTAAAGGCCTCTGAGGGTTAACAAGGCTACCGGGACCGGAACCAACGTCCTAGGAACAAATCCAGGATGGAAAAGGCATCATCCAGGGATGGAGGTGTTGGTGATTCTGGACCTAAGGAAGAAAGTGATACACAGAGGCTAAATGAAAGAGACTAGACAGGGGCAAAGGAGAATAATAATGTTAAAGGGTAGGAGGATTAAGGGTTTCCCTTTCCCGAGGAATTAAGAAATGGATCCCTTTGATTCATACTCTTTACTTACCATCTCTAGGAGAGCCACCTGCTTCTTGATGGGTTACTGTGGTCTCTTTCCGGCCCTCACTGTCCACCACAGTCCGGCGCTCCTCTACTGTCTACAAGGAGAAGCCCCCACCATATCCCTAACATCACTAAAGGTGAGTTAACTGATTTCTTTACATAGGTCTCCCTTTCCAGAACATTCTCTGACCATAGTTCCCTTTACCCGTCTCTCCCAACTCACCCCATCTGGCTTAGTGATCTTAGTCACAGAGATGCTCTTGAAATAGGATTTGGGCTGGGGCTGCAGAACTGGGCCAAGGCCCTCCTCGGAAACCTGGGTATCAAGATCTAGAAGGGCAGAGAGAGGAAAGAGGAAAGAAGGAGTCCAAGGGAAAGAAGGGAACAAGTGTAGCCGGAAGAAATTTCAGGGAGGGAGAACAAAGGGCTGGTAAATGTCCTTTCCCTCCAAACTCACCATTGTCCTCTCTGGCTCTAGAATGGGGGGTCACAGGCCACGTATCATCAAACTGCAGAAGAAGCCAAAGTAGGTCAAATGACACCTTTCAATCAAATTTGAGGGGGTCACAGAACCCAAACTATTTCCAAGTTCCAAAACTACTTTTCCTCAGCAGAAATAATCCCAGCCAGGATAGCTTTATTTACTTACACCTTCCACCTTCCTACCTGTTTTATGTATCCCTCTACCAAAAAGCATTCCTCAACTGATACTTTTCTGTCCTCCCTCAAGAAATCTGCTTTGTCCAAGAATCATTTAGACCAATTTTTTTAAACAAAAAGCAGAACTCACATTTCCCCCCAAAGAAAATCCTACAAGAAGCTTAATACAGAAAACATATAAATACACCAAGTGGAGGGCCTAGGACTCCAACCCAAGACTGTTAAGATTCCAACAAGGTTTCCAGTCTTTGCAGTCAGTTTTCTCCACAGGCTCCCACTTCAGGCCCAGATGTACTCACCCTATGAAAAGGTCTCTGGGAGCCCCAGCCTGGTGCTGGTTTGGAGGATTCAGTTCTTGCGTCACTCTCCAAGGCCCCACGAAAGATCCTAGGCTGGTGACTATCTGGATACTTAAGCATTGAGTCCCGAAGCGTCTGTCCTTCCTGCCGTCTCTCACCAGGTGTCTCTGACTCAGGACCTGGAAGTTCTGCAGAAAGGTGGCAGGTGGATGCTGGGGACTTGGACTCTTTTAAATCTCCTTGAAATCATCAGTTTTCTCACACTTCCCAACCCCCAACTACTCTCTGCAGGTTCCTTTTTTCACCCACCGACCCAGCAGAAACCACAGGTTCTCCCCCGGGGCATCCACACACCAGGAGGGCGGGAAGGCAAGGTCCAGGCCCCCATCTCGCTGAAGATGTTATTGAAATCCCGTACTAGGTCATCAAAGCCGAAGTTATCGTGGAAACGCATCCCTCCTCCTGGGCTGAAGCTGAAGCCGAAGCCAAATTCCTCGGGGGGCTGGGGACCCTCAAATCTCGAGCTCCCACGGCCCCACGTGGCTCCTTCTTCTTCCTCATCATCTTCATCTTCATCGCGAGTCATCCCTCCAAAAAAGGGATCTCTGTGGCTAGGGGTGGAGGCAGATCGGCCACCAAGATTTCAGCACTACTTAAACCATAAAATCAGCTAATGGGTGACAAAGTGAGACAAGAGTTGCGATCTAGGAAGCTGAAGTGAGGGTTAAGAGGACTGGCCATCGGGTTTATTTTGTTTTTATCAAAGTCAGCCCTCACCTCGCGGCTCCCCCAAACGCTTCCTCTCGGCTTTTCTTCACTGTTCCCCAGCCCCTCCCTTCTCTCCCAAGGTCCTGCTCACTTGCTCACTGTTCTCTTCCCCAAAGCCCTATTGTCTTCCCCACCCGCGCCCCTGTTGCATCACCCCAGACTGGAGAAAGGTTTAAGCGGCTGTTTCCTCTCCTCTTAACGACTGCCCTGGTTACTGTCACGGGGTGAGCGCTCAATGTTGACTTCCGTTCTCTCCGCAGGAATTGAAAGAGTAGGGAAAGGGATGTTTTTCCAAAAATAGGGTGTCAAGGGTCAAGCTCACCTCAGAGGATCCCGCCCCACCTTCTCTGGCCCGGACCCGCTCTCACCTCCGAGGTCCAGAAAAGCCGAAAAAGCCCCGAAAGAGGTCAAAGAGGCTCATTCCCGCAGTGGGACTCGAACTTTCGAACCCCACAGCTGGGGGTAGCCAGAGCTACGCTGACGGAAATTGAGCGAAGCGTCAGACCACGCTACCGGAAAGCAAGCCTGCGATCGGACACTGTCGTAAAACGACCGTAAGCCGGACTGGGTGGGGGGGGGCAGGGCGGACGGGCCTGTCACGTTCCAAAGGCTTTCTCTTTTACTGTTTCCTGTGAAGGGAGCGGGCGTACTGAATTTTCATTTTACAACGATCACCTGCCTCCTAAGTCAATTCTCCTTCCTGCCGATCAACCCGCTCCAACAGGGTGTTTCGAGGGTTTGACACTGGATGGCACCGGAGGCAGCCGCCAGAGGGCAGCCCACCCGCACAAATGAACCGGACCGAGACCCACCCTCACCGCCGGCTCACCAACCCATGGACGACCAGTCTTCCTTCTAAACCCACCTCGGCCCTTTCCTCCGTCCAGTTTGTTTCTTGACTGATACAAATAAAGTCTAATATTAATTAGAGGGATGAACAAAATGTTGCATTAAGCTTCTTCTAGTAGTGACTTCCCCAGAGTTGAGTAAAAGATAAAAACAGAGGAACGCATGGATTTAACTCCATCTCTCCAGCTATTAAGGATTTTGTCATAACTATACGGGAGTCTCCTAATTCTTTCAGGCAGGGTCTGCAACCACCAGGATAAAAACTTTGTAAGAGAGCAAGGGAAATCTATTGAAGTGTCTTGGGAGAGAATCTGGGGCTATAAGTATCCCCTTTTTCGGGTCACTGACTTTAAAAGCCTCCCCCTCCCTGTACCCCCACCTCCATCCCAACCCTGGCCTTGCTCTAGACTCCTTTTCAAGGGGTTGGATATTAGCTACTTGAAGTGAAAGCACTCAAGAAGTAAGAACTACTGCTTCAGTTTTGCTAGCCAACAGTGCATGTTGCCCTCATTTCTTTCCAGTTCATTTGCCTGGATCCATCTAAATTACACTTTGATTCTACAAAGCCATTTCTTTCAACTCCTGCTTAACCCTTTCCCTTTCCACCCAATATCTGCTATCCCTTCACTGCCTAAAATCTGCTGTAGATCTGGAGTAAATGAAGATTTGCAGTGATTCTTTCCAGGCACCACGCTGTGTAATTCTTAGGGGAGGGGGGGAAGGGAATGCCCTCAAGGGCAAGATACTAGCACATTAAGGTCAGAGGAGTTCTTAAAGGGCGAAGATTTCATTTTATTCCACTGCCTTCGGGGCCTGCTAGAGAAGGCCCAGTTGGTACAGTAATACTTATTCATCAAGCTGGTCATCGACGAGACTGAGGATATCCTAGACGGAGCAAGAATGGGCAGAGGCTGAAGGTAGAGGTTTTCTTTTTATATATACAAGACACATTAATCCATTAAATTTGAGGACACAGTACAAAAAAAAAAAACACTTCAACTAATTCATCTGACAATGCTGTTCATATTCATGACGCCATTTTTTTGTTGTTGTTGTTTTGTTTCCTAATAATAAAGGAGGAGACTTAGGGCTGTTGGGCTGATATATATTTGGGGGTCCCCCCTCCCTACCTCACCCACACACCACCAGGGTGAACAGGAGGAGGAGAAGGGAGGGCAGGGCCCACAGCAAAGTTTCATAATCTTGAATGCAAGGGGGGAGGAGGAGAGGAAAGGAAGAAAAAAAAGGAGAAAATACAAATCCTATAATACATACAACAGAGTGGGGATGGTATGGGAATGGGACAGACATGAAGCTGAGGCATGGGATGGGCCGCTGGGGGTGGGGGCAGTGGAACCCCCCCACATTCCTTTCTCTCTTTGATGCTGTTTCCATAGTTGCCAGGCTGAGAAGCCCTCTCAGAAGATGGGACCGGGAGAAGAGAGTCAGGGCCTCAGTTGGCCCCCCAGCTGTAGCTGTTGTAGGCAGACTTGTTGGTCTGGGGCTTCTGCGGGATGGAGCTGGTCTGGCTACGTTGCCCGCTGCCCGTCTGCAGGGGAATGGGAGGGTGAATGGGGAGGAAAAAGATGTCTAGTTAGTGGGACAAATTTATGACATCTTCAGGTGGAAATCTGGAAATTGTTTTACTCTCCCATTCCCCTTGCTTAGAAACTACTCTGAAGCTTACTTCTTAACCATAGGAAATTTGTTTTATACAGCAGTTAGAGCACCTCTGACAAGTAAAAAAACACTTTAAAACTTTAAATAAGGGAAAGATGAAAAGAGGGTGGGATACTTTGAGAGACAAGATAGTGCATCAGTTCTACTAATTTTCAATTTCACCTTCTCCTCACCCCCCAAACCCACCATCCCCTGATCCGAGGAAAGGCTACTCTCTAGAGAGAATTATAGCCTCTTGGAGATGAGTGATCACAAGGTGATTTCACTTTCACTGATCCCCATGAATGCCTCAATTTGGACATCTGTCTTTGAGAGCAAGGCAGCCCTTATTCTAGCTCCGCAACCACCTATGAGGAAGGGGGAGAGGTCACCTGCACCACCCCAGGGCTCCCCACCCCTACCACACATCACATCTGCGAGCCCATTTCAGGAAAGGTAAGAGAGACAGTCTGAGGCCCCAGGCTCCAGATGCTGCCCCAAGAATCCTTTCCATTCCAGTAACCAAGTGTTTCAAGAGTCGGGGAAGGGTAGAAAGAAAAAGACACTGAGGAGAGGAGGACAAGAGGAACGGGAGGCCAGAGAGCTCAGCAAGGTGTTTGTGTTTGTGTATCCCGATTTGTGACCGTGCAATCTTTTCTCTTCAAGTTCCCTGAGACTGTGGAGGTGAAATGGGGACTGAAAAGGAGTGGGTTCAAGCATATCATCATTCAGTTTCATTACCTGCTCCTCCTGCTGGCGCTGGCAACAGAGAATCATCTGCAAATATGGTAGCTGAGGCAGAACCAGGATATATGGAAAATAAAGGGACAAACTTTGACAATAGAACTCCACCATTAGAAGGGAAAGCTATAATGTCAGGGAAGGGGGAAGGCTGGGAGAGGTAAGAGGGGAGGTGTGACCCAGGTCTGATGGGATGAGGACAACTGTGCTATGGGAAGAGGTGGAGGAGAAAGGCACCAAAGGAACTGGGCAAAAAAGGTTTCAATCTGGCCTCTTCTCTGACATCTCCTTTGCCGGCCACTCGTGTTGTGTGCGCTTGTGTCTGTATGTGCTGTGTGCCCATGGCTGGCGCTGGGGAGGACTGGGTGAAGGTGGTGGTGAGGAAGGGTAAGAAAAGGAAAGGGGAGGTAGTTTTAGGGTATAGGAAGGAAAAGGAAGGGAAAGGAAAGAGGGGGAAGGGCTATTACCTGGCCATCCTGCTGCAGGTGATGGTGAAGGATCTGGGAGTGCGGTTGCTGATGGGGGGTCAGAATGTGCATAAAGGGGGCAGGTGGGTAGGCAGCAGCTGTGGCCGGATTGATGGGCCCCCCACTTCCTAGGGCTGAAGGCAAGTTGAAGGAGGCAGCAGGAGTACCGGAATGAAAACCTTGTTTCTCAAAGGACTGCTATCCAGGAGAATGGGAGGAGAGAGAGTAAAAGGGATCAGCAAACTAATCCTCAGAATTTCTGAACCCAAGATCCCCCACCCTCAGAAAGCAGCATGGTGTCAGAGAATGAATGCTGCACCTGAAGTCAGACATTCAGGTCTTAGCCTCAGCTCTACCCTTTAACAGCTGTGTGAACCTGAGAAAATTAATCTCTCAGCCTCATTTTCTCTTAACATGAATCAGGGATGCTATTAACCTCTCAGTTCTAAGGACCAAATGAGAGAATAGATGTGACAGCACTTCATAAATTCTAACATCATTCATGAACACAGTGAAATCTGCTAACTACTCTTAGCACAAATAGCGATACCCCTGGAGTTGGGTAAAAATTAGAACTCCTTGGATATTTCAAAAGAAATGAATACACACTGAGGTTTCTTGAGTGTTAATGGTCTTGGCCATGAAAGACTCCACCATAACTCCTAATACTTTACATCAAGCTTTTACTTATTTATGGTGTGTGTTGGGGGGAGCAACACAATACAAATCTGTGGATAATTCAGATGCCTCACTTTAGCTACTGGGTTGTGTCCTCTCCTACTGTTTATAGATATACTTACAAAAAGAATGGAAAGAACTAGTTTCCCTTCATTCCATATGTGTTCTCTCGGAAACTTATGAAAAGGTTGGGAGTGGGTATGTAAAGGGCCAGGACAGTTGCACAGTAAATCACATGACATATCACAACAATTTACCACACTGCAGCTTCCTGTAACATTTTTCTTGCTTTTTCCCAGAGGGCTAAATTTAAACTTCTTCAAGAAACTGAGGTTTAGAGACACTCATTTTCTAGTAGAATGGATTTCCTGACACCTCTCTTAGGGTTGTTCTTGTTCACTGTATTTTTTTCCCCCTTTGGCCGCGCCACTCAGCTTGCGGGATCTTAGTTCCACGACCAGGGACTGAACCCGGGCCATGGCAATGAGAGCGCCAAGTCCTAACCACTGGAAAGCCAGGGAATTCCCATGTTCACTGTACTTCTATCATTCCAACTCCACCTCCTCTATGTCATCTCTTTTTCCACTTCTATCCAGAGCCAGGCACCTACCTGGGTTTTGGAGTACACAGAACCCGAGATATCTGGCACGCCTGTGTTACTGGAGGTGACTGATACACCTGGGGGAGGAGGAAACAGACAGGAGGATTAGCTCAGCTAGCTGCCTGGCCCCATCCCTGGGAGATGATGTGTGTAGCCCTTCTAGCTATAGCACTGCAAGGGAATTTTGGTCTGTTTTTCCAGCTTCATGTCAGTCCTGAGGGATAAGAGTTCACGACACAAAAGCTCCCTAGGTTCTCCTGCCCTTTCCAGATGTGTACTGAGTATTTATGTGAGAGGGAGGTGTGTTGTATTGGGGAGGACTAAGGAATATAGCCAAACCTCACTAGCATATGGTTTTCAAAACACTTCTCTGTGCCAAAGCCCAACAGGATTGTATTAAACTTTTAACGTCCATTTCAAATCAACTGACCCCAACTCCACTCAGTTCTGCAGTGCTGCTCCTGAACGGGTTCAAAATCCATGCCTCCACAGCATAAGGTAAGTATGAGAGGAGCACTCCTATTCAACCCCCAAGAGCACTTTCATTCTCAGTTTACTTAGTCCAGCTTCCCCAGAGTCTTGGCAATTCTACGCTACAGACTTATGATTTAAAGAGCTGGCGCAAAGGCTAATTTCCATTTGCTCAGTTTAAGCCAAAGCATGGAGAGAGAGGGGTAAGGAAGGTAGATAGGGGTAGGCTCTCTCCTACAGCCTAGGTGGAACACAAAAATCCAACTGTCATTCTAGTTTACAACTTCAGCTTTTCCATGAGTTAAAAGCTCTAATCCATACTCCAGCAACTTGCATATGTTTCCTGTTGAAAACCTCCCTACCACCAACTACAATTTTAAGGAAACCACAATAGTACAATTCTCCATTTTGATTTGTACTCCTTAAACTGAAATACACATACTGTACCTCCTAGGGTATGGGGCAATAAGTTAAGGATAGGAAAAAGCCATCAGGTAAAATAACCCAGCAACTTACTTGAGAAACTGTATACCAATATTGAAGGAAAAGTAACTCAAATTTAACTAGGAATTTAGAGCATCCTTTCTAAAGATCTGTTAGTTTTCAGGAAGTGAGATAAAATGAAACCTCAGAAAAACTTTGCATTTCAGTTTATGTCTTTGGATCGTTCTCCTCTGCTGTTAGGAGCACTTTGTTCAGAGTTTTTTGGAAGCACTAAACTGACCAAATCACAAATGAGGAATTCTCCATTCACCCACAATTCAACAGCAATCTCTCTTCAAACTCCAGAACCCAAATCCTCTCTAGACCAAGGCAGCCTTCAAAAGCTAAGCCCACCTTGGACAGCCACTTTAGAATCTTCCCAGTAGAAGTGGCATCTTACCCTGGAGAACCCTCCCACATCACAAGTCCAGATAGTTCTAGGGAGGAGCAAACACCAACTAGGAAAAGAACACAACTACAGAAACCAAGCATGAGAAAATACTTCCCCATCTCCAAAGTATCAACTCTACACTTTAAAGGCACTGAAGAAAAAGGGGACAATACAGGAACTAACGGAATAGTTTTTTCCCTTCCCTTTGCAAGCCCCAGGTGCCCATTTGGCAAATCACTGGTAATAGGCATAACTTTAAGAACAGGAGTTCATTTATGGAAAAAGCTAAGCTAATGAGGAGGTTTGTGTGGAAGGGTTGAGAGTAAGGTGTGACAGGATATAAATGGAACATTTTTGAGGGAAACCAGAAGAGACAATGATCTTTACTGCAAAGGCTCAAACAGCTTGCTGACACCACTTGGTCATCCCATACATAATGGGAGAAATGGCCGACTCTCAAGCCGGGTGGTAGGGAGGAATTTAGTTCCAATGTGCCCCTACCTGGTCTCATCCTTTCCAGAGGGTGGATTAGCTAAAAAACAGCTTCTAGTCTAGAGGCCTTAATTGGCCTGTTGGCTGAAACAACTGGAAATGCTGGAAAAAAGAGAATACTTTGTGTAGTAGCCCTAAATGGCCTCAGTGTAAGCACCTGAGACCCTAGAATATAATGGGCATTGGTTTCTCTACCTATCATTCACCAGTAATTAGCAATCTCCTCAGACTACGGAGTTTTCTTGCTTTCCTTCCAACAGTCAACACCCCCTGGTTACCCCCACTCCCAAGCAGTGCTGATCATACAAACACAATGTGGATGGCCGGGAGGAGAAACAAGAACCAATCTCTCCCAGCATGGCAGCCCCTGGGAAAGCTGATCACACTCACAGTACAAAATTACTCCAGAGGGCTGGGAACAAATACAAAGAAAGTGAAGTACCTGGGTTTCCAATTAACCAAGGACAGGGTTCTCACTGTCCAAGTTAACTCTATGAATGAAGGGCTGATGGTGTACCAGTTGGATTGAGAGGGGATGAGAATTTCCATAGTCAAGGAGATGTCTAACCAAATCTCTCCCACACATTCTTAGCTATACCCACAAGTGCAAAACGACTAATAATCCACAATCCCTGAAAAGCCATCGAGGAACTAAGAACAATGTTCCAGGCTAGAACAGTTTCCACAGCCTGAGTCATCAACTAGCTGGTCACTAATGACTTTATCTGATCTCAATCAGCCACTTGGCCCTTGGGAACCAGATGTGGGAATTAAGCCTTGGAAGATACTTTCCTAACAACAGCTCTGAACACCATCTCTTCAGCCTTTCACAATGACATGACACGAACTTTTTTGTCCTTTCTCCTCTGCTTATGTCAGAGACAAGGGGAAGATCTAAATGGAAAAGTGAAGAGCTATAATAAGTATGGCGAATCGGGCATTTTCTACAAATAGCTTTCTTGACTAACCAATCAACAGGCTGGGAACTGAGGCCACTTCCCCTCCCCCACCTTAATAAAATCACCATACTGAAAAGTTAACAGTTCTTTGGCTATGCTGGGGTTTGATTGAAAAGGCCACCCTCCACCCTTCATCCACAGCACAACATTGGCTCCTAGTGTCCAGAAAGACATGCACGGAAAGAACGCCAGAGTTAGCTAAAGAAATACCACAGTTTATTGAAG
The DNA here is from genome assembly GCF_963455315.2 of Globicephala melas. Classification (NCBI taxonomy): domain Eukaryota; kingdom Metazoa; phylum Chordata; class Mammalia; order Artiodactyla; family Delphinidae; genus Globicephala; species Globicephala melas. Next base: position 76,624,203 of record NC_083314.1, read on the forward strand.
ACTACAAATATTTTGTTACAAGTTGGAACTACATGCCTTCCAGAAATCAAAAGCAACAGCAGGTGTGTGCATTGATGCTTCGGAGGAGGTGCTGCACCGCTTGAATTCGAAATGGGTAAGACAGGGTCAGACACATGGGGGAGAGGGAAATGGGGGAAGGGCAAGTTCAAAAGCCCAGAAGGTATCCACCAACTCATTTCCCCAAGCCACGCAGGCCATGGCCACAGCTCAGCAGGCTCTCCTCAGTGGTCTGGTTTCTGAAACAAGACTTCAGTGCAAATTTACACACACACACAAAACACAGCCCCCAGCCTTGGGCCAAATTAGCTCTCTGCCGTCCAGAAATGCTTGTAAGGGGGTGGATATTTTCTTCCTAAAAGGAATCAAATACATAAAAATAAATGAATTTAGAGGTTGATGAGGAATGGGATGACAAGAGCCCTCTGTGGGGTTGGGAACTGGGGATTCTTAAAGGGCTGTTATAGGAAGTCTCTGAAATCTTAAGGGAAGTAAGAAGCTAGGATTTCCAAAATCAGTTATGCCATTTTCTTCTATAACCAATCATCTACCTCTTCAAATTCTTGAACCTGGTCCAGCTAAGACCTAAATCTAATATTCTTGGAATAGGGCCACTCCAAGACAAAAGCTTATAATCCTCCCCACCAAAGACTAGGGTGGACCTGCTCAGTGAGAGGGGGGCCCTAGGCACAAGGAGTCTGGGCATTATTAAATCTCAATGGGGTCTCTCAGGATTTCTTTAGTTTAAATCTTGACCCACTCTAAGTCATACAACACAGTTCAAAGCTCCACCTGTTAGATCCCAGACCTACTGCCCTTTTGCTCAGCTCAGTTTCCCAATAATTGAAAACCTTGGGCAATTTTAACCACCTGGAGCCCATACAAGGGTGAAGAACACAGATGTAGCTCCATCCGAATCACCATGTAACCATAACTAAGAATTTTAAAGGACAACCCTCAACTCCAACCCCAAGCAATGGCAACCACCTCCTCCCCATACACATCTACAAGGCACTGAAAAAAGTAGATGGAATTGTTTTATTCAAAGACTCTTACTCCCTGTCCTCCAAAAATGGAGAGTAGGTGTCAGGTACGGGAGCAGGGGATAGGCTAATATCTTTGAGGTCAGCACCCATTCAGAGGATTCCCGTATTTCCCTCCCTGCCATCAGAGGTGCAAATGGACTTTGCAAGAGACCAGCCATACAAATGAAGGAACCTAAAGGTCCAACTCTCCCTCTATTGAGTATTCATGCCCTACTCCTTTCTCTCCACATCTTAGGCCCTCTAGATAGGCGATAAAAAGGGGCCACATGAGAAAAGCAGTACTACAAAGAGATTTAAGCCAAAGCTACCACAGCATGCTAGCTAAGAACCCATTTAACTCTTCTATTCAGTGAATATATCCCCTATTGTACTACCAGTACCTTAAATGTTAACAATTGCCTCCACTGACATCTCAGTAAAATCTGGGGGCCCTCTGCTTCCCACCCAAAGTTTAGGCCAGCCAACATATTCTAACAGCCAACTCGTGCGCCAGGGCATTCCCGTCATGAGTAGTGAATATACATTCTAGTATTAAGCTCCTCTGTTGGTGCTGCTCAGACAGACACCCAAGTCAGGCAGACATTAACAATCATACATGGAGCAGCAGCACACCCTCATCAACCCTGTTTTCTCCAGCACCAGATCTTCCTCCCTGAAACTCATTTAATGACATCCCACAGACACCAATGACAGCCAGGGTCAAGGTGAGCTTACCAGTGTTGTATCCATGAGACCCATATCCACTTGGCTGTTGGAAAGGGGTGGCTGATGCATTCACACTGACATTCACACCATGCTGCTTGGAAGAGGTAGGAGCCACCTGAAGAGCAATAGGCCAGAACTACAGTGAAATGGCAGCAAAGTACCATTCAACCGACCCGTCCTACTCCAGAGACTGGGCATTCAGATGGCTACCCACTCTGATGTATGCTGTCCACAGTTTACTTAGCAAAATGGGTTCAGGGAATGAATGAGAGTCTGAGGGAAGCAAAGCTGTACATTCCCCTTTTAGCTAATTCTACGAATGGGTAATTCCTTACCCCGATCCCAGCCCCACTCCCTCTCCCAGGCCAGAAAGAGGCCAGAGGTGGAAACTGTTCCTCTTCATTCATTATTAAAAAGTCATCTAAAAAAAAAAAAAGTCATCTAGCCTTGAAAGCAGCTAGCATAGTGTCCAGGGCTAGGACTCTTCACCACAAGTAAAGACCAAGCCCAAGTACTTACAGGGAACACAGCAGGCCCATACTGGAAGGTGCTGGGGAGGCCCGGAACCCCTGTGTAGTATGGCAGGCTGGTGTAACTGTAGCCAGGAGGCAGCGCCGGGTTCAGGAATGTCTGCTGCGTGGTATGGTGAGTCTGTGTCTGGTTCTGCTGGGGCTGGGCCAAGGTTGTGGCCGGGGCCGGGGAGGAGGCATCCCCACGGCCGAACTTTGTGAGGTCACCTGTGACACGAGAGGCTAAATGTATCTGCCACTTTCACCCCCCAACACCAATGCAGAATTTCCTCTTCTGGTTTCACATGATTCCAGGAGAGCCTTCAGAGACTATTAAAGTCCAATGCTTTGAATTCCATTTCTTTGCGGCTCCATTTAGCACTGCTCAGTACACAATCTGCACAGTGTTAGTCAAGGACTAATGTTGCATGACTATGCAATACTGTGGCAGAAACCAGCTCCCAGAATAAAGCTCCTGTATGATTTCCCTGCCCACCTGTTTTCTTTCATCTCTTCCCCACCCCACCCCCTCCTTTCCTTCTGCTTCCCCTCCATGGGGAAAACTCCATGCTGGACTTGAAAAACAATGCGAGGTCAGGGAAAATGACAGGGCAATAAGGTCAACAATAGGTCAGGCCCTGGCCTAGCAAGGCAATGAGACTGCCACATGAGTAAGGAACAGGAGCAGAGATGAGTAGAGGAAGGTCAGTTCAACCACAGTACTTCCTGGAAAAAGCTAGAGAATAGCTGAGAAGTCAACACATCATCCGGAGTTACAGGGAGACAACAGAAAGTGGGATGAGAAGCCAAGCTGCTACATGCTCATCTTCAGCAGGATTCTGAATCTACCAACCCTGATTTACCACATCCATTTTGTACTTCTGTCAAAGATCTTAATTAAGGTGAGAACTGGACCCCTTCCTTCTACTAATCAGGTTTCTGCCACCAAGGCCAACACAACCTCCCTATCCCAATCCTACCAGAATAAGGGTTGCTGGCCAGGCTACCATCCCTCCCAGTCAGCGGAGTGGTGGGTGTGGGAAATGGGATGCTGTAGTAATCCTGAAAGAGAGAGAGAAAAGAGCAGAGACTCAATGCCACTCATTCTCAGAAGTGAGGACATGTCATTCAGGGTGAGAAGCAAGAGAATGTTGGAGTACTGCAATTTATCCAGCCATTGATTAAGCTGGCTTGAACTGGCACAAACTCCATATTACTCTTACATACACTGTCCCCCCTGCCTGGCCATGGGGACAGTCAGGCAAGGTCTACAAGTATGCCCACCAGGAAACACTTCAAGTCCATCAGCACCAATAATATTCTCAAACCTCTAGATATTATCCCTCATAGTCTACTACTACTGAGAAAACAGATCTTCCTTCTGGAATTCATCAAAGTGTTTGAGACATACAGGAAGCATCCCAAGAGCTCCACAGTACTCTGAGCTTTATAACAGGTTAAAATGTGTTTACTTCAAAGATGTCACAACTCTGATTAAAAAAAAAAAAATTACCTTCTGTTAGAACCACTCTCGAAGTACATTCTAATATATCTTAAAGTATGTGTATGGAGGTATGGCTTGAGAAAGAGCCAAGTCTGTGACTTATCAACTGAACATTTGGAATAATCCAAACATTAATTTTAAGATCACTTTCTTTTCCTAAGCTCTACAACCATATACTCACCAATGGAAATCTTGTCTGAAGCATCTGCAAGTCATCATAACCATATACTTGTGGCTGAAAGATACAAACATGTAACAATATTAATGAGGACTGGTCATGATGGTAGCAAACCAAGGAGCTAAGAGACAAGATAAATCAACATTCATCCTCATTCTTCAGAAGAAGAGGACATGAATTATTTCCTTCATTTTCTTTAAGAAAGAAGTGAAATACAAAGAGATTACATGATTCATGAAATGTCTTGAAGCTTTCCTTGAGCTACACAGTGATTCAACTAGGCTGGCCTCTGGGTAGCAGTAGGGTACGCACAAGTCATACATATATAGCCTGCTTTATTCTACCTGTCTTTGCCTCCTTTGCCTTTCAAAATATGGCTTAAAATTTATCTCCTTCAGAAAGGATTCGCATTTTACTCTACTCTTTAATGTTTGGGTACTAAGGTAGTGTGTTAGCTATTAAAAAAGTGCTAATGGATGTTTCATATGTATGATATTCTTCTAGACTCTCCGAAGGCAAAAACAAGTTTTTGGATTTTTAAAATTTTTATTGGAGTATAGTTGATTTACGATGTTGTGTTAGTTTCAGGTGTACAGCAAAGTGGATCAGTTATACATATATATCCACTCTTTTTAGATTCTTTTCCCATATAGGCCATTACAGAGTATTGAGTAGAGTTCCCTGTGCTACATGGTAGGTCCTTATTAGTTATCTGTTTTATATACAGTAGTGTGTATATGTCAATCCCAATCTTCCAATTTATCCCTCCCCCCCACCCCCGCTCTAATCCCCTGGTAAACGTAAGTTTGAAAAACAGACGTTTAAAAAAATTTTTTTTATTAAATATCCTTCATCTTAATAGGCACTGAATACACGAAGCTGATACAAGACACAGCAGAGCAAAAGGCTACTACTGTCAGTCACCTATTCTCAGATAGCCCCAGACTAAGTCAGGGAACTCTACTCTGACTATGTCAGAGCCAGCATAGACCCCCAGAAATTAGGAATCTATCCAACTAGAGAAAATAATTCCCTAAGAAATAGAAAGGGATTCCAGTTAGACACTCTGGCCTTTGGCTTCTGAGGCCCAGAAATTGTGTTTCACCCGAGAAAATACACAGTAGAGGACCTGGTCTAGGTTTAGTCCTTCCTCTCTAAAAAATTATTTTTTCCCAAAACTACAAAGATTAAAAACTTGTTTGCTTACCTGTGACAACCACTCATTTATTATTTAATTATATTCTTCCATCTGAAGCCATAGCCATAAAGAATAGCCATACCACCTTCCTCTTTTGGAGAAGATCCTTCAGTCTCACTTACCGGGTAGGCATGTAACAGCCCTGGAGCCATAATATATGGATTAGGCAACAACGGCGGGACCCCAGGAGGGAGGTTGGGAGGAGCTTTTCCTGAAAGAGAAATTATATTTTTATCTTGTCACACTATTACTTTGCTCATTCATACCAAAGGAATGCAATTCATCTTCTATGCAGGGCTACCTGAAGTTGTAGCAACTGAGCTTCGAGTGGAGGCTGTGACGGTAGAGTTGCTGCCTAGGCTGAGGCCCAAGCTACTGCCACTATTGAGACTGGAAGAGACACTGACCACTGGGGGAGGTGCAGAGACTGTGCTGGATGTGGTGGAGAAAGTGCTGGAGGAAGAATGAAGATTCGCCTCACTCTCCACGCTTGTGTGCTTCAAAAAGGCGGTGCAGTGGAAGAGAGGAGGAGGAAACAGTGATTAGTATAACAGGTCAGGAAAGACAATCCCTTCTGTTGATTATATCACACCAACTTCTCAATTAAAAAGGCTGAGGCAGGGTATTAGGGTGCTCTCTGCCAAAGTAATTAGAAGAAGTTACTAAATACTGTCTGGCTACACATTCCCCAACATTCATCTGGTAAGGATGGTAACAACAGACCCACTGCACATTATCACCCTGTTCAGAAAGGCAACAGAGCGAGTGGGGACAAACTCCCTAGAAACGAACACTGACTAGCCAATGAGGAGACAAAAGATAGTTTAGGTCTGAAAAATATATCACAGTCTTCTCTCCCACATTCTTCTTCACTAGGCCAGCACAACAGACAAGTTCACAAGCTAGAAAGAAGTACAAGTTCTAATGAATTTAAACCTGAAATAGTACACTTGAGGAAAGAGAGATTCCTGAGAAAGCCTTAACCCTCATTACCTTGCCCCAGGCTTTTGACAAACCATACACCTTTGCCCAAAACAGTTCCTCCTGAAGTTAGTTTTCTTCCTTACCATCTCAGCTTAATTCCACAAATTGTTATAAAATCACAACAGTGAAATTAATTCTTTGGCCAAAAGCTCTCATCTGGCCTCTACTTTCATAGGATGCCCAGACTCAAACTGATTATTTTCAGGACTCATGTTTGCCATACCCCAGACCAATGAATGAAAATGGCTGTACCAGTTAGAAAGGGATGTTCTTACAGAATTTATCATAGCATACAAAGTCCCACCCAATTAAGTGTTAAAAAAAAAAAAAAGTCATATATTCAAAAAAGTCACTTCCAGGGCTTTGAGAATTGGCCCACAGTTCTGCAATATTTCTGGATTCTTCTGCCTCTCTCGGCTTCAAACATCCTTTTTACTCCTTTCCTGCAACTTCAGATGAATTATCACTTTGCCACCTCACGAAGAAATTTTCAAGACTCCCTTCTTGGGAGACTCTTACAGTTGGATAGTTGTTTAAGTGTAAACAAGACCATACTTCCTCTTTTACAGCATCACACTCACCAAAAGAGTGGATGTCGAAGTGCGCCCAGAAGATGTTGATGACGAAAGGGTATTCTGCTGAGTAGATAACGTGCTGTAAGGTAAAAGAGGTTGCCATTAGCCATAGGGCTATGGTTACCTGACCTGGAGCTTCAGTCAAGAACACAGGCCAGGGCTTCCCTGGTGGCGCAGTGGTTTAGAGTCCGCCTGCCAATGCAGGGGACGCGGGTTCGTGCCCCGGTCCGGGAGGATCCCACATGCTGCGGAGCAGCTGGGTCCGTGAACCATGGCCACTGAGCCTGTGCTCCGCAACAGGAGAGGCCACAGCAGTGAGAGGCCCACGTACCGCAAAAAAAAAAAGAACACAGGCCAGACACAGAGAACTGACTTGTGGTTGCCGGCAGGCGGGGTGGGGAGGGATAGAGTGGGAGTTTTGGGTTAGCAGATGCAAACTAGTATATATAGAATGGATGAACAAGGTCCTACCGTATAGCACATAGAAATATATTCAATATCCTGTGAGATAAACCATAATGGAAAAAAATATAAAAAAGAAAATATGTATAACTGAATCACTTTGCTGTACAGCAGAAATTAACACAACATTGTAAATCAACTATACATCAATTGAAAAAAAAAGAACATAGGCAAAGAAGGCATAATATGGGACCAAGGAGATCCTGAGATCATATGGTAAACACAATGGCCAGCCAAGAGTAGTGAGCAGTTAAAGCAAGAATGGGTGTTGAAAAAGGGAAAAAGCCTCCTCTGTCTTTACTTCCCATAGCTTTTAGGTTACCCACTTAGCTAATGTGGTCTCTGCTAGGCAGAGAGGACAAGATAGAACCAGAGAGCTCTGTTATTACTACTCACCAACCCAAACCTCCATCCTCACCCCAAATCACCTGCTGTGTTGTGTGGTGGTACTATTTGGAATCTCCTCATTGTGGCTCAAGCCACCCAAGGAAGATGAGTGCTGATTGGTTGTTGTCAGTAAGGAAGCTGCAGATACCGTTTCACTGAGAGGGGGGATGCTAGAAGTGGAAGGTGAGTCAGATTTCACTGCAGAGCCTGTAGCACCTGGAAATAAAGAAAGGAATTCACCTCATCAGAGGAAGTTATTAAGAGGTGACGCAGCCCTAGGCTGTCCCAAAGACAAGAGTGTGAGTTATTTAGTAATGGACCACTAACATTTAGGTACAATCTTTTCCTTTTTTTTTAATTCCAAGCATTTCACAGCACTGATCTCATTTGTCCAATAAAGAGAACCCAGAGGATTATCACTGTTACAAGACAGAGAACCTGAAACTTACGATAGTTTGAGATTAAACAGCAAGGTAGAAAAAACCAAGCTGAGACTATACCAGAAGTTTTGATCATTGAGGCAGGGCTCTTTTCACAACAATCTACGAAATGCAAAAATATTTAAAGGGGAGTAAAAACATTACAACTGAGAGGAAAAAGCCTGGAGAACACTCACCTTCAACAGATTGCGTGGTCTGTAACTGCGTGGCCTGCACAGAACTGAAGCCATTCTGGTAAAAAAAAAAGAGGAATAAGAAACAAACTCAAGTGAATAGGTCAAGTTAGCACATTGACTCAGCTTAACTTCTGTCAACCAAGTTCTTTCAGAGAAATTCTACAATGAAAGGATTAACATAATGTATACTACCCAAACAAAGTAAAAACAACAAAAATTTAAAAACAACAATAGTAAGATATACCAACCCTGTGTGACCCAGGGCAACAGAAGGCAATGCCCAAACTGCTGAAGAGATCCCAAACCCCAAACAGACATAGGAAAGGTCCAAATCCAGTGATCCCTGGGGGAGGATGTGGGAGTATGACAGTTCAGCCAAACCACCTATTCTGCTGGCTGCATCTGACAGTCACTCCACATTGCCTCTAGCATATGCTGTCCCCCTCACCAAGCCAAGACATAGCAAGGTGAGGTCTACTGATATGCACCCACAGAAGGCTGGCAATCAGATCTTCCAAGAAGAGAAAACAGGTAATTGAGACTGATTCTACTAAAGAGAATGAATCTTTAGTGCAAAGAGAATGATCTTCTGGCTCTGAGTCTCCAAGGTTAGTGAAGAGAACTTTTATTTCACCAACCACAAAAATGTGGTTCAGCTTCTCAATCAGCACTTCAGAGGTGTCTTAGCACCATCTGTCAAGAAGTAAAACACTAATATTTCAGAGATTTTGCCCACTATTCTCCTAACCAATGCCCAGGGGCTCATGAAGCCAATACCTTTGCCTGAGTCAAGTCCTTTTGGGGTGATGAAGAGATGGAGCTGGGGTACCGCCGAGTCTGTGTGGATCTCTGTTCATATAGAGGGCCCTGAGCATTATTTTGGGAGGTATAGGTTGTCGACTGAATTGGGCCACTCTGATAACCGGACTCCTGACTCTGGTTAGATGAAATTGTGGATGAAGATTCACTGTGGGGAATGGAGAAGGAAAATCTGAGAGAGACGAATAGAGCAGATCCACTGATACTAAAACAGTGGAGATCCACTACTTGTGTAAGTTGATTACGATCAAAAAGAAAAATTCCAGCAACAAATAAAAGAAACTGCCGCAATTTTCTCCTGAGAACAGTAGGAATTTCCACATCCTATAGAGCCAGGGATCTAAGCTAAGAATCCAGTTTAAAAACATTTTCAACTCTTAAAGGAAGAGAAAAATTTCTTGTTCCCTTACATGCTGCTGTTATTAGAAAAAGAGGCTAAAAGTCAGTAGAAAGGATATACTACTCTTGGTCCCTTTGATACCATCATAACGTGAACCCTAAATATGGGAAAAATCACCTTTTGCTCATGTTCATTTTAAGGAATTCTGAGCTCCTGGCCCTCTCAAAAACCCTATGAAGTAAAATTCTCTTGAAAGGAACTTTTAAAATATTCATATGCATTAACAGCAATTATGATTCAACAGAGCTAGGCTGGGGCAAGACATCTCTATTTTTAAATTCTAAGGATTGAAAAAAATTCCTCCAGGGTTTTCTACTGCTTAAGATGGCCTTCCCTGATAGCTATCAGAAGAGGCAGGGAAGGTTCTACTGGAAAGGTTTCTTTTACTTGTGTAATGTATTAATGTTACCTCCTTCCTAGGAGTTCAAAGCTACACCCTTCGTAGGCTTAAGTCCACACCAAGGGGCTAAAAGTGTCAAACACATTTTTAGCTGTGGTAGAGGCCAAGGTACTGTTAAAGGTGGGGTACATGTCTCTAGGAACTGTGCCTGGACATTCTAGAAGTGCCCAAGGGATACATTTCTGTTTAGAGTTAGGAAAAACCTAGTAACAATATTTTAAAATGCTCAACAAAATGCTAAAATTGGCTACTTTTCTCTCACTCAATCAGAGGCTTGGCCTGTCCAGAGTTCTAGGAATCAGCAGGAGATTTAGAAAAACTGGTAAATGTCTGATAAAAGAAGTCTTATGACGGCTGTTTCCTCTACCTGGCCGTGCTGGTATAGAGGCTACTTGGAGCCTGGCTTGAAGAGGCGCTCGTGGTGGGGGTGGACTCATAATCAGAAAGGACAGGCTCTGACCCAAACTGCAACGCCCCAAACTGCAGATTTAGCCCTGAGATATCTGCCGAGCCAGGCATCTCCACAGCCAGAGCAGGAATCTGTAAAGAAGATAAAGTAATGGTTTACTATAAGCTTACTGTAAGACTAATAAAAAACTTCTGCTTTAAACCTCCAAATTACACCCTTACAATCTCAATTCTCAAATCCCACACCCCTTTGCCCTAAAAATAATATCTATCTAAAAGTTCAAATATACCTTTGAAGTCAAGGAGGCTTTTTTCTTCTGCTGTTTCAGTTTTTGCTGAGCCGGCTGAGGGCTGGACGATTGGTTGTCTGAAGACCCAGGAGACATTTGTGGAGCCGAGGTGGATTTGCTTGGCAGAGGAGAAGACGGGGGTGGAGGTGCAGCAGTGGAGGTAGCCACTGCAGGTGGCTTCTCCTGAAGGAACACCTCCATCATGGTTGAAGATGGGGTGAAAGCCTGGCGCTTTGTAAAGGGGCTGTGCACTGTTGAATCATTTGGGTTCTTCAAATCTGCATGAGGAAATCCAATAAGCATGAGGCCAGAGGTGTTCGTGAACCTCAAGAAAATGCTATTATCCTGCTCTAGAGCCATGAACTAGGCCCCCACGAATCAGAAACTCATATAAACAGGTCCTCTTTTAAGATTTCATCTCATTTCTATAGGTGGCAATCATTGGATTTTATTTGTTAAGCAGAACCTAATGAAATCAAAACTATTATCCTGCCTATGTAAGAAAGGAATTCAGGAATTGTCCATGTTTAAAGTGTAAGGTCCTAAAATGGAAAAGCCCAAAGGCAGTATGATGTTTTCAAATACTACAGATAAACCTAGGGAAAACCCAAAACATCCTCAGGTCAACAGAAGACTGCAAATGTGTACAGGGCTAAATTTGATGAAAGAGATATAGAGATATACAGCTGCAACTTATGTATTTAATTATTACTCCCCAGCTTTCTGAACTGAGCCTATCTCACCAGGGGAAATCACTGTGGGAAAAGAGCCAGTTGGCTGCCCTTCTCCTCACTTCAGAACACATTCTCTACCCCTACTCCTGCTAGCCTCCTGGCAGTAATGCTCCAATGCTTAAAGAATTCAAATCACTTTCCATATTTCTCACCATACTGCACCAGCGATGGGGATTGTGTGGTGGAGCCCATGTCCCAAGAGGAGGTGGTGGTGGTTCCAGATTGAGAATGCTGAGCTGCCAACTGAGCCAGGGCCTGAGCAGTCTTGAATTGCTCCAAGAACTGGGAGCCTGTGGTGCTGCTGCCTTTAGCTTCACCGACATCACCAAATCCTTTCCCTAACATGCTCACCTGTAGATCAACACAGAGATTAGAGGAATCCACATCCAAGCAACTTTGTTCAACTACTCAAAAAACAAACAAACAAACAAAAACAAAACACTTATCCCTGTTAAGAGCCAGTACAGATAAGACAAGTAAAGAATGTCCAGGGGCTTCCCTGGTGGTGCAGTGGTTAAGAATCCGCCTGCCAATGCAGGGGACACAGATTCAAGCTGTGGTCGAGGAAGATCCCACATGCCACGGAGCAACTAAGCCTGTGCGCACAACTACTGAGCCTGAGCTCTAGACCCTGTGAGCCACAACTACCGAGCCCGCGTGCCACAACTACTGAAGCCCACGCGCCTAGAGCCCGTGCTCTGCAACAAGAGAAGCCACCACAGTGAGAAGCCCGTGCACCACTACAAAGAGTAGCCCCCACTCGCCGAACCTGGAGAAAGCCTATGCACAGCAATGAAGACCCAACACAGCCAAAACTAAAAACTAAATAAATTTTTTTTAAAAAATGTCACAAAATAGAATAGTCCATTACAGCATAAGCTCTGGACTCAGACTGTCTACATTCAAATCCTGGTTAAATAATTGTGGAAAAATTACTTGTAATTGGTCTGTACCTCATTTTCCTCATCTGAAAATAGGAATAAAAGTAGTACCTCATAAAGGTGTACGAAGATTAAACAAGATTAAAGCATTTAATATGTGCATGGCACATAACAAGCAGTCAAAAAAATAAGAGCCAGGGCTTCCCTGGTGGCGCAGTGGTTGAGAGTCCGCCTGCCGATGCAGGGGACACGGGTTTGTGCCCCGGTCCGGGAAGATCCCACATGCCGCAGAGCGGCTGGGCCCGTGAGCCATGGCCGCTGAGCCTGCACGTCCGGAGCCTGTGCTCTGCAACGGGAGAGGCCACAACAGTGAGAGGCCCGCGTACCACAAAAAAAAAAAAAAAAATAAGAGCCATTAAAATTTATACCATTACCATCACTTTCCCCTCCTTCCTTCTCAGGGACTCCTTTAATGACTGGAGGGGTTTTCTCCCCTTTGAATTTTTAAATCAACTAATACTTGATTATTAAGCTAACATGAAGGTGATATAAAATTTCACTTCAGGGGCTTCCCTGGTGGCACAGTGGTTGAGAGTCTGCCTGCCAATGCAGGGGACACGGGTTCGTGCCCCGGTCCAGGAAGATGCCACATGCCACAGAGCGGCTGGGCCCGTGAGCCATGGCCACTGAGCCTGAGCGTCTGGAGCCTTTGCTCCGCAACAGGAAAGGCCACAACAGTGAGAGGCCCGTGTACCGCAAAAAAAAAAAAAATTCACTTCAGCCATTAAAGTCTTTGCCCCTTCCACTGAACAGCTCAAAAGGAACAAAAACAACTAACTGAGCTTCATCTCAATGTTTCTAATAACTAGCATAGAGACAAAGAAGCAAAGTCAAGGAGCTATCTCAACTTCTGCATTAAATGATCAAGTAATGAGTCAATCTGATTTTATTGTTTTCTGTGTATATCCAAGTTCTACAGGGTAATCGTGATGACAAAACAAAATTTACTCTTAATGCTTTTGGGGGATTTTCTCTATTCCCTACTACCAAGTAAAACTACCAGCCTAGACCAGAAGATTAACCATGTGGCCTTGACTATTCTAAAGAACCTCCAAGGAGATTTAGTCTAGTCTCTCTTAGGTTCTTACTTAAGCACATCATGATCTTCAATTAAGCGGTGCTTATACAAAACCCATCTGTCCAACCCAACGTAAGACTTTTTTTTCCACTTCAGTCTGTATCCCAAGACTATACAAACAAGTACAAAAACACTGGAAATCTAGTTGAAAGTACAGGATTGCGGCAGAGAGATGATCCCGCACAGCATGATTACCAAATATTCTGCAAGCGTGAAACACTGAAGGTATAGAAAATTACCTAACATTCATATATTATAATGGGGAAGAGCTCCTATATTACTTACATCTATTAAATTTTAAGGGAAATTAATCCTCTAACCTCTGTCCTCAATGGAAAAGAACTACATATAAATAGCATACTGATTAACGCAGGTAATGAGAAAAAACAGCACTCATGTTTAGTTTCACATATCACATGACACACATTAAACAGAATGTTAAAGTGGAAGTATACTGAAAACTTATTTTTGATATGAGAATTTGGATTTAGGTGTAAATCTTCAACTCCAGACATTAAAGGCAATTAAAAGTGACACAGAGCACTTAACCCATTTTCCAGTCATATATCTTAGGTGTTGGTAGTTATTTTCTGATCTTCATTACATCTTCCTACGACCTTTGTCCCATTTTGTTTCTTCCTTCTTTTCCTTTTTAGTCCCAACACTCCTCTCCCTTCTCTGCCACCTTTTCTCTCCTGTGACCACTCATACATGGCAGAATATCAACCACCAAATTATTAACACAAAAAACTATTTTAAGACAACAGTTAAAAACTAACAGAGTGGGACTTCCCTGGTGGCACAGTGGTCAAGAATCCGCATACCAATGCAGGAGACACCGGTTCGATCCCTGGTCCAGGAAGATCCCATGTGCCGTGGAGCAACTAAGCCCGTGAGCCACGACTACTGAGCCCTTGTGCCACAACTCCTGAAGCCCGCGCGCCTAGAGCCCGTGCTCCACAACAAGAGAAACCACTGCAATGAGAAGCATGAGCACCACAACAAAGAGTATCGCCTGCTCGCCGCAACGAGAGAAAGCTTGTGCGCAGCGATGAAGACCCAACACAGCCAAAAATAAATAAATTATTTTTTTAAAAACCTAACAGCTCTGGATTAGAGGCTGACTTAGCAGTTTTACAGCTGAATTACTCTAACCTTACTACTAGAAAAATAAAAGTATATGCATACACGTAGTTTCTTACCTCTTACAACTATAGTAACCCTCCAGCAAAAAATAAACAGGAAAGTAAAATAAACAGGAAAGAAGAGAGAAAAAGCAGTACCTTTAGGATTTACTGACCATCTTTGTTTAGTTATTTAGCCTTTGCTATAATTGATGACCTTGAATTTTAAAAAATATTCTGAATCAACAAGTCATTTGCCATAAGTGCTCTAGGTTAATAACCAATACCACTACTTCCACATTTGTGGAGACTTTACCCATTATCTTATTTATCTTCCTGAAGCCCTGTAAGATAGGCACAGCAAGCACTCTTATCCCTACTTACAGAGAAAGGGAGAAATAGCTAATAAGCGGGCAGATTCAGGAAGACCCCAAGTTTTGAGAAGCCTAGCTCAGAAATGTCTGGTTTAAATGAATACATATGACAATTCTGCTCTATCAAGAAAAAGGGAACGGCTGGACTTCCCTGGTGGTCCAGGGGTTAAGACTCCGTGCTCCCAATGCAGGGGGCATGGGTTCAATCTTTGGTTGGGGAACTAAGATCCCACATGCCACACAGTGCAGCCAAAAAACAAAAAACAAACGACAGGGAACTGCTACAACCTTCCAACCAAGTTTAATTAGTATTACTAATACTAATTAGCATTAAAATTGGTTGTCATTGATTTTCACTCAAGAATAACAGTGAACAATGTTTGTACAATAAGTATTCAGTAAATGACGTTAACTCATTCTTTTTTTAAAGCCTACACGTTAAAAAAAAATACATTTAATTAATTAATTAATTGATTGATTGATTTTGGCTACGCTGGGTCTTAGTTGTGGCATGTGGGCTTCTTAGTTGTGGCATGCATGTGGGATCTAGTTCTCCGACCAGGGATCGAACTCGGGCCCCGTATATTGGGAGCGTGGAGTCTAATCCACTGGACCACAAGGGAAGTCTCCTAACTCATTTTTATAAGATGACTCAGTCTGTCCAAAGCTAAGTCCTCTCCTAGAGCTATATCCCCTACTACCCAACTCGACATCTCTACACCCAAGTCAGCCTAGGAAGACAAAAGAAGACGCTTTACCTTGCCCCAAACCTCTGGGTATCACTGAAAGGAATTACTGTATGTATGTGCTGGGGTTGCAGAAAAGTTTGGTTAGGATACACCATGTTTCCTACTTACCATACTGTGATGAGAAAACGTGTTCCCTGAAGCAGGCTGTGATATGGCACTCTGCTTCGAGTTACTGAACACCAGAGGCTGGGCAAGAGAAGGAGCCTGTGATGGATCCAGATTAGATGAATCATTCTCCATTGAAGATGGTGTCTTCCCCAACAGAACAGCAAGGTCAATTCTGGTGGAGGGATGGGAGCTTGATGAATAATGACTGAACATTCCAGCATTCCCCAACACCCGACTCAGATTATGGTTAGATCAAAATGAAGTCACTCCCCAGAAACACAAAGCCGTGAAATGCTTAATTCATCAAAATAACAGATCTGTAAGAGCCACAACAGTATCTACCTATGCTCCAATGAGGCTGCCAACCTTAATAATGTTATATATTTTAATTTTAGTGAAATTAACTTAGTGAAATATCAAATGTTACTTTTAATACAGCAGCTCAATAATTGGGCCAAAATTTACAAATTTTTACCCATGATTTTAATACTGAATACCTGTCATTACCAATATCTAATATATAAAACCACATACTAGAATGCTGGCATCCTCAAGCAGCTTTGGAACAAGAAGGGTTTGGGGAATTTTTCCCCAAATTTTTAAAATATTTCAAGTTACTTGTGATATAATGAAAATATATACTAGGGGCTTTTCAAATTTCCTGAGTAGTAGGAGTGTCTTTTGTTTTTCGTAATTGGTCTCTTTCAACTACAGTTTATGCTAATAAAGTAACTCAGGGTGGGACCCCTCACAGAGTTTCAAGAAGGCGGCAGGTCACCAGAAACACCAAGAAAGTGATTAGAGTTGGAACTTTCAGCCCCACCACACTCCACCCACTTCTAGAGAAGGAAGAGGAGCTAGAGACTGAATTCAATCACCAATGACTTTATCAATCATGCCTATGTAATGAAACTCTCATTAAAAACTCTTGAACAATGAGGTTCAGTGAGCTTCTGGGATGGTGAACACATCGATGTGCCAGGAGGGCAGTACACCCAGAGAGGGCTTAGAAGCTCTGTGCTCCACCAACCCCCATACCATGCCCTATGCATCTCTTCCATCTGGCTCTTCCTGAGTACTGGTTATAATAAACCAGGGACAGCAAGTAAAACTCTTTCCTGAGTTATATGAGTCATTCTAGCAAATTATTAAACCTGAGCAGGGGGCTGTGAGAACTCCCAAATTTGTAGTCGGCTGGGCAGAAATGTGCAGGTGGCCCATTTGCAGCTGACCTCTGAAGTAAATAAAGGCAGTCTTGTGGTACTGAGCCGTCAACTTGGGTCTGCGCTAACTCTGGAGAGTTAGTGTCAGAACACCCAGCTGGTGTCAGAGAATTGAAGAATTGGTGTGGAAAAAAATCACAGATATTTGGTATCATAGGAAAAAAAAAAAAAGTATGGAGGTTCTTTAAAAAACTAAAAACAGAACTACCATATGACCCAGCAATCCCACTACTGGGCATATACCCTGAGAAAACCGTAATTCAAAAAGAGACATGTACCACAATGCTCACTGCAGCACTATTTATAATAGCCAGGACACGGAAGCAACCTAAATGTCCATCAACAGATGAATGGACAAAGAAGATGTGGCACATATACACAATGGAATATTACTCAGCCATAAAAAGAAACGAAATTGAGTTACTTGTAGTGAGGTGGATGGAGCTAGAGTCTGTCATACAAAGTGAAGTCAGAAAGAGAAAAACAAATACCGTATGCTAACTCATATTTATGGGATCTAAAAAAAATGGTACTGATGAACCTAGTAGCAGGGCAGGAATAAAGACACAGACATAGAGAAGGGACTTGAGGACATGGGGGAGAGGAAGGGGGAAGCTGGGGCAAAGTGAGAGTAGCATCAACATATATACACTACCAAATGTAAAATAGCTAGCTCTTGGGAAGCAGCAGCATAGCACAGGGAGATCAGCTTGGTGCTTTGCAATGACCTGGAGGGGTGGGATAGGAAGGCTCAAGAGAGAGGGGATATATGTATGAATATGGCTGATTCACTTTGTTGTACAACAAAAACTAACAGCATTGTGAAGCAATTATACTCCAATAAAGATGTATGAAAACAAAAAACACATTACCTCTGGTAATGACATCCTGAACATCCTATTCCTATCGCACTTCTCTTTAGGACATTCTGAATCAACAGCTATCATACCCAGGTCTAGATATAATCCAAGAGTCTTTCAGGGGATAAAAATATTCCCTGACAAGTGTTATCTTCCTCTACTGACCCCAATACCTATGTTCAAGTTCTAAAAATTTCATAAGCCAGATCCTAGGGAAAAAAATTATCACCGTGCTCAGTGGGCTAAGCAAAGACCATAATTATTAAGCAAGAGAAGAAACTATTGAACAGTTCTGCAAATTCAGAAATAAATGAAAACTTTCCACTTTCAGCTTCTCTTTACCTGACTTACTACAAGTTCTAAGTTCTAAGTTTTAATCAATACCTATGATGCTGACAAGGCTGACCTATGTATTAAAGGGCTGTTTGGGGGAGAGTTAGCTTTAAAATTGTAATATATGGATTTCCATTCAGTAGATTACTAATATCAACTCTTACAAATCTACCAATCAACTTAATAGGACCCTAATATGATTTGGTTATCATTATTACCGACACCATGGGAGTCTGTAGAGGTCCAGTGCCATTCTTCCTTACAACTAACTTAGCAGATACCCTTGGGAAAAGATACAGAATTATACCACACACTTGCCTCTGACCAGCAGTGATTGTCACATTCTCCGCAGGCAGAGGCACTGACGACACATTAGAGGCAGTGAAGATCTTGGTCTCAGAAAGCTGGAAAACAGAGGAATTAGTCACTCCTAGTGTTAGGTAGGTTTCAGTCAGAAACCTGGCACAGGTTAAGGGGAATTCAACATCAAGAAAAAGGGGAAAACTCTTTGAAGAGAGAACTATCTACTCTAAGGAATCCTGAATGGACTGACTTTCAAGCCCCTTCTATCTGTGCACAATGGTTTTATCAAAAGAGAGGGTAGAATCAAGAAACCTAATAAAATCGAGTGGAGTCACATAATATGGGCACTGAACTTACAGGAAGGTGAATATGGTAGACAGAAAAACAGAGAAAGCCCCTTTATGTTTTCCCGCTACAGCTCCCAACTCCTACCTCAATCCAAACCATACTTTATCTTC
This sequence comes from Globicephala melas, assembly GCF_963455315.2. Lineage (NCBI taxonomy): Eukaryota > Metazoa > Chordata > Mammalia > Artiodactyla > Delphinidae > Globicephala > Globicephala melas. Next base: position 76,642,987 of record NC_083314.1, read on the forward strand.
CACTACTCCTCTCAAAGAAAGGAAGATCACAGCCAAGATGAAGACAGATATAAGTTAATTCTTGGCTTTTGAGCAGTAAGGGCCCAAGTGCTGATGAGTCGATATATGGAGGAATAATTTTAACATGCACTTTTTGGGGACTTCCCTGGTGGCGCAGTGGATAAGACTCCGTGCTCCCAATGCAGGGGGCCTGGGTTTGATCACTGGTCAGGGAACTAGATCCGACATGCATGCCACAACTAAGAGTTTGCATGCCACAACTAAGGAGCCAGCGAGCCGCAACTAAAGGAACCCTGGAACCACGACTAAGGAGCCCGCCTGCCACAACTAAGACCTGGTGCAACCAAATAAATAAATACATATATATTTTTAAAAGGCGTTTTTTGCCTTAAAACTGACTTTGTTACACCTAGTCTCTCCACTATAAAACACTAAAATTAGGTAAACAATTGTAAGGAATAAATCTTCCTACTATTCAAAAGTTGATTTTTTTTGAGGGGGGGGGCATGCTGCCCGGCCTTCTGGGATCTTAGTTCCCTGACCAGGAATTGAACCCTGGCCCTAGGCAGTGAAAGCGAGGAGTCCTTAACCACTGGACCACCAGGGAATTCCCCAAAAGCTGATTTTTTTAAAAAAACTTTTTGATTAAAATCTCCCCTCTAAAAACAGTGAATCCACTCCCCCAAATATATCATTCTCTGAAAGGTGGTTAAGCTGACAAGCCAAATCTTAGAAAGTATTCACAAAGCAGTCTAGCTCTGCTACAAGAGAAAACAATCACCCTCTAATGCTGATACATCCAGAATTTTAAAATTCAGGCCTGAAAACCAAAACAGTTTGACACATCATTTCCTCTTATCATATTCTGTCTTGACTGAATAAATACAAGTACAGGAAGGTTCATCCATGATCACGGGAAACTGTAATTCATAGCAAAAGCTTGACTGTGACCAGGGATCAGGAAAATTCTTTTACTCAGGTACTACTCCAGAGAATTCATATAGCTTGTTTATATGCCACCCATCTATGAGGTTTCCTAGTTTAGTCAATCTGGAAGATAGCCAAACCTACATGTTCATCTCAATTACAATCACCACGATGCACTCTTAGTACAAAAACAAAAGGGGTCCCAGAGTCAACCAGACTGTAAACTTAAGAACTTGGTACTGTAACTCTCATCTGTACCCACCTCTAAGCCAATTACAGGACCATACACCAATGCCTGAATGTGAACCAAATAACTGATTTGCTCCAAGGAGAGTCATGTGCCACCAGAAGCTATTACTCAATGCACTACCTGCCTAACTCCATTTCTAGTGCCCTACCCAACCACCATCTCTTCCTGGGATAAATCCGACAATCAGATATTGGACTTACACAAGTGCACTTGCCCTTTCCATAGTCTGGTTCCACAGAGTCCTGTTCATGCCCAGTCTCCTTCATATAACATATGTGAAATGTTCTGGCTCAGAACACTATTTTGGATGTAAAAGTTTTGGGTCAGAATCTTAAGGGTGAATTTTGAGGGGTAGAAACATACCCATTTTCTATCCCTAAACACCACTTAGGGATAGAACGTACTAATGAGGAATGACCTGGGAATACCTACATCTTCATTCCAATCTTCAGTTCCCCACTCCTCTGTTGCAGTCCTCCATGCACCTGGGAATAAAGGAAAAACAATGAAGTAATTTTAAGTACCAGTACAAAGCACAGGCAGAAAATACGGACGTTTTAAACTTTTGGCAGCCAAAAGTGTAACTAGAATTTAGTAATCAGAAGGGATTCTTGGGCTTCAGAGGGAGGAAAAGACTTTTTAGAAAGGGATACCTCAGAACAACCAGGGTTTTAATAAGATTATGATTTCACAGCTACTTTCAGTTCTTGTTACACAGCTGTAATAGGAAAGAGAGCAAGACAGTAAGAAAGAGAGAGAAAATGCAAGAGACAGCAAGACTCCAATGGACCCAATGCTCCAAGCAATCTCTTAAGGGCCTTCAAGTCCTCTGACTTAGTAGTCCGTTCAGTGAAATGGCAGCAGACAATTTAAACTGAAACATGCAAGCTATACTTATTTGGTATAAGACAATACTGCAGGCAGTCTGAAGAAAGATGGCAGCAGGGGCAGAGGAACACAAATGGTTGCCACATTATAGTCAAAGGGCAGTGAAGAAGGAAAGGCCTGAAATCCAAACTGAGAGCACTGACACCTACCTGCTATGGGAACTGAATTTAAAAATGCATACTCAGGGCTTTCCTGGTGGCACAGTGGTTAAGAATCCGCCTGCCAACGCAGGGGACGTGGGTTCAATCCCTGATCCGGGAAGACCCCACATGCCATGGAGCAACTAAGCTTGTGCGACACAACTACTGAGCCTGCGCTCTAGAGCCCATGTGCCACAACTACTGAGCCTGTGTGCCACAACTACTGAAGCCCACGTGCCTAAAGCCCATGCTCCACAACAAGAGAAGCCACCACAATGAGAAGCCTGTGCGCCGCAACGAGGAGTGGCCCCGCTCTCTGCAACCAGAGAAAAGCCCACGTGCAGCAACGAAGACCCAACGCAGCCAAAAATAAAATTAAATTTAAAAATGCATACTCAGCAGAAGTCAAGTTTATAGATCGTTTTGATTTAATTATAAGAAACCCCAATGGATCTGTTCTTTTCAGAAGACAGGAGATGAGATTGAAAAATAAAATATGTGTAATAGTTACCGTACTGGTCCTAACTATACAAAACACAAAATCTGACCTGTAAAAGTCATGGCACGGACAATGGAGGGACACAGTTTCTGTAGGAGAGGTCTGTAAATAATCAAACCACCTTGCATATTCCCCTTGTTTTGCTTTACGTATACGCATATCCTCAGAAAAGGAACCTGGCATTTTTTAAGGAATATAGGTGAGTTTCTATGAGACCTAAAATTCTTCCCTTCAACCAAAGAACCACACTAAGAAACAGGAACCTCTGTGTAGCAAGGACCAGAAAACGCCTTATTTTCTTCTCTAGAATAACAGTATATATTTAATAATTCTTAAAACATTCTCTCCAAATGGGGAAACTTCTTACAAGAATGAAAGAATGAAGGCATGGCATTCAGATTTCACTGTCACTGAAGAGAAATATTCTAACACCTACAAAACCCGTCTGAAATTCTCTTAAACATTTAATAATGAAAAATCCTATTTCCTAGAGAAAAATACGTTCAGTGCAATGCCTTTCCCAGGACAATATTAAAACTATGCCAGGGAAATTCCAAACCACTTAATAATGACAATGTTCTCCAAATCAAACTAAAGTCCAATCTCAGTTTAGACAAGTTACAAACCACACTCTTCTCTCCCTCTCTAGTGATGGCATTTTTCCTCCCCATTGACAACCATCCCACCCTGGCTAAACTGGAATCCAAAATCTGCGTTAACACATACACACAATCCTAGAATTGGAAGTGATCTAAGAAGTCATTTACTACTGAGAGGCTATCTCTCAATGCAAGAAATTTTTTTTCCCCTGTACTCTAGCGACTGCATCTGGAATGGAAAGGAAGACTGTAGACAGCTACTTGACACCTTCCTATATAGGACATATGGTCTTGGCTAAGGAAAAGGACTACATTGAGGAAGCGTTAAGGCACAGAAAGAGTGCAAATGCTCTGAACGAAAGATTAGGGCTTCCATTCCATCAGCAAAAAGCACAGACAATGTAAATGTTAAATATTCATTAAACTAATTTTTTTAAGGAGGAAAAACAGGCACAGAATATGAGAGAAAAAAGCAGAAAAATAAAAAGCAGGAAAACAGAAAAATGACATATCCACAGATATTTCAGTTCATAAAAATCTATTAAATATCCGGGGCAGTTAGGCGCCTGGATGTATCATACCAGGAGCAGTCTCAAATTTTCGGGGATAATTTGACCCCTCAACCCCAATGAAATCAAGTCCTGAAACAAAAAAGAAAAGAAAAGAAAAAACAACCAGTGAAATTTTGCTTGTGAATGAGAATGTTTGCCCCCAACACACAATTCCCACTGTACCTGTGGATATTTTAAGGGTAGATTTGAGTCTCTTTTTAAATTAAAAAGGGAATTTGTAATTTGCTATCATGAAAACACAAAAAGAGATCATGCATGAAGCTTAAGTTCAAATCATGAAACTTTGAAGGGAATGCATGAAACTATACTCAACACTTTCCCACTAACAAGCAATTCACATAATTTTTCATTCAGCCACAAATCAAAAATTTCTGAGTCTAGCCTCCCAAATCTGCTATTCTCTACTCGGTATAAACAAACACACACCTCTTTCTTCCCTCTCTCTTTTCCCAACCAGATCCTTGTTGAAAATAGCTAAGGCTTTCAATCTAGGACTGGGACTCCATGCCTAATTTTGTATCCACAACTAAAAACAAATCCCTCGACTTCTATTATCTTTTCTGCCAATGATAAAAAGCCAAATACCCAAGAACGAACTACAGCTCAGAAACATATCTGTTATTCGGACTGTTACCAATGCTCTACAAAGCCATCAAGAGATGAATGAAGAGCAGTTCTAATGCCTCCAAAGTATAAGTTAAAACAGAAAAGGATATTTCATAGCCAAATGGTTAAGGGACTTCAAAAAGATATCTAGCTTGCCAATAACTCAACTTTAGCCTCCACCAATGAGAAATCTGTATTAAAAATGAGTTTATAAGATAGCTTGATGAACAACAAGCAAGTAACATTCAGGACCTGAGGTACAGCATATTGTGGGCAGTAGATGAGAAGTGATTTGTGCCAAAGACCTTCCTAAAGACGCAGGATTAAGGTAACTGATTTCTGAAAGGGGGTAAGGCAAATTTAAATGGATAAGGAGTCAAACAGCCTATTTCATGCTCTACTATTAACCCTTCCCCCACTTTGTAAGAGGAAAAAATTCTCAGGCTTTCCATGTGCTGGCTCAGCCAGAAAGAGGTAGCTGGTCTCATAAGAAAGTACTCTGGAACCAAGAGGCTGTTCTTATTTAAAGTAGTAAAAGTTATCTCTTACTTCCAAACACATCTTGGTGTATCCCACAAGCCTAACATATCCTCAAACATATATACACTACCCAAATATGCATCAAAGTCAGCTAACAAAAAAAGCGAATCCCATAATACTCTACCACACCCAGAAGACTATCCAACAAAGAAAGGCAGAAAGTCTCCAGATTTCCTTCTTGCCCATAAACTGAGATTTCCCAAAAATTAAGGGAAAAAGATAATCCTATCTCTGTATGCAGAAACAAACTGACAGTGGGCTTTGATTCTGGGCCCTATTCATCTTTACAAGTAGTGGCTTGATTAATTCTGGATATCTTTTCAAAAGGCAAAGCTAAGTAGCCAAACAGAAACACTAGGAAATACAATTGGAGCTAATGGTATAATGGAAAGAGCATGAGCTTTGAGAGTCAAAAAATTCTGAGTTCAAACAAATTTCATAACCACTCTTGCAGTCTAAGTCTTGTCATCTGGAAAGTGATGATAAATAATGTCTATTTCATAAAATAGTGATGAAGATCAGGTGAAACAGCATGTATAATGTGCCCATGGGCACAAAGTAAATGAAGGAGAGTACACTGCAATTCAGTTGTCACCCCTTTCCTCTCTCTGACTCAGCAGCCAAAAACTACTCCACTTTTTTGTTAAGTATATCCTCAAAAAAATTATTTCTTTAGATTCCCAGAGACAAGAAACTAATAAAAGTCACTCACTCGTCCCATCATCTGGTTCAAAGTGGCCAGTGTTGTTCCATGTATTGCCGCTATTATTGCCATAGTTATCATCAGTATTGGCCGGCTCTGCATAATCAGCTGGGTTAAAGGTTCTGGGAGGAAAAAAAAAAAAAAAAAAGCTTAAAAGAGTCTCTGAGCTCTAAGCAGCACCAGTGAAAATTAACTCAAAAGGAGGGCAATCAGAATCTTGATTGTCTCTTTCCTAGTACAGATCAACCATGGCCCCATTCTATAAGCCTGTAAGCTGTCTACTTTTGCTCACTTACCAGCTTACCTAAAATTTCATGGTATAATCTTTTTTTTTTATAATTTTAATTTATATCCACTATCCCTTTTGGATTAGGACACCAATAAAATCCACATGAAGATTTTGAGAAAATAGCAGGTATGTGTATTCAAATGAGATAAAATAATTCAGGTGGTAAATGCTTATCTCCCAGAAATAAGCCCTATACCTATACACACCTGATGAAATAGTCCAGCAATCTTTCTGATCACATTTTGGTTATAGCTGCCTATTATCCTCAGGATACCAGGATATTAACCATGCTAAAACATTATGGTAATGCTTAAGGAAAAATTAAAGACTTTAACACTGGATCAATGAAACTTACCCCATTCCTTGAGCAGAAAACCTTCCTCCCCGCCTACCAGAGCCACCTAAAGAATGAGAAAAAGAGGGAGAAAGAAATATTTTAGAAGTTGATATAAGATCACCTTGCCAACAGAGGCAGCTTTGGAAAGTAAGTGGTTGACATCATCAGATATTCCTTCTCTCACTCTGTAGCACATCAGTTAATATAACACAGCAGGACAATTATTATTGACAAGGTTGTTCCTTTGCTGATCAAACTGCTGGATCCTCAAGCAAATACAATAATAGCAACAATAAAGAGCAGAGGAAATGACATCTACCTTCCTTCCCACTGCCCACTCAGTAGTCTCTAGAATTTGCATGACACTTCAACAATTAAGGTATCCAGAGTCCATGCGAATTTGTCTGGTTTTAAATAAAGTAGACCCCTACTAAACTAATAAGAGTAGCTTGCCCCCAATATCCATCCCGCCAACAAACTGATCACCTCTGCCTCGGCCACGACCTCTTCTGCCTCTTTCTGTGCCTCTTCCAGAAGGCCCTCCACTCTTGGTGCCATCTAATCCATTTTCCTGACCTCGAACTGAAATTTAAAAACAAAACAAAACAAAACAAAACAAAACACCACAGATGGCCAGAGCAAAGTGAATAGAAAGTATGTACATAAATGGTATGTATACATGGTGGTGGGGAGACAAAAACAAAGAAGAGAAAATGAGCTGGAAGGATGGAACATGATGGTTACTAGGGAATGGTTACTAGTCAAACAATTTTACAAACGGCTACAAGGTAACTTCATGCTCAACTGGTGGCTGTTGCTAGAAAAGGCTACATGCAAGAAATGCCAAGGTCTCAGAACAGATGATTTTAAGAAAAATCATAAGGATGATATAATGGTTACTAGATCCAGCCTCGCAGAGCCCTGACATCCCTCAAGTCTAGACATTACTAACCCACAACTGGTTTTGTTAAAGCCCCATGCATACACTCTCGTCCGCGGCTGGCACCTCTCCCCCGTCTTGGTGGCCCACCACGTCGCCGACTATAGTCTCTGTCCCGGTCTCGATTTTCTTTGCCTTCCTCGTTGGATTCCGTTTGGCCACCGTCCTTCTGTCCTGAGACTCCTTTCTTCTTCCCAACCATCTCCCAGGAATGCTAAAGAAGAGCAGAGCATTCATGTCTAATCAATATAGGCTGCTACCAGGAAACCAGAGATAAAAGCTGGGACAACTGTTAACCATTCTCCTCTCAGCATCCACATCTAAGATAACTTCTATTAGTTTATTTCTGTTTAAGTGGAGAGTATAGACAGAACCTCAAAACAAATTCTACACCTATCACTGCAAAATTAAAGCCCTTTTTGTAGAAGAGGTGCTTATAAGCAAATGGATTGCAGGGATCACTTCCAAAAGGGTTACCGAGATCTCTGTCCAGTTCAGTCACTCGGCGTGGTAGTCAAAGGACCTAGTTACTTACTGGACCTTTCTGTCAAGTGTGTTTCCTGGGCTGAAAAAACTAATTCCCTTTGGATTCAGTGACTCCCAGTTTTTTATAGCCTTATCCATGTCAAATAAAGCAGAAAAGAAAACTGAAAGTTTGTAAAAGTTAACTCTGAATTCAGAATGAACGAATATCATTTGACTCTTGAGTATATTCTCTAATTCAGCAACCTAGAATTTATGAGGAAAACAACTATACCTACTCCCCAACCCACCCCCCTTCACACACACCAATTTCCTTTATTTAAAAGAAGACCAAATAGCAGTCAGGAAAGCACAGCCCTGGCCTTGAGACATGCTGACTATAGGAAGCCTTCCATTCCTGGTTTTATTCACTGTGTTCTCCCCTATACATCCTGAATTGCTACAATACGATTCAATCTTCCTCAAAGCAGTTCATTCCAGATTGCAGGAGGGAATATTTACAGTAAGGAAAATGAGCTAAACAGTCTTGCAAAAACTCATTCCTTACGAAAATGAGTTTTATAAATTTGAAGGTTTTTTTTGGCCTTGCTGTGTGACTTGCAGGATCTTAGTCCCCTTACCAGGGACTGAACACAGGTTCTCAGTAGTGAAAGCGTGGAGTCCTAACTACCAGCGAATTCCCTATAAATTTAAAGTTTTAAACACACAAATACATTGATTACAAATTTTTGCAGAAAATATGTACAAATGAAAGTTCCAGTTCAATCACCAAGACTATCAGAGCTTTACTATCCTAGATACCATCTAACCCAAACTACAATGGCCCTGTTGCTCAGCAACAGGTGTCTAATATCCAATAACTTTGAAAATATGGAATAGTAGTATGAAACTACTATTAATTTTGTCAGGGTTGATAATAATATTGTGGTCATACAAAAGAGTAACCTTTAAGGGAAACATGCCAAAGAATTTAGGAAATAAAGTACTATGATGTCTACAACAACTTATTTCCAAATAATCCCAAGTGTCCACCAGTGGATGAGTGGATAAACAAGATGTGCTACAAACATACAACGGAATATTATTCAGCCTTAAAAAGGAGTGAAATTCTGACACAAGCCACAATATAGATAAACCTTGAAAACATTTTACTAAACGAAGACACAAAAAGACAAATATTATTTGATTCCACTCACATGAGGTACCAAGAACAGGCAGAACCTTACACGAGGTAGTGAAAATAGGTGTTACCCCAACCTGGGAGTCGGGAAACGGAGAGTTAACTGTTTAATGGATACAGTTTCTAATTAGGAAATGAATAAGTTCTGGAAATGGATAGTGGTAATGGTTGTCCAACACTGTGAATGTCCTTAATGCCAATGAATTGTATATTTAAAATGGATAAACTGGTCTATTTTGTTAAGTATATTTTACCACAATTTAAACATTTTTAAGTTCAAAAACAGTATATTTAAAACTATACTAAAAGCATATCTACATATTCTAAAAAGTCCACAAGAAATACTTTACTAAAAATTAAGTATCTGCCTAGCACTCGGCAGCTCCTTGTTGCCTACTCTTTCAACCCACCCGGATTCCACATTATAGCTGGTAGGTCAATTTTTGCTCACAGTAGCTTCAATTCATAAATTATAGTAACCTTGTAGCTAAATCTACATCAGCAACACTGGAAACCAGACTCGACACAGTTCTTCGAGTTTTTGCTACTCTGTCTCAAAACCTGATAGGTTTCAGAAACCTGTCACCTTTTTCTTCTCTATGGTTATACATCAGCTGCTGGCACGAGATGGGTTCTGTAAGTAAAAAGAATTACTATAATCTTCCCGAGGCACTGCCAGTTTTCTAATACGATCTCATCCAACCAAATACATCCAACATTGATTCCCATTGGTTTCACTAGTAGCTTATTTATTTGTGGCATAAACCTACATTCTCTACCTTTTTTTCTTTTTTGATACTGTGAAAGGTCAGACTTGTAGCACTAGGCAGGAGATGCTAGAAGGTGAAACAAAATATGACTTGTGCAAAAAAAAAAAAAAAATTCACTTTTTTTTTTTTTTTGGCCGTGCCATGCAGCATGCAGGACCTTAGTTACTCAACCAGGGATCGAACCCGTGCCCGCTGCACTGGGAGCTTGGAGTCTTAACCACTGGACCGCCAGGAAAGTCCCCCCAAAATTCACACTTTGTAAAAGTGTAAGTAGATTCACCTCTACCTCTACCCCACTGCCTCGAAAATACAGAGGCAATTACTCTGGAGTAAACTCAAGATGAACCAGAACTGCTTTCTGATTATCCAGGCAGTAATTTTCAAACAAGGCCCATAATATAAAATCTAATCTAGGACCACACTTTTGAAGAGAAAAAGGTACGAATTTAAATTCAATGATTAAAAATAGTTTTTCACTATTATTTCCCATTGCTTCGAGGAAACTGACAAACCTCCAACATTCAGCTAAAGTGACACTGTAACATCAGTAAGTTAATCTCTCTAAGGATGAAATCTGGTTATCAATTTCAACCAAAGATCCCCTGAGTAAGATCAAGTAAATAAAAATGACTTCAAATGATACACTCCTCATTAAAAAAATAATAATAAAGGTCTCTACTAAACACTGCAGGAACATACCAAAGATTAATTAGTAAGGCAGAATCCCTGCTCTTAAGGGGCTTAAAAATTTGAAACAGTAATAAGACAATAACAAAACACAGGATTCTCATTAAATAGAAAGGAAAGGAGGAGGTGAAAGCAACTCTAAATTCTAGGGCAAGAGTTCCTCCAATATCCCCTGTCATCTCCAGGGATGGTCAACAGGCTCTAAAGTTTGTTTCTCTGCTAATTCAACAGAAGTAAGTTCACATGATGAAAAGGTATTGTGAAATGTAAAGCTGATATTGGTGGGAGTGTTCTGAAATCAGAATCCAGTAGTCTGCGGCTTTGTTCAATAGCAATACAACATGTGAGCAGAAATCTTCCATGATTAGTAACTAAGGCTATTAAATAGCACCTCTAACTCAGACTAACCAAATCTTGAAAACAGTCACTAGCCTAGAATGAATAATTTATTTCCAGGCCAACTAGAAGAAACTGATTTTATCTGTTTTCTCCTATTTATTGTACATAAATTTTAAGTATTTGCAACCTGCGGTAAATAATCTCCAAGACAGTTCCTTGCTTTATTTGGAGAATAAGATACTGTGCTTTAAGGTGAGTTACCCCACTTGCTATTTCTGGAATTTACTAGCCTCTCAACGAGGGACCCACTTTCTAGAACACTTTATTAGCACTCTACCGTATCTGGGTTTCCTTCCAGCAGTACATTGATGGCTCTGTTGACATCTCCGTTGCAGTCATGCAAAGCAATGACACATTCATCCTGGTTCTTGCCTGTGATATCAATCAACTGAAAGAGAAAGATCAGCAACCATCATGAACAAGCCTGCACTCCCCACAAAAGAAAACTAGGTGAAAAAAAGGGAGAAGACACAGCTGAGTTTGAAAGAAGCAGGCTTAAAAAAGTAAAACATGCAGAATTTTGGTACTCTAGTTCCAAAAGCAAAATATTAACAACCTGTGATTAGGGATGGGGCAAAAGTATTTATAAAGCAGTTGAATAATACAGCATCTAATAGAGAATCAAATGCAGAAGCACACAGGATCCAGTATACCATGACTTGCCACATTTCCTAGATGCCACAACTATTCGAAGCTGCTGTACAATGGTATCAACAAAGTCATTCAATAAACAAGAGATTAAAATTAAGGTAAAACCTCTTTGAACAAGGTAGCTGTCCAAAGGGGTACAATCAGACAATAAAAGCACTCATAATTCGTTTAATACTATAGTGGAAAATATCCTGGTAGGCAGCAATTCTATTTAACTGTGCTTTGATCTTGATGTCTTTTTCCACAGCTTATGGCAAATTAGCGATACACTCACTTGTTTCACCTTTTCCTCAAAGTCAGCATCATTATGGTCCGAAATCATCTGTGCAAGTCGAATTTGTTCTGCAGTGGCCTAAGAAAGCGTGATCAAGAGACAACAGTTTAGAGAAATAAGAGGGATCTATATAGTCAACATTCATCATCTCCCACCCCAATTTCCTTCTCCTTGTTACAAATGACCAACTAATAAAACGCTACCACCATGACAACAAAGAGTGAAGCTGTGACTATTTCAAGCTACAATCTCTAAAAAAGCAGGGAGCTTTTTCACCTATGTTCACAGTTAAAGAGACTTTCACTCTGGGGTCACAGCACCACTTTGAAACGTCTGTGCCTTAATTCAATTTCATTTATTTGCAAAGTCATGTGTAAACCCTGTTCCTGATTCTGCAATGACCAATGCCACCCTTTTATTCCTTAGGGATGAGAATATCATTAAGGTTTAGTCTGAGGATACACTCGGCATATCTTCCAAGTATCCAGTGTATGTTTATAAGATGTCAGAAATTTTAGCCCCAACTGAGATTAAGTACTAAAATTCTGCTAGAAATTCACCTGGAAAAAGAAGTGAAAGAAAAATGAATAAGAGGAAAGTTCTAGTCTTACATATTCAATTTAACTGACCATAAACAAATGCAAATTAATTCATTCATATTAGCTGCCAACAAATACCAGACTAGTTATTAAAAAAAAAAAGATATCTAAATCCAACTTAAAAAAAAAAAAAGAGAAAACTCATAAACTTCAGCACCCAGGTGCCAAGGAGGTTAATTTACTCTTTAAAACTGAGCAATACTCTAGGGTGTCTCATCTGTTAATCTTGAAGGAACATAGTAAAGATGCTAACTCCTCATGGGAAAGGAAAAATCAGATTAGGCCTCAATGAGACCAGAGAGGAAAACAAAAGACAAGTTAGGGAAAAGAAGAGCAAAGGAAAGGAAGAAGGTGGCAAGACAAAGATTGGCTAGAGGGATATCAAAGTGCAAGGTCTAGGAAATAAGAAATGTATTGCTAAAACAACCCAGGTGAATGAAGGAAAATGCTATCTTAGAGATACAAAGCACAGGACCCATTCTTTCCAAGCCTCATAATGCAGTAAATTAAGCCCATTGCATCACAGCATGTCATTAACAGTTATCAGGCCCCAAGTGAAAAGAGGCATGGATTAGAAAATAAGAATAACGAACCCAAACTAATAATCCAAAGCACAGAATGATGCTGCACTAGATGGAAACCAGTATCAACCAGCAAGGCTATCCCATGGATCCATATCCTTTGGGTTCTTTACCTGGGGCCGCTGCTTGTGCTGTGTCTGATTTTGGTTTTGAGGTGGTTCCCAGTTTCCCCGGGCTCGGTTAGTGCCCACCGACGTCATCATTTACAGTATATACAAATAACAGTATTTACAAGGTAGAATACTGAAAGATTTAAGAAAAAAAAAAAAGTTTAGATGTTAAATGTGGGCAAAATGTTTTCAACCTCTCTTTCATCAGCACCTTCACCACTTTCACTTCTTTAAAGAGACAAACCAACATTCACCTGTTCTTAAGACAGATTTCCAGTATGATAAATTCCTTAGAGAACTATGACTATTTATCCATTTTTGTAAAACAAGAAATATATAAAACATGTGTTGTGATGGTTTGTTTTAAAGTTATGAGCACGATTTGGTTACAGTCCCCTATACGCAGCCTTTGTGAAGTTTTGCTACCTTGATAGTAAGCAAAACAATGTTAATAATCAAGTCTTCCAATAGGTGAAAATACCCAACGTCCCTTTGACAGAAGGAAAGATAATCAGCAAAGCCTGGAAACAAAAGCCTTCCAGGAAGGGGAATAGTCTACACTCCAAATAATAACAATTTAAAATGCTGTACTCAACCTACCTTTGAAAACAGCTTTACCTGCCTTACAACCTTTTAAACGTAAGTTGCATGTGTCCTCCATCATTTGGGAAAGGACAAGCTCAAGCCTAGCCTCTTTCTTCCTCCCTCAAGTTTCTATCTCTCAGTATGGTGTGGGGGCACGTATCAGCCCCAGTGACTTTGCCCAGAATCTCAGTTCCTTGGATAATAATTCTAACATGCTGTTTTTGTGGCTGCTTCTGTGGCTGCTTCTGTTGGTTTCCTAAGTTCACAGTTCCAAGAAACCAGAATTGCAATTCCCCTCCACCACTCACCTTAATATATAGAGAATCCCAAATTTGTCCCAAACCAAAAGCATCTAGCACAGAGTTTTATTTGGAAGAAAGTGCTTCTGGGAAGTCATTTTAAACTTGAGACATTATTGCCAGCAAGATGACTTTGTTGAGTCTCTAGAGACATGGAACACACAGGGCCTTCCCAAAACCAGATCAGTTTTGTTAGTAACACTTCTAACAAGCAAAGATTCTACTGAATTTAAGTTGCCTTCATTGATACTTTGTTTTATAATGCAATCTCAGCTGTTGCATTTAGTAAACAAAGAAAACATTCATCATATGATGGAGTGCTCAAAATAAGGTTACACTGCATTGTTTTACTCCCTGCCAAAGAGGACAAGTTTATACTTTTCTGCTCTATATTGAATTTTTTTTCATTAATGATACTTCACATAGGGTAATTCTAAGCTGCCCAGAAGACATTGATGGATTTGAGGGACAGGTAGGCTGGGCTTCTAAAGAAATATGCAAGGATTAATATTAGGAGACTGAATTTCACCTGTTTCTTGGGTCACAAAGAAAGCCAACTTCCCTGTGGATAAATTCTTCAGCCAGTTGGGTCAATATGTTACATAGGTCTTTGTTGTTTGATGCAGTCGTTAAGAATTGAGTTTTACATTCCCTGTCACCAAGAAATATTTTTAAGGAAAGTTCATGGCTAATTTTTAACCATTACCTCTTCTCCCTACACAAATGTGCACAAAAAGGCCTGTAAATATGTATAGGTAGTACAGGATTATTTGATACACTGTAGTCCATTTTCCCAGGCTGCCATTATTGTCAAGTTCCAACACTTAATTTACAATAAACAAGTGTTATTCAACCAAGTACGCCTGGATTCAAATCAAACAGAAAAAGAAAAAATATCAGGCTTTATTATAATTGACTCTAAGATGAACATTCTAACATGGGAGTGGCCTCTCCTGTAACTTACAAATATTGATTGCTTTCTACTCATCATGTGATTTCAATTTGTGAGCATGAGTTACACTGTGGATATGAATTTCAGGACTACCTGTATGGACAACTGCATGTACAGTACCAATCAATGTAAATACATTAAAAAGTCATTTTGAAAGCCACACAATTACTCAGGAAAGGGGAA
Organism: Globicephala melas; assembly: GCF_963455315.2. Classification (NCBI taxonomy): domain Eukaryota; kingdom Metazoa; phylum Chordata; class Mammalia; order Artiodactyla; family Delphinidae; genus Globicephala; species Globicephala melas. The sequence goes on from NC_083314.1 coordinate 76,658,030, forward strand.
AAAAAAATCCTCCTAATCACTCTTGCTATTAGCTTCCACTTCTCTCTTACAAATGCTTTGAAATGTGTGACTAAGACAATTTTACCACCTAGGTAGTAACAACACTGACCAAAAGATCAAAAGTAAGTGATGTGGGATGGATCACTGGAGGGCACAGAATTAGTAGCCTTTTAGTAGCAAGCAGAGACACATACCCAGAGTTATCACAGTGGAGATGAGGAATCTTGTTAAGTACTCTTTCTTAAAACATAAAAATATTTAAGGGAAGTAGGTGACAAGTATTGGAGACCAAGGGAATAGTGCAGGAACAAATACAGATTTCAACACAAGAGTGCCCTTGACTGTTTTCTGAAAACCAGCTACTTAAAAAAATAGCCAGAGAAATTTTACAGAAAAAAATAAATAACAAGTATTTATTGAGTATCTACTATGTGTCCAATACTTTAGAAAATACAAAAGCAATATGACTTGGTTGCTGCCCTCAGGGAGCTTACAATCTAATTTGAGAAACAATTCAGAAACTATGAAGCTGGAAGGGGGGTGGGTAAGGCTTGCTACTTCGAACAGAGCAACTAATTCCCCTAGATGCTCTGTGGAAATGATCCCTGCATCCCCTTCCCCAACTTGAATCTAATTTAAAAAAGAGTACTTCCCAGTTAGGACACATTTGGCAACAAGGGGTTTTAAAAATCAAAATCCAAACAGTACATTTTAAGGCCTTTCATCATTAGTTTACATGCCAGCAACACTTCCCGACTTCCCATTCACGGCGGAAATAATCACTGAGATAGTCTAATCTTTAAGGACAACGGTTGTAGGATCTCAAAGCAGTTTTAACAACCCATACACAGCCAAAACGTTTTACTTCTCCTGTATTTCAGGTTGTCACTGACCCTCATCACATCCCAGCAAGTCACATCAGACATCCATCCCCAAAGCAGAATATGGGTGGTGGAAGTGGTTGGGGAGAAGACAAAAAGGATTTCTCCATCTAATAATCAGGGACAATCAAAGGCAAAAGGGGTAACAATAACAACAAAAAAAAGGCCTGTTACTGTGGTGTTTTTCTTTCCACAACATCCTACACCAGAGATGGCTACATTTCAAGAACGGTGGAAAAGGAGCGGCCTCCTGTTTGTGACATCAGTTTGCAAAGCAATTTAAGGACTGTCCACAAGGTGAAGGGTCGAAGAAATTTGGAATTCCTGTCCCATTATAAGAAGAGTGAACACATACCCCACTGCTCTAATGACGTCCCTTAGGCGCAATATACCCTATGGGGGCCTTCAGGCCCAGCTTCCCAAATAACATCATTAATTGTTTGGAGTACCCAAAACTACAGTATGGAAGACAGGAAGCTAAAGACAGCAGCAAAAAAATATATTCCAAGAGCTGGAGCGGTGAGCAAGAAGGAAAGGTAATAAGAGGAGCTGACAAAGAGGCTGGAAACGGAGAGGGGACGCAAGCCCACGCGTGGAGGATGGGAGGCTCACCCCGCTCAGCGCCACATCGGGAGCTCCCGGGGCCAATCGCCTCCTTACCTCCCACCCGGAACAAATTAATCCTCCGCACTCCAAACTGAGGGCCACATGGGGGAGTTTGGGGCAGCTCCACCCCATCGCCCTTCCTTCCCCCCCCCACACCCCGCCACCCCCAAACCAGGCCGGATCCGGATCAGAGGAGGCCCGCAGAGGGTTGGAAAAGGAGGAGGCCCTCTCGTCTTCTCCACAGGCACCGGCCAGGGTACAGAGAGAGCCCTACCTCAGGCGGGGCCCAGGCCTAGCTCACTCGCGCTCTTTCTCGCTCTCCCCCCTCTCAGGCTCTAGCCGCATGGCCCCCCCCTCCGGCTGCCCCAAGCCCCGCCCCGGCCACGCTCCCAAATCGAGGCCCCGGCTCTGGCGCGGCCCACTAGGCCGCGAACCCAACCATAAACAAAACCTCCAGCGGCCGACTCGGGGGGGGGGAGGGGGCAGGGCTCGCAGGACTAGGAGGGGGTGTACAGTGGGGAACACACGGTGCGGGGGGGCCTACCGAGGGAGGGGGATACGGCGGGGGTAGGAGAGAAAGGAGGGAGGGTAAAAGGGGGATCGTGGATTTAAAGGGGCCGCGGACAATACCCGGCCCCGCCGCGCTGCCGCCGCCACCGCCGCCGCCGCCAACGCCGCTGCGCTCCCAACTTTACCTCAGTCTCCTCCACACTGACACCCCGGGCCGCGCCGCCCCTGTCACGTGATATAAGGTTCCCTCCTCCCCACCCCCCTCCCTCCTTTTCCCTCTTGCGCTCGCTCTCGCGCCTTCCCCCTCCCACTTGCCTTCCTGCGTCCCCCAGCACGTGACGTGAAAAAGGACGCGCACGCAAGCGTGCGCGTGCCACCTCGCCACGAGACACCTCATTCCGGCTCCGCGCATCCGCCCCGCCTCCTCCGCGGCGGCCCCGCCTCCACCACGTGACGCGCGGATAGCCTCCGTTTCCTCTTACTGGCGTAGTTCCGCGTCTCCGCACTCGTCGGTCCCGGTTGTCATTGCGTGCCTGAGTCACGTGCTGGGGGGAAGCGGGAAGGCGTCGTTCTTCTTTCCTAACCACCCCCCCGTCCGCCATGTTTTCAGGCCCGGTCAGCCTTGATCCTTCCCCGTAAGGAAATGGCCGGGGCGCTTCAGGGAACCCAGGCGCCGTTGCCTCGGCGCAGCCCGGGCTGACGAGGCAGGGCAGCGGGGTAAACCGGAGCGGTTCTGCGTGGGGTGGGGAGGCCATGGCGTCCGGCAGTAACTGGCTGTCCGGCGTGAATGTCGTGCTGGTGATGGCCTACGGGAGCCTGGTGAGGAGATTCCCCCACCCCATTTCCTGCTGTCGCCTCTGACCCAGTAGAGACCCTCCTCTTGAGCAGTTCCCGGTCCTCATTCTCCACCCACTCACCTGCGCTTTTTCTGGGCTTTGACTCCTATCCCAGGAGTACCTGGGAGCATAAGTCACCGACCGCCCCGCCCCTGGCCGAGAACCCTCCCCCTAAACCCTAGAATAAAGACCCCCAAGCCTCTACGCTACAGGCTTGTCTATGTCCACGCCATCGCTGACGGCCTTGCTTTGTCCCAGCGTATACCCCAAAGCATTCGTGAGAGGCCGAATTGAGGGATTTGAAATGAAGGCATGCCTTTTTTTGGTCTAACTTTTTAATTCTAGGTTATTTACTTCTCATATCTTTTGGACAGGTGTTTGTACTGCTATTTATTTTTGTGAAGAGGCAAATCATGCGCTTTGCAATGAAATCCCGAAGGGGACCTCATGTCCCTGTGGGACACAATGCCCCCAAGGTAGGTCCTTAAGTCATGAGATAGGCCCGGTTTTCCAGATCCATTAGGGCCCAGAATGAGATTTCCTTTGCCTTTAGAAATGACTTAATTCCCGTGTTTCCTTGTTCAGTTACCCATGTGTATATTAGTATATTCTATATTAGTATATTGAGCAATAAAGATCATCTTGGGTCTTGGCTTACCTGCTCACTGCCGTGGCACAGCAAGTAACTTATCCAGGGACTTCAGTTTCTGCATCTGCAGAATGAAGGACTTGGATGAAAATTCCCAACTCTCTATGGTATGATGTTTCCCAGTTCAATTTAAACTACCCAGTGTTTAATGTTTGGGTTTTTTTTTTTTTTTTTGATTTAGGATGGGGTTAGAGTGGTTAGAATTAGCCCCAGATCAGTGAGAAGGGTTGCCATTGCAAAACTTTAGATTTATAAGGGCCCCATAAATCATCTAGGTCTATCATTCATGTTACCAACTGAAATCTAAGAAAAGGAAGCAGCTTACTGGAGGACATACAGGAAGTGAATAACGAAGCAGTCTCTGTCTGTACTTTCTCCTTAGGTAATTGCTTTCCTTACCTTGGCTTTAAATATCTACTGTTGAAATTTTATTTCTATCCCATTCCTCCTTCCTGAGTTCCATCTTTGTGTATCCAATTGCCTACCTAACATTTCCAATTAGATGTCGGATAGGCATCTCAAACCTAACATGTCCTAATGCCCCACAGAACTCTTAATGCCCCCAACTGCCACCCCCATCCTGCTTCTTCCGCCTTACACTTCTGGGTAAAGGTTGCCTGCTGTCCATACCAACCTCCTTTTGTATGGCTCTTCCCTGATCACTGGGATCCAGCTACACTGGTTGAATTTCTTTATGTGTGCTGTCACTGTGGCCTAGAATGATCTACCTCTGGTTTTCACTTGGCTAGCTCATTTGATCTTTAGAACTTACCTCAAATACTATTTGCTACAAAGAGGAATGCTTATGACCCATTATAAAGTAGATCTTTGTTTTCAGATAGCATTTTACTACAAATATTCTTTTATGTTTATTTGGGGGTTTTTTTATGTTTATTTGTTTAATGCCTCTCTCTTCTCTAAGCTGTAAGAATGTATACACCATGCCAGTTATGTTCACTGATGTAGAGCCAGGGCCTACACATAGTAATAATTCATTGTTGAGTGAAAAGCAGGTTAGTGGGAGGGCTAGAGCTAGGACACAATTCTGTCAACTCCTAGAGCAATGTCCTTTCATTAACTAGTACTGTAACCCTCCTCTCATTGTTCTTTGCTGATATATTTCATGGAAAGCCTCAAAGATGATGTTGTGGCCTGAAACCTCAACAGTGCTTCCACATTCTCCCAGTTCTCCAAATGCCAGCTGCCTCCCATGAGAAGGATATAGGGTTAGTTTCCAGTATGTCATGAGCCAATCAAACCTTTGACTATTTAGGATCCCCCAACCTCAGACTAGATGAGATCAAGATTCCTTTTGCTCTAAAATGTTCTGGCTAAATTCTCATCCATTGCTGGTGGAAGTACAGACTAGTAAAAGTGCTTTGGAAAATATTGGGGTATTGTCTAGTAAGGTTGCAAATGTACCTAATCCATAGCCCAGCAATTCCACTCCTACCATAGAGAAATTAATTTTTGTTCATGTGTACCAGAAAACACGTACAAGAATACTCACAGCATTGTTTCTAATATATATTTTTTTAAAGCTGTTACTCTAAATGTCCATTTGAGAATGGATATATAATAACGTAATAGTATTCTGGAACACTATAAGGAATGAAAATAAACTGAAGATAAGTATATGAACACAAGTGAATCTCCAAAATACTTTTGAATGGAAAAAGTAAATCACAAACATGAATGAATCTCAAAACTATGCCAGGTGAAAAAGTGCCAGAAAGCCATTCACAAAAGAATACGTACTGTATGATTCCATTCCATTTGTATGGAATTCTAGAACAGGAGGAACTATATCGATAGAAAGCACATCAGTGTTCCCTGGGGCATGAAGCGGGAGGTTGCCTGCAAAGGGGGATGAAGAACGTTTTGGGGTGATGAAAGTGTTCTGTATCTTTTTTTTTTTTTTTTTAATAAATTTATTTATTTATTTATTTTTGACTGCATTGGGTCTTCGTTGCGATGTGCGGGCTTCTCATTGCAGTGGCTTCTCTTGTTGCAAGCACGGGCTCTAGGCACGCGGGCTTCAGTAGTTGTGGCACGTGGGCTCAGTAGTTGTGGCTTGCCGGCTCTAAAGCACAGGCTCAGTAGTTGTGGTACACGGGCTTAGTTGCTCCGCGGCGTGTGGGATCTTCCCGGACCAGGGCTCGAACCCATGTCCCCTGCATTGGCAGGCGGATTCTCAACCACTGCGCCAACGGGGAAGTCCAGTGCTCTGTATCTTGATTGGGATAGTGGTTGAATGGATGTATTCATTTGTCAAAAATTGTCAGACTACACACTTAAAATGGATGTATTTTATTGTGTGTAAATTAAACCTCAGTACAATTTATTTAAAACTTTAAAAGATAGGTTGCAGAGCAATTCAAAAAGTATTTTTCCAAAAAATATATATGTATATATTTTCCATTTGTATAAAGTTCAAAACCAGGCAAAGCTAAACATCTTCCTCAGGGTGATGTGATAAAACAGCAAAGAAAAATAAAACTTGAGAAGTTAAGGTTGGAGGTTGCATTCAATCAGGTGGACACACAATGCTTCCAAGTCATTGGTCATATTCCAGGTCATAAATTGGATAGTGCATACAGGTGTGCATCTTAATGAATTTTGTAATTAAGGTGTATATATATGTCAAATGTATTCTATGAATGACATATTTCACAATAGAAGTTCCTAAATGTCACAAGAAAATACTTGCTGGGACTCTGGCAACCCTCTTAAGATAGATGAATATGAAACTGTTAACAGTGTTTGCTTCTGGGTAAGTGGGGGTGACACCTTTCTTATCTTTTTGAATTACCTACTTAAAAAATTAAATGTGCTCTAGAAGAAAGCCTCTAGAAATCCTGTGGTCCACTAGGTAGGGATAGTTCCCAAACTTCTAAACCACATACAGATCTTACAGGTTTTTAGAGTAGATTATGACCTCCAGTTGATGTCCATTTTTTCCCAGCTCAGGAAATTCTTTATGACACCTAACCAAGATTCTTCTAAATCCTGTCAAGGGAACTTCCCTGGTAGTCCAGTGGTTGAGACTGCGCTTCCACTGCAGTGGGTGCGGGTTTGATCTCTGCTGGGGGAACTAAGATCCCGCGTGCCACTCAGCGCCCCCCAAAATTTCAGTTGAAAATCAGAAATAATGGTGTAGAGCTTGAAGGAATTCTGGCAGGTTAAAAGATCTAGCTTAGAGACAGGCAGTTTGGAGAGGTTCTTAGCGAACCCAACCCCATTCTTTATTAAATTCTTGAGTCTTACCTGGCAATTTCATTAGCCAAATGAGCATTTTCTCTGCTTCTGTTGTCTTAGTTGTTCACCTGCTCTGCCCCATTTCCAGACTGATGGGAAGCAAAGTACAGACTAAGTGACTGTGTATTCTTTTCTCCACACGAACAGGACTTAAAAGAGGAGATTGATATCCGACTATCCAGGGTTCAGGATATCAAATATGAACCTCAGCTCCTTGCAGATGATGACGCAAGACTGCTACAGCTGGAAACCCAGGGAAATCAAAGTATGTGGCATACTTTTGGAGGATACTTCAGTGAG